>NC_054538.1:12240248-12612748 GCF_017654505.1 Polyodon spathula | reverse complement strand
CCATGAGAGTTAAAGCCCTGGTTATATTGAAACTCCAGTACAAGGGTCTCCAACCCAGGTCCTGGAGGACTACTGTGGCTGCTGGTTTTCAATCCAACCAATCTCTCAGTTATTTCATTGAACCAATTATTGACCTAATTAGTCAAGATTAGGAGGTGTTCCAGATCTTTAGCCACTGATAATGTAAAGACAACTATAAAAATTGCTGGATCAGGACTCTCCAGGACCAGGGGTGGAGACCTCTGCTATAGTACATTACAAGCTCAGAGGGAACTTGATGCGGCACTTCATGTCCTGCTAGAAAATGAATCAGCTGCTGTTACTGGTAGACAGGTCAGGGAGGGTAGTCAGTGTTTTAGACTTTACATGTAGTAATGTCAATGCCATGAAATAATGTACTTAGTATATTTATTATAAACAATAAATGAGTGCCCTACGTGCCTCTACCTCTTCTATTAATATATAGCAATCCCCTTTATTGTGAAGCATGGTTTACGTATTCTCTCTGCGCATTCTGTCTTTTAAAGGGATTGTTGCCTGACCCTGGTTGGATAGCAGATTCCCCAACCAACTCAGCATTGATTCGGTGGGTACTGTCACTGCGCCACTAAACGCGCATGCGCTGGGTTTTCATTTTGATCAGAATCGGACTTTTGGAGAAGCCACGCCCTATGGGGGCAGACACATTTGATTTTAACCACTACGTCTGTGAATGCACTCGTTTCATCAGAATCGAGCCCTTAGTCTTCAGCTGTTTTACACACCAGGTGGGTGACCTGGTTCTGCTTCTACCAAGGGAGCCACTCAGAATCCTCTTGTTTTTTCCCCATGCATAAGATTTTCAACTATGCTGTTATAAGAATTGCTCATGCACTACTAATCTGCAGTATGTATAGTCATGTTATTTTTTTATATTCCCCAGCTGTTCTGTTTAAATATAATCAATGTTATGTGTTTTTTCATTCTGTCGCTAAATGCCATTTTAAAGGTGTTCCAATGTAAATAGTGCTCATGACCACCAGTTTCCTCATAATTATACACCTGTACATCCACCATAATCCTGGTTATGCAAGCATGTATTTTGGACAGTATGCACCTTTTAAAATAGTTAATTAACAATGGTGCAGACCCCACTAAAGATTGAAATAATAACAAAATAACAAAAATCAAAAGCACCCACGTGATTAAGAAACCGTCACCGGTTTATTGAAAGCTTTACCCTTTGAAACCTGACATTTTTAAGGTAGTTTTGCCATGTAAACAAAAATACATTTGTTTAATTAAAAAAATGCTGTGGATCAAAAGGGTTAAATAATATTCTGGTACTGGTCAACTTTACAAAAATAAAATAATACTAACCTCGTCAAATTTTGCTTCATCTTCGCAGTTTTCCAGAACCCGTGTATAAAATGAGAGCCCTTGAAAAAGAAGAAAAAAAGGTTTTACTGAGCAGGTATCTTTTTTTAATACAAATAACTTTATCATATATACTGTACAATATACTGTATATATAATATATACTGTAATTAACATAATTAGTTGAACCAATGAAGCCAGGAATAATGAGCATTTCCACTCAGAAACATCTTAAAGAATCTTCAGACATTTATATTCTGCAAAAATTCAAACTCAGACACTGTAACTGATGACTGCATCTTTAAAACCCCACACTTGGGATGTTTCTCCACCATACATACCCTCCAACATTCCCGATGTCACTTCCTTGACCTACACACTCGATGCCAGACATTCAGTTTCAGATCTTACATTTTGTGGCATACAACAATTATTCCAGCACGTAGGGGTGCAAATCCTGACCAAAAATTGTTATAGTGTCAATCAAATGGATTTTTTATTTACGCACGGTACAGCCGGGGGGATTGAATGAAGAACTTGTATGATCGGGTTTTCTATCGACTAATGTGCTTTTATATTTGTCTGAATTCCTGTAGACCCTAATAAGCTATTTTCTTTTCTTTTCACTTTGATATGGCCAAAACTGTGTAATTTATCTCATTTAATCATGAGCTATGAATATTGATTATATATTGAAGATGACAACAATGCACTGGAGTGATGTAATTAACTAACTTTTTGAATCTCACTTTATCGTGATGTAATTGTACTACTAGCTGTGAACATGCTGTCTATCCTTGTACTGCTTACTATTGTATTTCTGTTGAGACACATAATGCATAGTAGTGGTCCATATATGTCTACACTCTAAGACCTGTTTTTAATTGTCTGTTTTACACATAACTAGTATTACATCAATTAAGCTAATCGAAACAACTATTTATAAATGTGTTTTTGTTTGTTTCCTGCACTTTTTGCAGTATGCACGTTGTGTTCTAGCCTGTCATTAATAAATACAGCTTGTTGTTTTTCATTGAATTCTGCGTTGGTACTGTTTTTTCCCCCCTCGGTGTGCGGATCTGTTCTGTGGCGTGTTACTTGTGTACTTACAGAGATTGACACACCTTTTAGGTATTGCCCGTTGGAGAGTGTTTTAAGGCGCAATGAAAACTTTTTCACAAATGATAATACAAAATGAGCCTTCAGTAGCCCAACCAACCAAACTAATGGAAAAACTCATACATAGGATGCATAAGTAGGCCTCCATTTCTTAGTCTGGTAAACATAATTGCATGGGTCCTCAATATAAATGTGAAATACATACAGGCCGATGCCTCCATTATGACTTCATCACCAGGATGTTACACCCTGGTTCAGTTCACAACACCAGAGCTGATTTACTGGTTTAGGTGCTTGTGAAATGTTCTGCGCAGTGGTTTGAATATTACACTGTTCCAGAGTATCAGAAGAAAACAATACCTGGGGAGGATTGCTGATGATTAAGTAGTCTCCAAGAAACACAGAGGCAACTGCATACAGACCGTTTAATGGGCTTCTCTCTGTTCTGATTCACTGGGCTTCACCCGTAGGTTGGAACCTATTATGAGTTTATTACAGCTGAAACCTAAGTATAGTACTAGAGTAAAGACCTGAAGACTCTTATCAAGCAATACAATTTAGCATTACAAACTCATTAGAGAACCCTGCAATGCTGCAGCATCCAGGTGATCAGATGACAGGAAAATATATAAAATGCACCAATAATTTGAGGTGTCAATTTACACCCACACAAATGTACATCAGTTAACACTCACAGTACAATCAATACCATACTTTGCATATACTGTAAACCACACTAAATATGCCAAAACTACAGTTGTTGGTATTTGTACTTTTTGTCTTGTTTAACATGCTATTTGCTCAGCACTTTAGCTAGCCAAGAAAGAATCTCCTGGAGTTTATCTTGATCTCCACATCAGAAGTGCCAAGAGGGAATTTTCCAGAGTTTTTACGACCAAACATTATAGTTATTTTTTCTCTGGTTTTTCACCATTTTCAAGCGATGACATGTAATTTCAGTAGGAATAATTGTATTTTTGTATGGTAAAGTGGAATACTATTTTGAATGACAGGTATACATTGAGGATGGTATATACTGTAGCTTCTTGCAGTGGCAGTTTTAAAATATTTTTTTATTGTAATGTTTCTACAATGGTGTTACAACCTGACTGCTGTGTTGGTGTTTATACAGGAAGGCAGAGCAAGACACAAACCAATGTTTTATGCTACATACTTGCAGTACCTCCATGCACCTGGGTTGGTCATAGTGGTATACTATTGTGCTAAACAAGCCAAGCTCCATCTGCAGAACATGGAGCCAGTTGAGCTTTATATCAGTTACTACTCAGTCAACTAATGTCACGAGTCCATTGGAGAAGTAAAGTAACAACTAGACATTTTGTGATAAAAAATAAGCTTATTCAATATTTTAAAAATTAAACAGAACCTTATATAACTTAACAGCATTCATCAATTACAAATTGCACCTACTAAACAGTTTAATGTATCATAGGTCTTCAGCGTCATATAATGTAGAGGCTTGGATGGCTTAATGAACAATGAATTGCTGTCTTGTATTTAAGAAGCCATACAGTATATTAAAAAAAAATAAAAATAAAATAAATCATTATTTGCATAAGCATTCCTGTCAGCAGCACATCTCTTCTACCTGGGTGTTACTCTGGACCTGACACCTCAATCTATTATCTTAAGATAACAGAGCTACCAAAGACTTGTACCACTGTATTGATACAGTAGTATCCAGATTTCTTTTGCCGCAAAACGCTTATAACACCTTGGAGCTGTCAGCAAGTGCTAACAGATCTCTAGTTATTTACAACAAAAAAAAACCCAAAACAAAACATATTTATCATGACCTATATCCAATGTGTTCACATATAAAGTTAGTTAGACATATAGACAGTCAGACAGAAACCTCTATATACCACACAATTCTGATACTCTAATAGCTTGTGCTAAAAGATGTCCAGAACTCTGGACCAATTTTCATCACAACTGAATAACAGCTCCTCTACTGCTGGTATATGTAAATAACGTGACAGTGAGATGAACACACCTACTGTACAGAATGCCCTTAGCAAGTTTAATCACAATGGAATAAGCAGATCTCGAGATAATTGTACAAATGTGAAATATATAGACAGTCAATTAATCTCCCCATACACTAAATGTGTGCTTTAAGAAGGTCCTTGGCAGGCTTGGACAGCCTCCACTAAACTGCCCAAAGGGATCTACATCAGCAGAGTAGGATTTTTAACCACTGTATCGCTATAATCTTAGCACCTGTTCAAAATGTACTGTGCATAAACCAGTAAATTAGTCCTCATCAAGATACTTTTCTTTTGCCTACTTGACAGTTAAAACAAAGAAAATAAATAAAAAAAAAAAAAAAGAAACATGTTTACCTCTAAATACTACTTTGCCGATCCTGTCCCCCTTGCCACTTAGATCTGTTACCGATTTGAGGTGGACAATCAGAGCCATGGTGAGTTGAAGATGAGCAATAAGACGAGGTGCAATAAAGTGTAGCCTCGCGGTTTCACAGAGACTGTACCATTAACATGGATCATCTGAGAGCAGCTTTTGGCACCGAAAGATTGTCCACTCCCATCCTGTACCACGACCAGATCCTGTTTTTTTTTTTTTATTTGTTTTTATTTTGCTGACAGAGAACACTTAAATTATTTATCAGCTTTCATTTGATCGCACTGGATACTGCACTGTTTGGTTTCACGTGTCCTGCTGTTTCTCTACGCTGCACTACAGCGGAGCATTTACACTAGCCTTAGTAAGAAGTGGAATGGGCAGAAGTATCTAGAGCTTGTGCCGTGGGGGACGTCAGCTGCTGTACAGGAGATAACCGATCAAAATATGTGTTTAGTGTTGATGCGTGCAATCGCTGCATGCTGATATTATGCCAGTAAATAACACTTTCTTTTTATCCCATGCACCTTTGGGTATTATATCCATGTTATGTGCTTTCTACCGACGGAGGATAATTTGGCAAACACTGGATAATGTTAAAACTAAGAAAACAATAATTTCAATAACTTTTTTTGTGTACTACGAGCGGAATTCCTCAGGTGTTTCAGTATACAACAAGACAAAAAGAACACTTAACAAAAGACAGACGGTCCTTGGCTTACCAACGTGTTGTGTTACACAAAGAAAATATACATTACACTTTATAAAAGCGGTGTTAGACTGCTGCATGCTGATTGGTGCTTCAGTATCTAAGCCTTATAATATCCAGTAAAATGACACGATTATGAACTACTTGGGAACAAAGGGAAATCATTGGACCTGTGCTTAACCACGTATCATTGCACCACGCAAAATCAAAGAAAATACCTGCTGTGATGGAAGATACTGAAGACACCAAGCTGTCTTCGTATCTTCCAGTTTTTACTACGAATCAGTTTCTATTTTAAACAAGACTATTGTGTTTTTTTTGTTATTATTTGTAGTATATACCAGTCATTTTCTGTAACTTCGGTCTGATCCAATTGTCAGATATTCAATGATATTCAATTTTATTTTCCTCCTTTTGGTTGGTATCAGCCACAGTAACCGTGGTAAAATTGGTTTGACGTTCGATATTCATTTGATATTCGAAACTTCCTCACCTAGGCATTCCAAACCAACTTTAATGTAGAGCTGGACAGTTGTGAATATATACACTACCTTTGCTTCGACTGTGAATTCTATAAACAATTTCTGAAAATCAATACAATATTCCATATGCGCCTAGAGCAAACGAGGTTCATTAAATACACTGTAAGTCGGCAACCGTATGACCAAGGCTTTCCAAACCACCTTTAATTTAAAGACCAATTGCGAATTGTTTCACAGCCTTTTGTGTATGTGTGAATCGTACCAATAGTTTATGAAAAGCGATGCTCTAGCATATACTTACCCGACATGAATAAAATAGGACAGGTATCCTCAACTACAGCAGCCACAGTTTTCAAACCACTGTTTATCTAAGAAGACCAATTGTTTCACAGCCTCTGTAAATCATAATCATATTCCCTTTTGTAGAGCTATAACTCACAATTCAAGCACCTGCACTGAGTACAAAAATACTAGTAGAAATCTCTACCATATGTTGTGTTGTATAGGTTTGTTGCATAGTTTTAGCATTTATATAGGGAGGGGTGATTTCCATTACATGAGAGTAGCTGTTAATGCTGATATTGGACCCAGCTCTCGCCGAGATAAGCACCAAGTAAGACATAGCTTTACTGTAAACTAATGTGATCCATCTACATTTCCTTCCATCTGATGATATAGATATTCTTCTGCCTGGTGTTGATGGCTGAAGTGTAATGCTGTCTCCAGGGATCAGCCGATTTTGCCTCCCTGGCGCATCAGCACGCACAACGGCTGCAGTGCTATCTCCAGGGATCAACCACAGTGCAGCCTCCCTAGCACATCAGCATGAGAACCATCTGGACAACGCTGCACCGGTTGTGTAACTGCATACAGCCCAGACTGCAAATGTCTGTAGGCTACGCTCCACAACGTTGCAAATTCTGGTTGTGTGACTGCAAGGAGCCCAGACTAGACACACAGCTCAGTACCCTTAGTGCTTGAAGCCCTCGATATTTGGTGCTTGGTGCTTCGGCGGCCCAGTTGTTCGGCCTCAACGCCCTTCGTACCCTCAGGTCCTCGGTGACTCAGAGCTTTGGTGCCTCTGTACCTTTGTTGCCCTTGGTGCCCCGGTGCTCCATAGCCTTGGTATTATGGTGCTTCAGCATCCTCAGTGCCTTCAGGTCTTGACATCTCAGCACTTGGATGCCTTCGACACTTTTAAGCTCTGTGCATTGCTGCTTCGGTGCCCCATAACCTTGGTGCCTCGAGGCCTCAACGTCTCTGTGCTTTGACGCCTTCAATACTTTTAAACCATGCATAGGTGCCCTCGGTGTCCCAGTGCCCCATAGCCTCGGTGCTTCGGCATCCTCTGTGCCTCATGGCCTCGATATCTCTTGACGGCCTACCTGGGTGGCATGCTGCGATCTGTATCCTTTCCCGAACCGCTAGCTTCAGAGGTACGCCTGGTTTTGAGTACGCTATTGCAGATCTCCGGCCTCCAGGGGCAAGCCCTGAGCAGAAGCCTGGCAGGCTTAGTGATAGCACGCAGACAGCTGTGGCTGTCTCAGACGAGGGTCCCAGATGCAGATAAGTCTATCCTATTAGATGCGCCTATACCTTCAGGCCAGCGGTGGAGGAGATATTGCAATGCTCCCACATGGAGGCTCTCGGCAGGTGGCTGCAATGATCCCCTCCCGTGCCCCGGCAGGAGAGAGGGTGAAGGGTTGGCGTCCGTCAGTTACTATGGTAACTCGTACAGTTCCAATCCCCACTACACCATGGAGTGACCTGAGGCAGCTAATACACAGGGCCTGTGGTTCTCCCGGAGGTCCACTAGGTGTCGATGCCCTTTAATAAAAGGATGTTCATTGCTTTGCATATTTTTGTGGTCCTAGTTTATTTCTTTCTGGTATTCTACCTGACTTCCTTTCTACCTGACTTCCTTTCTTCCTGTCTATTTAGTCAAACTATTCTGTTTGAAATTCAAAGCCCATGTTTATGATGACATATCGTAGACTATATTATATATGTTTACTTTACTGCAAGTGATTTAAGAATTAAACATGATGCATATGCAACACATTTTAAATATGTTTTAGTGTTTATTTGTTTTATCGTTTGACAATATACTTTAGATACAAAAAACACAGGTGATCCTAAAAGACACATTGTAATGTATGGTATATAAATAATAAAATCAGTTTAAAATCTGTTTCATAAAATACATGCCTAATTCTTTATTATGTAGAATCAATCAGTTAAAGTAGACACAGCTGAAATGTCAATATTGTTTTAATAACAGTTGATAACATCTCATAACCCCTTTTGAACTTCAATATTCTGCTACAGGTGTCTTGATTCTTAATCATTTCTGAACATAAGAATGAAAAACAAGATGGGGTGGTGCTTTGTCAAAAAGAAAACTTGCTGCTGAAAACAATAGCAAGAAAACACATATTCTCTAACATTTAGAAAGGGAGCTGTCACAAAATTTATTTCACACCAAAACAGACTTAAGAACCCCTTTTTAAAATGTTTCAATTAGAATTACTAAACCGACCGACGTTTCGACTAGAAGTTGTTATATGACTTCCAGTCGAAACATTTGTCATTCAATTTCAATGTCTAATTTAGTAATTCTAAATTCAGTACTATTGCTTATATTCTTTCAAGCTTTAACAGGTCCTGATAATGCATATTCAGTGCATTACATTAAAAATAAACAAACATGTAAAAACATGCATTTTTGTGTAACATACTGTATAACATCATGGTATGTACTTCAATCAGTGTTTTGTGCCATTTCTATTGCTGGTCATGAAAAATTCCAGAATTCATGTTTGTTTTGTATGTCTTGTTCTTGTTTTCACAAATGCCTGAGTGCCACAAGTTTTAAAAAAAAATAAAAATACAAAAAAAGTACAGAAACAATTGCATCTAACATCTTAAACTCAAATTATGTTTATACCTGTGATGAAAGTATAATTTAATTTCTACTTTGCACTGTACAAAATATTGAACAATTGTTCGGACAAGCATGCCTCCAGCTTGGTCTCCTTTGCTCCTCTGCTGTGTTTTGTTGTACTGTATATCAAAGCTAATGTCAGGCTCCTGTAAATGATTCAGTTGGTAACCAATTCTAGTTATACTTCAATCGTCAATACTGAGTTGAAATTCTCATGTGAACATGATTTAAATGTGTAATTGTTTTGAATATGGGGGGGGGGGGGGGGGGGGGGGGGGGGGGGGGGGGGGGGGAATCGAACAAAGATCGTGATTTCTCTAAATTGTTATAAAGAGATTTCAAATGATAAATGGCTTTCATATTGCATTTTTGAGAATATTCCACAGATAACTGTACAGACCACAGTGTTCATTATTGTTGTTCAGTGATTTGAAAGGCCTGTTTGCTGTGCTGTTAATTGAAGACTCTGCTGAGCTGCATACAAACAGGCTTGTAACCACAGCCTACACTCAGTCTATTGACTTCAGAGAGAGCTGCTCACTGTTTATGCTTACACTCTCAATCAATCAGAGTACAGGATTTCTCTCTGTTGTGATTAAATGGGTTTTACAGTTTTTCCTGTTTGCCAGTAAACCTCTAAGATTCACAAACATTCCAGTACATCCCACTTTGACATATAATCATGTATTCTATTTAAAACAATCCTAAACAAATTCCATAACTTATGAAGCTACATTGTGACATTTGTGTCTACCTGGTCAGCTAAAAGCTTGTACATGACAGTTGAGATTTACATTTGGAATAAGGAAGTCCATTGTAATCAGTTTTGGATTTACCAGTCATTTACAGAATCATTGTTAGCTATCAAATCACAACTAATACTTTGATAATACTGGCAAAATACCGATGATATTTCGGTATTCCACCTAGATGCATATATTAATATTGAAGATTTTATTTGTGATGGTGGTCCACTATGAAAGGTGCAATATGAAAATAAAGATTATTATTATTATTATTATTATTATTATTATTATTATTATTATTTTATTTTATTTATTTAAAAATATATATTTTAATTTTTTTGGGTAAATGTGTGCAATTGTATAACATATTGTCATTATTATAAAGCATGCTTACACAATGATCTTGCAGTGTACAGTATATGTTTTTATAGTGCCACCTAGTGTAATAAAACATTAGTTCAAGCATAATTATAAAGTGCAGCTACACTTCAAAATCCAGGTAGTTTAACCCCACTTATACAACAACCAGCTGGTGCTCACCCAATGTGTTCTGTGGTACTCAGCTGTTCTGTTATGACACAGTAACGGGAAGGCATATAAAGCACAGCTGAGAAGACACAAAAAAGTGTATTAATAATACCTGCTCTAAAACAAGTGCTTACTGATGAAGCGCTTCACACTGCTGCCCGAACCCTGCTTTCAAAAAGCAAACTCATTCAGAGGACGACCATCATTCTTTCAGACAAAAAAAATATTTTAGATAAACAACTTAAAAATACAATTATAATACAAATATATAGTATTATACATTCTCTCTTTACTACAGGAAACACAC
Organism: Polyodon spathula; assembly: GCF_017654505.1. NCBI lineage: Eukaryota > Metazoa > Chordata > Actinopteri > Acipenseriformes > Polyodontidae > Polyodon > Polyodon spathula. Next base: position 12,602,172 of record NC_054538.1, on the reverse strand, counting down.
ACACACACACACACACACACACACACACACACACATATATATATATATATATATATATATATATATATATATATATATATATATATATATATATATAATGTACCCACATAATGTTACAGTCTGTTTTATATATGATTTTAAAGGGATTACCCCTATGCATGATTTTCTTTTGCCGCGACCATCACCAGGAGAAGCAAAATGATATTGGATGGATGGATGGATGATTTTCTTTTTCTTTTTACAATGAATCCTTTTGTGGTGTTATTGTTTTTTTTTTTTTACTCCCCAACACATTGTCTATGCTTTTGCCTTCACCTTTGGTCTCCACAGTGAACTTTTGCAAGTAGTTCAAGTTTAAGCCAGTGCATTATTTTTTCAGTTTTTGGCCCATCTTGCTCATTTAGCTGTTAGTAGCTTATTGATCCCAGAATCTCATCAAGCAGCTTCTTGAAGGATCCCAGGGTGTCAGCTTCAACAACATTACTGGGGAGTTGGTTCCAGACTCCCACAATTCTCTGTGTAAAAAAGTGCCTCCTATTTTCTGTTCTGAATGCCCCTTTATCTAATCTCCATTTGTAACCCCTGGTACTTGTTTCATTTTTTCAGATTAAAAAAGTCCCCTAGGTCGACATTGCCAATAGCTTTTAGAATTTGGAATGCTTGAATCAAATTACCACGTAGTCTTCTTTGTTCAAGACTGAATAAATTCAATTTATTTTAGCCTGTCTGCCTTTTAAACCCTGGATAATTCTGGTCGCTCTTCTTTGCACTCTTTCTACAGCAGGAATATCCTTCTTGTAGCGAAATGACTAGAACTGAACACAGTATTCTAGATGACGTCTTACTAATGCATTGTAAAGTTTTAACATTACTTCCCTTGATTTAAATTCAACACTTTTCACTATATATCAGAGCATTTTGCTGGCTTTTTTATAGTTCCCCACATTGTCTAAATGAAGTCAATATAAACTCTTTAGAACTTTTTAATGGGTTGCTTCTTCAATTTCAGTATTTCCGATATGGTATTTATAATGTACATTTTTACTGCCTGTGTGCAGTACCTTACACTTTTCTATATTTAATGTAATTTGCCATGTGTCTGCCCAGTTCTAAATGCTTTCTAGATCATTTTGAAAGACCTTTGCTGCTGCAACAATGTTTGCCACTCCTCCTATTTTTGTGTTGTCTGCAAATTTAACAAGTTTTCTTACTATACCAGAATCTAAGTCATTAATATAGATCAGTAATAGCAGATGACCTAATATTGATCCCTGTGGTACACCACTGGTTACCTCGTTCCATTTTGAGGCTTCTCCTCTAATCAGTACTTTCTGTTTTCTACATGTCAACCACTCCCTAATCCATGTGCATGCATTTCCTTGAATCCCTACTGCGTTCAGTTTGAGAATTAATCTTTTAAATGCAGGACTTTGTCAAAAGCTTCCTGGAAATGTAAATAAACTTTGCAAAAAGGCTTTGCAATTATCTATTATCGATGTTGCATCCTCAAAACAATCAAGCAGGTTAGTTAGACATGATCTCCCTTTCCTAAAACCATGCTGACTGTCTCCCAGGATGCTGTTAACACATAGGTAATTTTCCATTTTTTGGATCTTATTATAGTTTCTATAAGTTTACATATAATAGAAGTCGGGCTTATTGGTCTGTAGTTGCCTGGCTCGGTTTTGTCTCTCTTTTTGTGGATCGATATTACGTTTGCAATTTTCCAGTCTGTCGGTACAACCCGTGTTAAGAGATTGTAGCATGATCTTGGTTAGCGGTTTTTAAATAACTTCTTTCATTTCTTTGAGTACTATTGGGAGGATCTCATCTGGCCCAGGGGATTTTTTTTATTTTAAGAGCTCCTAGTCTCTTTAACACTTCTGCCTCTGTTATGCTAAATTTACCCTCCTTTGTAAAAACTTGGGAAAAGTCATCATGTAGTATATTTGCTATTTTTTTTTATTAATCTATAATATTGCCATTTGTATCTCTTAATTCAGTAACATATGTTTATATATATATATATATATATATATATATATATATATATATATATATATATATATATATATATATATATATATATATCAGTTTAGTCAAAGTAGAGCAGACAGAAAATATTAATAGATATCCGCCAGTTTAAATGGACAAAAAAATACTGTTGACACAGAGCGCAGCCAATGCATTAACTATAGTTGATTAATCTCAGTCACTGAATCCGCCAGTCTGGACAAAAAATACTGTTGACACAGAGCGCAGCCTGCATTAACTATAGTTTGATTAATCTCAGTCATTCATTACCATCACTTAAAAACAGTTTACGTCTCTGTTTTTTGCACCTTATAACTGACAATCAGTTCAGCTGGCTTTTTTTGACTAAGGTAAACTAAGGTAAATGACAAAGCAGTTAAACCAAAAAATACATCCAATATTTGGGTAAAACAAAGACGCAGGGCTGATTTACAGGCATATGGATTTTAACACAACAAAGGGATGGAATAACTGAGTTCTAATTGACTGCCTTTGTATTCAATTTGTTTGTTGTGAGTGATTTGCAATAGTAAGATTTGGTATTCATTAACCCTTTATTGGGTTAGACAGGGTTGCTTTTTCTTGTTTCACAATACTCACTCAGAGTAAGTCAAACTAAAAAAACATTTTTAAGGTAATGCTTTGTGAATAGTGTGACTGTGTCAATTTAATAATATCTAACTGAGATACATGAACAAAAAAAAAACTCTGTATGAATGAAATAAAGTGCTTTATACATCTCAGTGTTGGTTGTTGTTAAAAAAAGCATCAGCAGTCTTTATTGCAGCACAAATTTGATCTTATCCACCAAAATACTGTAGACATATATATATCTATATTATATATATATATATATATATATATATATATATATATATATATATATATATATATATATATATATAGATGGGCTTCAGTGAGTTACAGGAAAATAATTACATCTAGGGCTTCTGTGATGTCATAAATTTCTCGACTCAAGGTCAAACCCAAACCCAAAATTGAATTGTTTTCCTGTAACTCACTGAGGAGGCTTATATTAAAGAAGACGAGGTTCAGCAGTACAGTTGGGGTTTTTTTTAAACGTAGTGTGTCAGTGCTGTACAATCATTCTATGTCATTTTCCATTAGTGCTTCAGCTTCATTTGGGTGATTGCCTTTACCTTGTTTTAATTTCCTGTTCCTCTCCAGTTTCTCTGAGTTACGAATGTACCAGCTTTACATATTTTTTTTTTTAATGTATTCTCATTTTGTTGATCATTAATGAACATTTCTGTGCTGCTGGTGTTGTGGAGTGATTGAAAACAAGACATTTTGTGTTTGAATTGAATGTGATGGTCTCGAGGAGTGGAATGGGTCAAGTTCTTTTCACTTTTTTACGTCACTACTGTGGTATTATGCCTTTTCTTCGAATGGCTCAGGTTGCAGCTACAGCCTTTATCCATGTATTACATGTATACATTCTCTTGGAATAAATCTAGTTTTTAAACTATATCCATATGTTACCTGCAAATGCTATTTTATGTTGAAACAGACATACAGTCAGTATGGCCTGGATTTGACACTTTCCCTAATTAAGTTGTGTTGTATAAGCGTCTTAATTTCAGTTTAATGCCAGTTCAAGGGGCAGGCGATATGAAAATGCATGCGTTTTATGGAGTAAAACAAACATATAAAACAGTTGTAATTATAGATAGTGCTATTGTAGCACCATATTCTAACCTTAATAATTTAAATTTACTAAAGTCATGTCATATCACATAGCACCAAATCACTAGAATAACAAATTGCTTCAGAGTCCCACCTGTTTCATTTATCAATGAGCTTCATTTCTGACAGGTCGTCCAAATTGCAGGAATCAACAGATGTTCTGTTTTAGCAATATAGTTATTGTGCATGCATCAAAGCTTCAGGACAGGACAGTTGAATGGAACTCACAATGATTAAGTTGTCTTGTTAGTGTGCAACCCCACCACAGTGCAAGGCACATTAAGAGAATATAATGTAAATCCAACTAATATAATGTATTATAATATGGAGCAAGTTATCTACAGTAGCATTCATGGCACAGCTGCAACCTTGTACCAAATATCTTCTTACCTTATTTTAATTGTGGGTGTGACTGAATCAAATATTTCATTTAACAGTGAGAAAGGGCAATGAGCTCCACTGCCGAATCATTGATGGCATAAAAGGCAGACCCAGTGGCAAATGGAGACATAGTGAATTAAACCATTTAAAGCTGACATAATGATCTCCACAGCCTCACATCCAGTGTACCTGGTGGAACACTAGGAAAAAAAAGACATTTTTATTTTAATTCAAGTCATTGCCCCTGAATATATTAATGAACATCAGATATTGATCATACCCTTCTCTGATCCTTTTCTTTGAACACCTGCTGAGATCTATCAGGATTGTTTTATATTATATGGTACTAAAAGGATAGGAGTCAGTTAAAAAAAAGCTTACTGTGGATTAACTGAAGAAAGCATGTCAAATTGAAAATTGAAATACCAGAATTACAGCGTATATGACTCAAACTGCTGGAAGAGATTTTAAACAATATTGCAGCTGCTGTGCACTGTCAACATTTCAGGACCATGGACAGAATGTGTTTGGCGCACAGAAGGTGTGGTGGAATATATATATATTATAAATATATAGCCGAACAATGTTTTTATATCCCAACATTTTTTATCCTGAAACTTGATTACAAAAACACCCCGGTTTGCCATGCTTACTTATGCATTACTACAGAGTGGGGCCTGTTTTAATCATCTAAAACCAGGACCAAAAGGATCAGGTGGTTTTGTTCAAGATTGTGTTTCCAACTGTATTCTAAATTACTTAATTGGACCAATTAAGTGCTTATTAGAAGCTTAATTGGTCCAACTAATTAATTTAGAGTACAGTTGGAACAGAAACCAGGAAGGACGCCGACCCTGCAGGACCAGGATTGGACACCCCTGAAACCATTTTAATTACACTTGGTTTAGGATTGGTGCTGGTATCTCACAGGGGTTTCTGGGAAATGAAATGCAAACAGGTGGCAGGGAGGTTGCAAGTGCTACATGACTGTGTTTTTTTTTTTTTTTTACAAAACCCCTCATAAAAAAGGAACTAGTGGGTTCCTGTTTTGTGCATTCATCATCTACTTTCACTTCAACACATTCAGTTCTGCAAGATTATTTTCAAGGAAGTATATCACTAATAAAATGCCCACCATCTTATATTTTAGTGAAAACAACATTTACTTTTAGGATTGTATAGAGATTTAAAATGTTCTAGATTATTTGATTTATGGTAACTTTATTGTCTTTATTGTGTCATCATAATGCACAAAACAGCTTATGTAGCAGAGGAAACCAAACCAAGCCACAGGATGTGCAGTGTTTCAAGCACTTGCATTCTACAAGGATTTATTTTTAAATGCTACCACTAGATGTCAGTATAAGATGATAGTCTGTTTTTTTTCAATTGCACTTGTTCCTGTTAATTATGTTTACAAGATGTTTTACTTGCAGAAAGTTATTTAATGAGTAACATGTTATTTAGTATAACACACACACACACACAAATATATTTCTGTCTACCTTATGCGAGGACTCAACAACTACCACAATAACTCAAGTGTTACGCAATAACAGTAGAATTAGTAATGCTCATCCCAAATTCAAACTAGTCTAAAGCCAGTCTAAAGCCATTGTAAAACAGGAAAACACCAACATTTTTGTGAAGGTGATAATGACTTGGGGCTTTTTTTTCCATATAGCAAACCAGTGAATTTACAGAATTACATTTACCATGGGATACTATTACATACATAATAAACAGCATGATCTTTACCTGTTCCTGAAATGGTAAATGGTATAATAGACCCAGTGTGCTGTGCAACTACGGACAAACGTTTTGACCCACCTAGAATTATAGGATTGAGGCATTAATTTAAAAAAAAAAAACAAAAAAAAACCAGCTATATGAACAGAATTTAGATATTTTATATAGATACGTAATCAAAGACACTAACAAATGATATTGCAAAAGTCTATCGGAAGCCATAATAGTAGTACAGTATTTCATAGTAAATTAAAAAATATCACATTTTTCAATGTCAGTTTTTTGTTAAGTATAAGGAAAACTACAAAGCGGCATGTAATTCAATAATTCAATGTAACATTACTCAGTAGGTTATATTTGACTTTATGAAGCCAAATTTGTTAATACCATGGGGTGATGCAAAACCTTTGGCCAGAGCTGTACAGTAGCATCCATGTGAAATAATCATACCAAGGGCTTTTGCTTGTGAGCCAGTCATGTGTAAAGGGTTAGATATAATTTAATTTCCCTGTGTTCATGCCATATAGAAGTCACTGAGTTGTGTCAGTACTTATTTTATTTTTTAATAGCTTCATGATGTACTTTTACTCAGCTTGCTGGTGATATATCCAAACTTCTAACAATGTTTGATTTTTTTTTTAAAGGAACTGAAGAGGAAACGTGTGACAGGCTATTACTTTAATTCAAACAAACAACTTCTGTCTCTGTTCCGTTAATACGATGCATGGGAATTTGAGACTTTGACACAAGACACTTCAGAATTTAATGAATATGCTATAAGTTTAAGAAAATTCTGCTCCCAAATGCCACATTTGTGTTCATTATAACAGTTGACAAATGTTACAGATTAGGTAGATTTCCACAAGTCAGAGATGTCATTGTTATGAGTTGGGTGGTACTTTTATACAATGGATGCATACATTCAAATTTGAAATGAATGGGGTTAAGAACACACATTGCTAAAAAGCAAATATTAGTATGAATAAAATAATAAGTAATAAAAAAGTAAAGAGGAGTTTATTTGGAGGCAGTTTTCTTTGTTGTTGTGTAGTATTGCACAATAGTGGACAAGCTACAGCTTATCTGTGTTTCCTCTTTTCCATCATTTTCCTTTATGATTGTGTTATTTTTGTGTTTGTGTTTTTTCTTTTGTTTGTGGTTGTTTTTTCTTTTCTTTGTGATTGTGTTTTTTCTCTGTGGTTGTGTATTTTCTTTTTTGTGGTTGTGAAAGGTTGTTTGTTCTTTTAGTAGGTCAGTGTTAGCTATCTTCGGTTTATCTCTTTCTCTACACAGCAGGTTTTTTTCTTGCATTATTGTGTCAACTTAGGCTGTAATATGATCTTTGAAATGTATATTTCAAATCCTACGTAATTAGGTTCAGTGCATTTTGTTCCATGCTTTGTAAAATTCAAGCCAGAATAATGTGATATCCTTTCCTTTTTTTCTTTTCTTTGGATTAATAGCAGTGCTCATAATGTACAGAAAACCTAAAGCTCATCCTACAGCTAGCACAATTTGTAGAACATGTCTATTGTCTGTGATTTTGACACAAGAAAGGACATTTCAGTCCAGAAACCCTGTCATTTCTTTCCTTTTACAAGAACTCCCAGAAGCCATGACAACTCCTGGGTCACCTTGGTCACAGTTTTACCTATGACAATGTCAGTGTCTCTGCTACTTTAAAGTAGAATTAGAATCGGAAGTGCAGGATTCACGATGTGCAAGAGCAATTGGACACTGTGTCTTCACTAGATGCTACCGAATCAAATGTCCTTAAAAAATGGAATGCATGTTAACCAAAATGTGCACGTCTTTCATTGAAGAAAACATATTAGGTAAGATTACTGGAAAATTTTGTTATTTTTTATTTTTTTTGTGAGCAGTACAGTCATAGAATGAAAACATCTGTTCCAAATATAGCATTTCAGATAAGAACACCACCACATATCCCTGAGGCCCCACTACAACCAGAAAGCGGAATGCTGAGTTGTATTAATATGCAAAATTACAAATTAATATGTGGTTTCTAAAAACCTAAAGCTTCCAACCAGTTAGTGTTGAAAATGACAAGGTTATCCTCCATAGGCCCTGTAGAATTGGATAGTGAGCAAAATGACAGTAGCAGGTGAAGCTACCATACTGTATGTTTACTACATACCCTGGAGAAATGATCAGTGTGCATATTGCAAAGCACGTATTGTAACGTTGCAAAAGCATAAAGAAGAAAAGTAAGATCATGGTGAAAATCAATGTGTTCGAAAAAGGCTTCCTATTGAAATGTTTGTCACTGAATTACTTCATATTTGGCTCTATTGTTTAATAGTTATGGAAGAGTGTGACAGGGTTAGCCAGATCGCCAAGTCTTGCACAAACAGAAGACGCATTACTAAGCAACCAATTGACCAGTTAGGCTCGTCTGGCGCTGAGCTGATCTGGAGGTCCTGATTGGCTGGGGGGGGGGGGGGGTGTAGTCGGAGAGGCTGCACAGAGCTCAGAAAGGGTCTGCGCCCCAGCTCGAGGCTACTGTACAGCCATAGCCTTACAGACAGGCACAGAGTGAAAGCTTGCTTGTTGTCGTCAAGGAGGAGAGTGTCCGCTCCGCAGGATTAATTACTAGTTGAACCCTTCATGAAGGCATTGCCCAGCCGAGGCCGTTTGAAGAGGCAGGAGTCACCGTGTGGATGCTGGGACTCCGGGAGCCCAGAAGTAGGTTAGTTTAGGGAAGTTGATCCCAAATAGTGTATAGAGAGCGGGCCATCTCTTCTAGTGAGACTAGCGCTCGCCTGGTGTGGCAAACTTTTATTCGTAGCTTTGTTTTGTTTTGTTAATTAAATCCAGGGCTAGGATTACTATTGTTGGTAAATTAGCATGGGGGCCCTTGTTTGTTAAGTCTGTGCGCCTATTATTCAGTGATGACCCACATAAGTAACACGTCCCCATGTTACGAACAGGTACAGGAAAGCAAGATAAATGCACAGAATAATACTCAATTTTTAACTACCCCCCCTTCCAGAGTGATAATCTGCCTATATGTTCTATTTACATTATGAAATTGATTAAAAGTGCCAAAGGTAGCACTGCCTTCCTTTCTACTAGGGCTATGAGGTTTAGCCAGAGATTCACTATAATGGGAAAAGTTTCCTAGTGAGACAAAAACTAACCAATGATTCCAGAGCTCAGAGATGCAAGATACAGATGGCCAACTTCCTGTTTCCACCCACTGTTGAGTCGACCCGTCTAAGGGGACGTGTACTACCAACCTTACACAGCGCCCCTTTCTGGTCGGGAGGGAGATGTACAGAATTGATTCTTTCTCTCTTTATCACACACGTCCTAACAGACTTCCTGAAGCTAAGAGGGCGGATGTACTGAAGGAGGTGGACAATATGTTGACATTAGATGTCAGAGGAATCTCCAAGTCCCTGGAACAGTCCCATAGTGATGGTTCCAAAGCCAAACAGGTTCTGCAATAATTTCAGGCAATTAAATAATATATCTAAATTTGACAAGCTTATCAAGAGATTAGGTAAGGCTAAGTATTTGACTACTCTCGATCTCACAAAAGGGTATTGACAGATCCATCTGATTCCTTCCCTCAATAGAGAAGACAGCGTTTGAAACTCCAAGTGGCTTGTTCTAGTACAAAGTCATGCCATTTGGTTGCATAGAGCTCCGGCTTAATTTCAACGCCTAATGGATAAAGTCCCGAGACCACATGCAGACATGCGTCAGCTTACATTGACAACATAGTTATATTCCCAGAACAATGGGACGATAATTTTATTAAAGTGAATGCTGTCTTACAAGTCTAGAGAGGCATCTCTAACAGCCAATCCTGAAAAGTGCTTTGTGCGACTTATCAAGGCCAAAGATTTGGGTTAAATTGTGGGTGGAGGTAAAACCGCAGATCAGTAAAATAGACCAAACTCTGGAAATCAAAGAATACAATTCAGTACAAATTTGAGACATCATAGAACTTTAGGAATCATTAAACTTAAATTTAGTAAAATGTTTCTATACTTTGATACTTGCTGTTAAGGCATTGTAATAACGTGCAATTGAAATTATTAAAATAAAAGTTCTTAGTTGCTCAATAACACAGGATCTCTGGCCCTTACTGAGGAAATAGAAGAAAAAACTGTGACTGTTTTAATTTGCTTAACTGCAACAATTTAAAGCATACAATTCTCCATCTAAGGCTTTGGTGGTCTAAATAATTACTAACTACTAATTATTAGTAATAATTACTAATTAACTTTCATTTGCCTCAGTCTGCTTGCTGGTCCTTTTTTGGCAGCTAAATCTTGTAGCTGTTTTAGCAGCAGAAGCGGTGTGCGTAATACATGCACATGACTCATAATTCATCACGTGATGATTACAGGTGTGTTTGGTTAATTAGACACTAAGGTTGATTAAAGGCGTAGCCACAGGTGGGAGTTTGCACACAGGCCCACCCAAATCTGTGCCTATGTGAATGCCAAGATAAAGTACATTTATAAAAAATAAAAAATAAAACGTCAACTGTGCGCCCCGAAGATGGGTGTTTAAGTTCAAGTCAAATAGGCTTTCTTTAGCCAAACAAATCAAAGTGTAAATTGTCGGACCTTCCTCTCACTTAATGAATCAGGTGCAAGTCACATTTGATTGACAGCTTGGGAGGCAGTTGGCTCAGATCTGTTGAAAGTAGCTTGCGAAGGCTTTGGTATACATTATTTCACACCTAATGTAGTGGTGGTCATCTTCAAATTGAAAGGGAATGTTAGGTTACTTACCGTAACCCTGGTTCCCTGAAACAGAAGACGACCACCACCAGCGAGGTTGCTTCGGTTCGATGGAAAGAGGAGGATCTTCCTTTGGCAGGACCGAGTGCGTCATCCCAGGAAGGGGCCTGTCGTCATCTCTGGCATAGAGAGCTCAACAATACCTCCCCGAAGGGCAGGTATAACCAATACCTAATGTAATGGTGGTGGTCTTCTCTTTCAGGGAACCAGGGTGCATTCAATGTGAATATATGCAAGTACATTTATTTTGTCTGCTTAAGCCATTTTAAATGGTTTACATGGGAGATATAGTGGTTGAGTGTGTTCCTAGACAGTTCTTAAAAATACTTTGGGAACTGAAAAATGAGTGTGTGTTTGGAATGTGTACTGTAGGTAGGTATTGGCAAAAAATAAAAGTTGCTTTCAGCTTCTTGCAATTTACCATGAAAAATTAAGCATTTTATATTCCTTACAGTATTTCACACTGAATTCATACTTAACTTTTTTAAATTTAGTCATTGCCAATTATTTTTTTTTATTATTTTCTCCCAAATTTTGTAGTGTCCAATTATTTTTAGGCCCAGCTCACCGCTACCACCCCTGCACTGACTCGGGAGCAGCGAAGACGAACACATGCTGCCCTCAAGTGTGTGTCAGCAGTGACATAGCCTGGTTTCGAACTTGCAATCTCCAGGTTGGTATTTTTATCAGCGCCATTTCAACGTTTACAAAACTTGAAAAATGTTGCTGAATTTGTCACTCAAGGCTGTTTTAAAACAGCCTTGAGCGACAAATTTGTGTCTACTTGTTATGCTTTTTGCAGCCAACGCAATACCTTTGTTTAGCTGTGTGGCAATTTGACCGGTGATTGTGACCAGGTGTAGAGGTGATGCGGTGCAAAAGGAATCGCAAACAATTGTAATCAGGTAGGAAAGTGGTTTTAATTGAAATCCGGGTCTGGTGACCAACAAAAGAAAAACGCTCCAGCAATACACAACAATGTGTAATGCGCGGAGCCAAACAAACAGGTTTACAGTCCCAAACAATAAACGTTATCCGCCACAAAATACTAAAACATGGTCACCAGTCCCGGGTGCGTGTAGTAGTGCTCGTGGTGGGTGATAACAGGTTATTTGGTGACAGGTCGTGCAGTGCAGTTCCGGCTTGTGCTGGCCCAAAAGCGACAGCTCTGAAACTTGTTCAGCCGTCTAGTGATACAATAAACAAGACAATTACTAACACTCAAAACAAACAAACGCTCACGAAAATTCCTCGGTAGTTTCTACTGCAGCGCTCAGTCCTTCCAGGTTTAAAATGCAAACCCCAAGTGAAGGGAAATATTAGTGTTTCTCTGGCCCCTTTTATGCTACCCCGCATGATTCCTAGGTAAACGATTTCAGCTGTGTCTATAGCTTGCAGCTGCTACCTCGTTTACCTTCTGGGTCAACACATTCCTGCAACAGTGTCTGGCTTCCATCCAGGCTGACCGACTTCCCGACCTTGGAAACGTACTGTCAGGCCAGCCCGTCCAGATACTTTTCCTTTCGCTATTTAGCACCCTCACAGGTCGTGAGGGAGATCTATAACCAGAACTCCTTGTATTTCTGTCACAAGCTGTAACTGAGAAAATGCAGTGAAAGTGATAGCAGACATATTTAGCTGGAAACAAGGTATTCTCAGCACAGCTAAGATTTTAGTTTTGATTTGAAGGCAGCAGGAGCGTAGCATGATATTTAATTTTTTGATTGACAAATGCCCTTATGCAGGGCCTTATGTAGGGATAACAAGTTATTACAGTATAGCTAAGAGATTACAATACAGCTAAGAAAAAAAAGACACCGTCCCCATCGAGTAGTCCTCCCAGAAGCAGGGGTCTTCATAGGGGCAGTCCTCCTGGTCATGCCCAAACTTACTGCACCTGACGCACAGGGGGCCCCTTCAGCCCTCCACTGCTCCTGTTCCGTGTCCCAGTATGGGGGTCCCAGTCACGTGGGGTCATGTGATCACCATCTCTTGCTCTGTTGCTGCAGCTGTCTCCTCATCCTCTTCTTTCATCCCTCCGCAAGTAAAAAAACCAAACAAAAAAAAAACTAAAACAAAAACCTGTAGTATCCTTTCCGGCCTCAGTCAAGGAGGTGTTGCACTCCCACACAGGACACCACGTTTGATAGGATGGCATGTGGTGTTTTTTTCTCTGTGAGAAAACATTGCTCACAGAGTGAAAATAAAGGTTTTAAATAAAACAAATCTTGAACGCAAAAAAACAAGGTCAGGCTGGGCAATCGCCTTCACTGATGCTACTGTTTTGGCTTTTTTAACTTTCGTTTCTCTTCTTTCTTGCTCCCGTTCTCTCCTATCGAACACCCACCCCGAGTGCTGAGAGCTGCAGGCTTTTATATTAGTGACCGAGGGATTAACTAGCTATCAATTATCTGATAATCGCTCGGTCACATTCTGCACAGGTTTTTTTTTTTATAATGTGGATGGGTGTCCCATCCACACTGCAACACAAATAAAAAAGCAAAACATACTGCAAAGCCGTCAAAACAAGAACAAAAACATGGCTCTCGCCATCATATTTACACATAATAAATAATAATACAAACAAATACAAAACAATAAATTGCACAGGGGCGGAAGGGGAGACCCTATTCTAAAATAAAGAAACAATCTTGTACAGGGCTCCTCGCCCAGTTACAGTCTCCTTTCATAGTGATCCCAGCCCTGCTAAAAGGTACCACCTCTGTAGCTACTCATCCACACACTTATTCATTAAATGACACAGCTCTTGCAAGGCTGGTCTGTTGACGCTCCAGACTCCAGAATCAGCAAGAGCTGCTGACATTAGAGACGGCATCCAAGAAACTGTCTGTTTTAACAGCCACAGAAAGTCGAGCACCCATCAGGGGGCTGTATGCCTTCAGAGCAGCCACTTCGGTAATGGTCTGTTCCACCTCTTTGGCCTCATTTACAAAAGAGCACTAAATGTAGCTGTAACGTGACATTAAGTCTAATGCGCACCATAAATCTAAATGTACTCTCCCATTTACTAACAGAGAAGGCATTAATTTATGTGTGCACTATTTTACATACCATAGCATGCCCACTACATCTATTATGAGCGATAATGTAATGTCCAAGACTTATCCATGACCAATGTAATGTAAAAAGTCCAGCAGTTCAGGCGTATCTTTTGGTCAGGCTTATTGTAAAAGGTGGAGGTGGCTTACTTTGACTGAAAATCAACAGACGCAGTCCTCCACAGGGGTCAGGCAGAAACAATGCAAACTAAAGCTGCACGCAGAGGAGCTGGAAATTCTAGTGGAGGAGGTTGTTTTAAATTCTAATACCTTGTTTGGTCCAGTGTTTTATTTAACCACTTTATTATTTGTACCAATGGAATTAAGTATAAAATAAAATCTAAGAAATGATAACATTAATTCAAGTTTATTCACGCTTAATATAACTTGTTGCTTACAGGTGATATTCACTGCTCTATATGAAAACTTTAGTGCAAGTAATGCTTTCGTGATGCAGGTAGATTTCAGCCCAGATAAATAGGTTTAAATAATGTGCCTGTCAGTTTCCAAACAAACTAATTATAACCCAGTTTAAGGTGCACACTACGATTATCACCCTTTAGCAAATAAGGTGTGAATAAAACTCATCTCATTATTCAATGTGGGGTGCCTCATTTAAATACATTGTCATGCATAACCATACAAATCATATATTAATTCTGATTACCATAGTGTGGCACAATAAAATCAGAGTGCACCACAATATGCCCACTATTACGTGCGATAATGAAAAAAATTGCAATAGTAAATACAGAAATCATGCCTTTTTGTAAATGAGGCCCATAGAGTAATAAACGTTTGTATATCTACAGTATTTTTCTATCAGGATCAATGGTTAGAGCTTGAAGCACGGACACACTGATAAAAGCTATCATTGCTCATAATACTATGCCAGTTAGTTAACAGCATAAAACGCTGGATGATATATTTTGTTTGTGGCTTTTGTTATTAAATGTTGCAAATCAGTGCTCTCTTTTTTTATCACAGTATAAACCCGTGAGCCACTTTGCAGGTTTCGTATAATATTCTCATCTGTGCCAGTATGCATATTCCATAGAAATTGCAGATTTAACTTAATTGCCATGCTTTGCAGTCATTTTTAGATTGTATTACTAGATTTGTGTGTTGGGTTGGTTTTTAGAGATTATTACTCTTATCTAGTTTACACCAATATTTCAGGATCTAACTCTTCTGCCTTTGCCAAAGAAGGTTATAGCTTTTAATACTATTAGCTTTATTGTCAATTTGATATCGTTCAAACAAAAAATCTAATAAACAGAAACTGCAGTTTATTGACAAGGCTAGTGTGCCATGTTATTAGCCAAGTTTCAGCAGGTGTGTGAGAAAGAAAGAGGATGCATGACTGGCAAGATAAACATTGAAAACATGTTTTATACATATATTGTAACCACAGGTGGAATTCTCAACAAAAAAGTGCAGGTACTCATATGCACAGCCGGGTGTAAACATTTAAAAAATTGAGACAATTTGAGTGCCAATGAATATATACTTTAAATATGTATACATATTGGCACAGGTTATATTTATCAATACAAAATAAGCCTTAAAAAATAATGGATAAAAATAATAATTATAATTACCCTGCGTACTCACCTACAACAGGGCTTGGCCATGCTACAATAATAGCCTTGGATTAGATCATACATCCATGTTTCTTTTATTTATTTTGTACTTGTTACTTATTATCATACAATAATATGTTCTAGGTGCTTCTGTTGTGTTCCTGTTAGATTAGGTACTATGCTCTATTCAAGAAAAAAATTAAATTTCAGGCAGAAACAGAACTTTTTAATTTTATTTTATCCCTGATGTTGTGGTTTCTGCATAAGAAACAAAGTAGCAAAAGACACATTGGTTTACTTCTGCTTTTTTGCTCTTTTTTTTTTTTAGATGTGCACGCAAAGTGAATACTCACATTTGACTTAAATAAACTCTTCAAAATGTTTTAGAAAAGGGGACATTGTACAAAGAAAAAACACTGCACCGTTTTTGTTTTTGTTTATTACAGTCCTCATAGCAGAAAATACTAGGATCACAACAAAACAAAACGTTGCTTACCTTGCAAATTGGGCCCGTGTATGAAAAGCATGAAGCACACCTCCATCTTTATCCCAATTCTAACTTGCTTATCAAATCTGAAGCAACACTTTGATCCTGTTTTTTTTTATATTGTCAGGGCTTAAATTCCATTTTTGTGTGCTAGGGGGATTTCCCCCCTATGCAGCAGCCTATGGAGGGGATTCCAAAGTTTTAGGGGGGAATGGCAAAATAAAAAAAAGGTACTTTTGCATATAAAAACTATATATTTTACTGCATCATCATTCACACTGGTGTTTGCTTTAAAGTAAGCTGCTTTCAGGAGACCTAACAGCTGTTCATCACTGTGAGACAGAGCACTCTCCATTGCTTTTGTCATTGCCTGACGTGAAGCTTTTGCTGCATCAGAAGAAAAAAGGTGCTTTTTTTTTTAACTCCTTACACTCAGCCCTATTTCTGCCTGTTTTTCACTGTTTTCATTTATGTATGTTTAACTGTTGGATAGTTTGTACTGTATGCATACAACCTGTTAAATGGAAGGCCAAAAAAAGCTCCTTTCATATGATATAAGTTGCAACAGGATCAGGCCTACTATGTGGTAGAGATAAGAATACATGTAAAAAAAAAAAAAAGCTTTTCCAAAAAAATAATGTTTGGTCACTGCTATATATACAGTGAAGAGAAAAAGTTTGTGAACCCTTTTCACATATTTCACATATTTCAAACCTAAAATGTTATTAGATCTTAATCTAAGTCCTAATAATAGATAAAGATAACCTGATTAAACAACATTCAACATTCAATATCCATGTGTGAAAAAGTATGTGAACCTTTAGATTCAGTAACTGGTGGCACCCCCTTGAGCAGCAATGACTTTAACTAAGCGTTGCCTGTAACTGTTGGTCAGTCTCTCGCATCGGTTTTGAGGATTTTTGGCCCATTCCTCCTTACAGAACTGCTTCAACTCGATGACATTTGAGGACTTCCTTGCATGGACAGCTCGCTTCAGGTCCTGCCACAACATTTCACCACATGAACTTTCTCCATTTGTAGACTGTCTGACAGTGGATTGGTGGAGCCCCAAATCATTAGAAATGGTTTTGTAACCCTTTCTAGACTGATGAGCATCAATAATTTTTCTGAGGTCCTCAGAGATTTCTTTTGATAGTGGCATGACTTGTTTCCACACACCTGTATGATGAAGACCAAACTCACCCCTGAAGATCTACCTAATTATTTAAACACCTGATTTTAATTATCCCATTAATTGAGCTGATAAAACCAGGGGTTCACTTACTTTTTCACATACCCTGAATTTGAATTAGTCATTGTTTTTCTAATTCATACATCGTTTTGTTTCAAAAGACATGTAATTGGTTAATATAAACCTTACTGGATATTTAAGGAAAGTTTTGATTCAAGAATGCTATCATAGTAAAACTATAGAATTTATTATCTATAGTTTTATTATTTATAATTTATTATTTATTATCTCTGTAATGCATGTGGCTAAGAGATACGCCTTTTTTCATTCTGCTCTTATCGGTCTCACTCGGCCATTGAAAGGTTTTCTCGACTTTTTCTGGAGGAAAAACAACTAGAGACCTGTGCTTTATGTTTTTTTGATGATGTCGGAAATGGTCCGACGTCAGACTGGAAAGGGAAAATTGTAATGTCGGACCTGGTCCGACAAAGGACCTCAAAGGGTTAAAGAGAGCAGCTGAGAATCATGTACGAGAGAATACAATCTCGCGACACTTAAAATATCCAGCACTACTTTTATTGATTTATTTATTTTAACCAGAACTACTCAGAATGCGGCTCACAGTGCTTTCGTCACTGACACCCACTTCCTTAAAGATTGTTGTAGCATTCAGGCATTCTAAATCATTTGGAAAGCTTAGTGTCTTAAAATATCTTTGCAGGATTTTCCCGCACTGAAAGTTAAAGATATCTGTTCCTTCGCATTGGTTTTGTGTTATAAAACTAAGATGGACTGCGAGAGACCCCATAACCAGTGAAACCGTATCTTAATTGTTTTTTGTTTGCTTGTCTGTGTGTAATCATCTTGTTTGTAAATCACTAGACGGCTAACAAGATTCCAGCACTAAGCCGGAACAGCAGTGCACTACAGTCACAAAATAAACTGTATCACCCCACCACGAGCACTGCTGCACTTATCCAGAACTGGTGATCGTGTGTGTATTATTGTGGGATGGATATGTGTTGTTTACTATTTATTGTTTGCGCTGCAAGCCCGTTAATGTTTACCTTGTGCAGTACACGTTGCTATGTATTGCCTGGGGTTTATTGCTACTGGTCACCAGAACTATAATACAAATAAAAATTGCTTTCCAAACCGGATTATAAGGCTCTGTTTGTTTTATTACTGCACTGCATCACTCCTGCGTCTGTTTCCACTCAGCCACTTTGCCACAAGGAGCAACTTGGAAAATGCGCAATTCCCACGATCCCGTGCTGAAATTCAAGCCCTGGTTGTTAATCCCTACTGTCCCACACATCACTTGCCATTTTAGAAAATGTTGCGCAAATTCTGGCAATGTGATGAATTGGTGCAGGGCAAAATGTGTTATGATGATTATTTCTAATATTTAACAGCTATGCAATTTATGGTGAGCACTCTCCTGAAGGAGTCCAACCTCTCCAAGGGTTAAGAATTGGCTGCTTTCTTCATTCATTTAATCTATGGCCTCTTTATGACAACAGACAGATATTCCTATTAGAACCAACTGTGCTGGGAGCTTTTTGATGGCGATACTGTCTACTAGGAAATGATATGAGGACCAGTAGAACTGATTTAATATAAAAACCCAATTTCAACTCAACAATGTGGATTTGTTAATAAGATTAAATAAATGCATAAATAAATAAATAGTCAATACATCCAAAAAAGGCATACATATCTAGCCTCCCAAGCTCATTTTGACTATAGATACTGCTGACAAAAGCACATTCGCATAAATGTTGATTTTTTCATCAAAGTATAGTAAGCCACAGCTTTCAAATAAACAAATAAACAAAAGTAAACATTTCTAACAGAATCATTACCAAAAAAACAATGCCAGTGATGTCTTCTGCTTAATTATTTAGGTTTCTTTGACTGCAATATCTTCAACTGAGCCTTGTGTTGTATGAATGAAGAGCAATCAGATCACTTTTATTTCTTTGAATGCCACTCTGCAATGACATTTTCAAATCTCTTTTGATTTCTTTATAAATTCCTAATATTTATACAATGATCAATCTAAAGCTTTTATTTTTAGCTTTTAAATGATTCTATTGATCTTCTACTATGGTTACTGCCTGCAGGACTAAAAGGATAACCTTTTAATGTAACAGACCAATTAGCCCCATGCCGCCACTTCATATTGGAACTCAATGTAATGGAAAACAACCTCAATCGGACAAAATCCAATGCTATGGATTTTCTTTCTTTTATGGAAATAGATCCCTGGTGAAAAAGGAAATACAATAACTAATTAAACTTGTAAAATAAAAGGTGAAATTCAGGTGAGGGTGAATATAAATGTTTACAACGGCAAGTGTATATCATTAATATTAATAATAATAATAATAATAATAATAATAATAATAATAATAATAATAATAATAATCTTTATTTTTATATTGCACCTTTTATAGTGGACCACCATCACAAAGCGCTTTACAAGATACGAGACTAGAGTGTGTGAACTATGCATCAGCTGCAGAGTCACAAGAAGTCTCACCCAAAAGACAGAGCACAAGGAGGTTAAGTGACTTCTGCGGGGTCACACAATGAGTCAGTGGCTAAGCTGGGGACCTCCTGGTTACAAGCCAGTTTCTTTAACCACTGGACTACACAGCATCCTATAAGTACTGATTGTTTACTACTTGTTTGTACTGATATTAAAAAAAAAAAACATGTATTAGCTCTGTACATCTATTGACTCAGCAAACACATCATTAACAGTCAACAATATGATCCTTGTGACAGGACAGCAGAGTAGTGACGTCCCCAGACCCGGAAGTTGACAGAGAGGCACACAGGCAGGTACTTGTGGGTTGATGCGCTGATGGGCGTTTTTGTTGCAACTAAAATAAACCAAAGAGTTTTACATAAACATCCAGCTCACTGAGCCAAAATAAAATGCAAAACAAATTCCTCCACAAAACGAATCCCTCCACCCAAAACAAGTACCATGCTGGTCTTTCCAGCAAGCATTGTATAGTTAAATGTGGTCTGGCAGGCGGTACTAGCAGCTTGTCTCTGCCAGACAACTCATGAGAATGCGTGTAGAATGTGACCATCTCCGGAAAGATTAACTAGAACTGAAGAGATTGAATGTTTTTTTTTTTTTTTCCTCATTTACTGTGGACATATTGGCAACATTTTCACAAGATAGCAACCTTAAATCCCAACCACAGATAAAATGAGAATTTTTTTTTTTTTGTAAACAGCAAAGTTTTTATTTATTTATTTCGGTCTCTTTGGGGAATAGGATATGGTAAATTTGATGTTTTCATCTACATGGGAAGCTGTGGAAAGGACTATTAAGAAAGTCCAGCCAGCACACACTCCTAACTATAAATCCCTATATTTTCCCCTATTTTTTTCCTGCAGTCGCACGCTTGCACCAGAGAAGTCATTGACAGTACGTCAACGATGTTACACAAGACAAAAGGGCATTCAGTCCAATAGACCAAATATAGTGTGGCTGCCAGTGTTGAGCTACCCAGCATCTTAAATATATATAACAACTGCTTTATTAAAACAGCTTAAGGGAATCCTAAAGCTACAGTTCAGGCCTAAGGGGAGGCATTTTCTTCTTTTTTTCCAGTCTTGAAAATTGAAGTGCAGACTATAGCTATAGTCAGACATGTTGTCTATTGCTGTGATTTAAGTGTCCCAGCAAGACTTATTGTAACTGCTGGTCAACAACTGCCCTTCAGTACGGGAACTCGTCCATTCAGGTTGTGCTAAATTGTGACAGCTTTGGTGGTGTGGACTGATGTCCACAAAGGGCAATGTGGATCTCCACATGTACAGCCCAACAAGCCATGTTTAAACCTTGGCCTCTGACTGGAGGTAAAAGGTTAACCCACTGTGCCCCCCACAGTAAAGTATATTAGTGATAAGGTTATTTTTGGTGCGTCCAAGGGAGACCTTTAATGAGGTTGCCATTCTGTATCATTAAATGTTTGCATTCCATTAAAATGTAATTATTTCTGCACACCAGAGCCCTACTAGTGTGTACTGGTTTAAATATGTAATGAAAAAAGCCATCTCTTGGGATACTGTGCTGGGTTGTTATTTTTATCTTCATATACAGTCAATTAGGAGCTTAGAAAATGTAAATGGGTAGCAGCAAACCCAAAGAACCTGCCATGAGAAAAACATTTCTTTTTAAACACACACTGATTAAACAGCACACCTTTCTGTTTTCAGATTACTTTGTTTACTGGTAAATAGTTGTTTTAATGACTTATTTTAATTCAGATATTAATTATTTATTGGCTGTCCTGGTTTTTTTTAACAGGTACTGTACAGTATTTCCAAGTCAAGCAGTGCTGCCATGCCTATTATTGGCATTAGTGAAGAGTTGCGTAAATATAAAACCCAGCTCTGGAACAATGCACTGCTGGATGTGGTTAGTGCTGAACATGAATTGGAGATGACCTCCAAAGACAACTAGCTGTTATATTTGTTGCTCAGTATGGGTTCTCCCCATGAAGGTAAAGAATCAACCAGCATGGTGGTGGAAGTGTGTTGCAGTGTACTGTTCCAGTACTTTTGGTGGCATTTTTTTTAAATAGACCAACAGTTGTGGCCAGGTTGAATTGGTTAAATCCTGTCAAGAATAATTCAGACCTCTTAATCCTCCTACAATAAACAAGCTATAAGAGGATCATAAAAATAAAATGTGGCTTTCAATAGACCTACATATACAGCTTCAAATACTAAATGGTGATTGTTTGTAAGAAAGGCTATGTAATGTTTAGTAGGAGAAGCCATTCATGGATTTCACTTTCTTGTCTATTTATAGTCTCCTATGAATTATTTTATTGATAAACTGCATTTGAGACTTTTAAAGCATCAGGATCTGCGCAATGATTTTGTGTATGATACCGCCAAATTACTGGATTGTCAATCCCCGGAGACTTTTCTACTTATTCTGCTTGTGAAATGCATTTGATTGATTGCCCTGCTGAGGTAAATGATTATGTTTTGATGATAATTATTTTTTTACTTCCCCCATTTATGTTGTGATATAACGATGGGGTTAGTGTTGAGAGGATGGGTTGCTTCATAGCACAACCCTTTAACCTCAAATCCACTGATCTGACTGCAGACTTTCTCACTTACATCAATACTGATTCAAAATAATGCCTTGCTTACTGTATATATTAGCTGAACTGGTCTCAATATATGTGCAGTGTTCTCATTTTGTAGTTCCGTGCATGGACATATTTACCAGTAAGCTACTACATAGGATATTACAATAGGATCCGACACATTCTGGTGCTGGTTACTACAAAAACATCTGCCTGGGATTTAAAATGGGATGTGGACCCCTCTACTAAGGACATTTTAAATCAAAACTACATTTTAAAATATACAAAAAAAAAGATTCTAATCACATATTCAATTTGAATTTAATCTTGGGCGGTCTTGCCAAGAGCACTGGCTGATTTGATTTAAAAAAGATTAAGAACTCTGAAGATGATTTTGATGCACACTTTTTTTTTTTTTTTAATGAAGGCCAGAGAAAAGTGCTTTAAAAGAAGCTGACACATTCACACGGGGGACGTTGTAAATTTGTGCCTTCTCATGAAAATTGGTTTATTTGCGTGCCTGTTCATATCGCTTTACATCATCCCACAAGTCTGCAACAAACTAAAAATGACCTTTCCTCAATCATTTTCCCACGGTTCTGTATGACTGTGGTTTGCTTTTTCACCCAACCCAAGTTTAAACATCATCCCCAGATCAGATCACCTCATTTCTTTCACGTCAGTGTTTCATTATTTTTTTAGTGATATTTGTATACATTTTACTGGGATATAATAAATATTTGTTTAGTTGTTTAAACAATATTCACCAATACCAAAAAAGAAACATTTACACAACAATCAGCCATGTACATCCTTATTACTAGGGCACAACTCACTAAGACTATCTCATTGAAAGGTGGATTTGATCAACCTGCACCCTGCCAGGATTAGCCACAGCTGGATGTTAATGAGCCATTCTACACCACAGAGGAATGACCCGTATTACACCAATTACCTGTCTGTTATGACAGGATTTCCCATAAATAACACACGTTGTTGCAATACAGGGAGATTTCCCAGTGCTGTAAAATGCCTTATTAAAACCCAGCTGTTGCATATTCCATTGGGGCATGAGTTGATGAAATTGACCCATAAGTCTGTTTTTCAGTCAGGTCCTGGGAAAAGGACCAAGATCAAGTTTTTATATGATGCAAATGAATCACATACTATATTTAAAAAAACAGAACCCAAATGGGGAAACGCAAATAAAATAGTACTTATTGGCTGTTACAAATCGTTACTATAGACCATTCAGGTTTTAAACAAAAAAGGTTAGAGGTAATTTGATTTTGAGTAAGTCAACTAAAGAACAGGATTCTCTGCTGAGAACTTCTGTATGGGGGAGAGGTGGGGAGAGAAGTTTATCTCCTGCCCCTTCCAGATTTTTTGGTTACCGCTGTGGCCAGAATAGACATAAAATACACAAGTGTGCTAACTCTGGGAATGCCAGCCTGGTTGCTGAATAGCTCCAAGCTTGTTATGGAAAGCAGTCGGAAAACTACTTAGGGACCCAGTAGAAGATTGTCCTGGGTCCCTACTTAGAAATGAGCACTCCACGCATTCAAAGAACATACACATGTATAACCCTGCATCTGAGTGTGCTCATGCCAACCCTATACTTGCTGGTTTGTGTGGCCCAAAAACAGAAATCACTGTGAAGTTGGAAGGCAAGGCTGGACACAGGCTCCCAGTGACCATTATGTTTGAAAAGTATTACCGACAACACCTCAGGCATATCCCTTTGCAGCCCCTTGCTGACCTTGTGGTCTGGGGACTGGGAGAAGATCAATATCCTTTTCAGGGATACATCACAGTATGTTTGACATTTCCTGGGGATGTTGTGGGAGTCCAGCAATCTTTAGAAATATTGGCTCTATAAATAAGCTTGCACCCTAGGATTCTTCAAGAAGCTGCTTGATGAGATTCTGGGATCAATAAGCTACTGACAACCAAACGAGCAAGATGGGCCGAATGGCCTCCTTTTGTCTGTAAACTTTCTTATGTCCTTATGTTCTTATATTATTGATTGATACTGAAAAAATAAATTGAAAACGAAGTAAAAGTTAGGAAATATCATTTTGCAATTAACAGGTTCCTACAATGTTTTGTACGGTGTACTCACCTATTGACATGATTCGTATCAAATTAGCTTTTTGCTGGGCTTGTTTGTATCCGGATACCTCGTAGGGAGCTCAAAGCAACCCATAAACACATATGAGTGAGTATCAACAGGGCTGACACACCACCCTGTAGTGTGTGAACTATCCTTAAGAGTGCAGAAAATATAAATCGTGTCATTTCTCACATTTTTATATGGCAGCTCCACAATCAATTCCACAAATAATTCCCTCTATAATGAATTACAAAGTGCAACGCCAGTACAAAGTGCATTATATCTATATATATTATATTATATATTATGAATTTATATATATATATATATATAATATATATAAAAAAAAAAAAATTTTCCGTTAGAGTCAGACGTTTTGTATTTTCACAGATTAAAGAACCTAAACTTCGATTTTTTGAGCAACGGTACGTGTCCGAACTACCTTTATAACATGTGCGACTGCACCTGTGTTTGTCACCTTCTTTATTGATTTTTTTGTGCAAACTCTATGGCTGAACATGTACTTAGAAAAAAAAAAATGTGCTCAGTTCAATGTTCCACTCACACTCTGTCCCCAAAGCAGGACTGGATTAACCAATATTCCAATTACACCATTCACCATAATATGCATAGGACCCCCAAAATATGCTCATGCTGAGAGGAAGAATGTTGTACTGTGTCGTAAAAGATCCACCTCATCAGTTTCAGCAGTTGGTGCTACCCCAAGAATACACAGCACCAGTTCTTAGGGCACTGCATGATGATAGTGGACATTTAGACATAGATAAGGTTTTAGACCAAGTGAGGAAAATGTTCTATTGATGTGGAAGTGTATTGCAATTGTACTGTGTTTACTGTATGGCATGGAAAACTTTGCCCAAGAAAGCTGCTCCGCTCGTTAACATCCATAGTCAAAGGCCCATGGAATTAGTTTGTATGGATTTCTTGTCCCTGGAACCGGATAGCAAGGGAGTGTGTAAAATCTTGGTCATAACTGACAATTTCACTTGTTGTGCCTGGCATTCACCACCAAAGACAAGTGAGCGTGCACTGTAACTAAAGTTCTCTGGGAAAAATACTTTGTGCATTATAGATGGCTGGCCCGTATACATTTTGATCAGGGAGGGGATTTATTTTGGTGCCACTCCAGATGGGGCTGGTACTGACACCTGCCTATAGTATGTCAAATTTTTAATATCACCTTGATTCTGCTCAAAAGACAGCCCAGCAAAATAAAGTCAGATAAGATCTCAAGGTCAAAGATCAGGAGTTGTCCCCTGGGGATTGAGTTCTTATACAAAGTCTGGGAGTACCAGGGAAGAATAAGCTGGGAGACAGATGGAAAGCTGATCCATTCATAGTAAAGGAGAACGGAAGAGAGAGGTTGAAGTGCTTTACCAGAATCACCTGCTCTATAGGGCAGTTAATAAGATTCCCTATGCCAACTGTACCTAGTATACCTAAACCCAGACCTGTGACTACAGGACAATCGGAGAAAGCTCAGTGTACGTCCACGCAAGTACCTCACGGGTATGACGCTGAATCTGATGCAGAATGTGAAGTATACTCGTCTTTGATTTTTCATAGGCAAGTCAACTCAATCACCCAGGATCCTCTGATATAGGAGAAGGTACTGGGCTGAATGATATGTTAAAGGAGACAAATATATCACCACATGCAACCGTTGATGCCACTGAGTCGACAGTGTGAAGAACCAGTAGATGTAAAACCTGTGCTGGATGCAGAGCCTGACGAGGGGAGGATCCCCCAAGTTCAGAACCCGAGTCATGAGCCCAGGAGGACTAGAAGAGAGGTCAAGCCTGTGGTCCACCTTACATATGATGCTCCTGCTGCCCCTTGAGACCAGCCAAGTTGTACATACGTTCACACAGGGATTTTCTTACGGGGTCAGTGCCAGGCCAGACTCCAATCCCAGAGAGATTTATTACATGTATATATAAGCAGGAATATGTATGAATGTAGTGTGTGAATGCACACCAAGTGTGTTATATAATTAGTGTTGCAAGAAGAATGTATTGTGAAAAATGTGTATTGTTTTAAGTAATTTCATGCTGTTTATCTGCTGGGGGCAGCAGATATTTTAAAAGGGGAGAATGTAACCCTCGTCAGGATAAATACTTTATTCTGTGCTCAGGCGAGGGGTCCCTGCCACACTTGACCCAAACTAGGATGTAAACAAACTGTGCTCCCCTAGGAAACGGCCCCAGGAAATTATTTTGCATGAGCAATGTGCACCACAGAGACATTATAAATAGCGTCCGTGACAGTCAGAGGGGAGGAGACCGTGGCTGAACTGCTGTGTGAAGATGCGTTGATTTTTTCTGCTGTTTTTGGAAGGCCCCATACCTCCCAAGTTCAGGAGAACCTCGTGAATTTGGGATTATTTAAAATAATATCCTTCATATCAGTGGTGTTGTGCACAATTAGTTTGCTGGTCAGCAGAAGAAAAAAAAGACAGGCATTAACTCTTTTGCGGCATGAGGACATCAAACATGTCTACCCAGCAGATGCAGGTCAGATTGAAACACTTCCTTTAATGGCGGAATATTTGAAAACCTTTAATTCCATAAAATTTCTGAGAACCCAGGTAATGGACAAAAAATGGAACTGTTTAACATGGACTGTATGTGTACATTTAAAAGAGCTCTGGGAAGGGATTAACACTTGAAAAGAAAACAAAAAACACCTTTTGGATTCTCACTGTGATACTGTATATACTTTGTCTTCACATTGTTAAAAAATACTGTTGTTGATTTTGCTTAATTAAATATTTGACTAATCCATTTCTCAGTGAAATATAAATAAATACTTGTTAATTGTTCTGTTAAATAACCTAACTACTGAAGGGGAAAAATATGATTAACTGGGTCTTAGCTAATGCAATGTTAGCTTTAAGCTTTATTAAATTGTGTGTTAAGCAACTCTGCAAACTGGTGTACAGGGCAAAAAAGATACACAGGTTTCTGGGAGGAGAGCCAAGCGAAGCCTGTGGTTGACAAGCCGACAAACCAGGGTGGGGGAGAAGCTGTTAGCCAAGAAAGAAGCTAGATAGAATCAGTTTTGTACAAAGTTGAAAAACAATATTTAGGACATTGGGTTAAGTATGTAGCATAGAATGTTCCAGAAGACTTGGGCTGACACCCCTCCCGAGGAGTGTGTGTGTGTTTTAACAGCATGAAGGAGGAATACATTGGTTTAATTATGGGCGCTGTCTGTACTCATTGGTTAAATGCTTAATCATCTGGGGTGGGATATGCGTCTGGGGAGCTAACCATTATAAAATGTCATGCTTCAAGGAGTGCACCTCAGAGGGTCTCTGATACCTTCTCCAGAGTGCTCTGTTTTGTATGCTCTTTTTGCTGTGGCTTAAAATAAACAATCTCTAGTTTAGAGACTGCACTCAGTCGTCTCTGTGTCTTGAATGTTTTTCTCCCCACACTTTGTATTTTGTATGCTTTTATGCTTTTATGTTTTATTAATGTCTGCTTAGAGTGGTGAGGTACATTTCTATAGGGGTTCCAAAGTGTAATCGTTTTCTGTGTGCATGAGTGTATACTGTCAGAGTTATATATAAAAGAAAAACCTATACCAATATATGTGTAAATGTGCGTACACAGGCGTGCGTATAATTTATATAAATAATGAAATGTTAAGGTGGGAGACCTGATTCTCCCAGGAGACACCGAGCATCTCAAGCTGCTAACACCCCATTCTGAACCAGTGGGGAGACACTGGGTAAGGGGCTCTTGTTTACCATTGCTTAACCAAACACCACCAAACCCCCTACAAGGGTATAGTGCCATTGAGTGCCAGTGCAAATATATTTAAAATGTTTTGTTAATTTCTCTTTTGCTTCCTGGCCAATATCATACCTAGAAGATGTGTTTCAGTGAGCAGGAGGCATCCAGTACACTAGCACAACCCAATCTGTACCCACTGAGACTTTGCTCCAGTCCAGTCAACAAGTAAAAGGAGTAGCTTGGACTACCTTTTGGGAATGCATGTGGATTATCAACAAGGGGTGTGATGAGAAAAAATGCCCTCATGTCATACCTAGGAAGAATTAGTAGCAGTGGCGTGCCGTGACAAAACCTACTGGGGTAGCAGAGTCAAGCCCCCCCCTTCATTCTGAATCTTTTTAGAGGCACTTGAGAATACTTGCCAATTGATCACTTAACATGCTGCTGCAGTCAGAAATCAAAGAAAGTAATTCCACAGAATTACCTCTATTTTAGGAATCGGTGCCTTCATCGTGCCCTCTGAATGCCAATTCTTGCTTGCCAAGGTAAACAACAGAATCGTTTAAGCGTTTAAGTACCTGGCAATTTTTTTTTACTTGCTCATTGTAATGTATTGTATCTCTACACTTCTGCTCACCCAGTTGAACGCTCATGTTTTTGTACTGACTTCGTTAGATATCTTAGATTGCTGTAGACAGTGTTGTTCCATATTGCCTTTTCTGTACTGAACAAAAGACAATTCCAGCAGGAAAATTTTTTTAATTGACAGCTACAATGTGAATGTTGTAAGTGGCGAGTATATCCCTTCCCTTCCTGTGTAAGTTTGAGTTTTTGTGGTGTATACCTTCCTTTTTTAACAATCTCCAATTTTTCTGAGAAAGTTCTTCTTGAAAATGGATTTGTAACCAAATCGACTACGATGTCTCCACTGTCTGACATTTAAAAAAAAAAGTGTAAAAAGCAAATAAAACTATTAATTTGAAGTTCTCAATATAATTTCAATAATGGTCTCTCTAATAAGCAATATTGTGTGAAATTCAACTAT
This sequence comes from Polyodon spathula, assembly GCF_017654505.1. Taxonomy (NCBI): domain Eukaryota; kingdom Metazoa; phylum Chordata; class Actinopteri; order Acipenseriformes; family Polyodontidae; genus Polyodon; species Polyodon spathula. The sequence goes on along the minus strand of NC_054538.1, from coordinate 12,573,148 downwards.
TCTTACACTGCTTACCTTATCTTATTTATATCCCGCCTCTGCTCACTAATGATTGGGTAGCTGCTAAACCCATGCAGATCTTTCTTTCCCATTGGTTTACCTCTAAGGTCCGCCCAACATTAAATATCCTGCCGGTGACCTGGCCCTTTAACTCATGCACTGTGAGAGACAGCCTGATACGTCATTGCAAAGAGGAGATTCAGACCTTTAAAATAAGGTCCTGCTTGGGAATTTCCAGTAAATGTTTTGGAATGTTGTTGCTGCGCTGAAGACAGTCCTACCTCAATGCAGTAAACAAATATTTTCACACTGAATCTTTACAAAATAAGAGAAATGGTGACATCAAAGGCACAAGGAAACAATTTTCCCCATAAATCTATATATTTGTTCATGTTTGCGGATTAGATGCACGAGACCAGAGCTGTTTAGGGTTATGTTGCCCTGGTCGCCACCTTGCTGGCTATTCAGGCCACAGTGAACAGCCACATCTTATGCCACATGATCAGGGTGCCTGGGACGAATAATTTTTTCATTTGTTTGGTTTTTTTTGCACATTTTCAATTAAACCGTTTTTTTTTTTTTTTTTTTTTGGTTGCTTTTGGTCCCTTTTGTATATATGGCCATAATTCCTTTATTTGTTATCCAGTTTGTTATAAAAACGTCCACGTTCCCTTAATTTTGCGCTCTCAGATCTGAGCTTACTACGCTATATTTTTTAAAAACAATGTTTTTTTTTTCTGTGTTTTTTTGTTATCTGTATTGAACAGGGTGAGTTTCAGACTATGTCACTTATTTTATGAAAGCCTAGTGTGTGCACATTCATTTCATGTATGACATGTACCTGTATTCTTTATAGTTAAAGAGTTATAGCCATAAATCTAACAGTAAAAAACAGGTGAAAATAGCTGGACCCTTAAACTCCCAAGACCTTCAACTGAAACGCAGAATACCTTTGACCGTTTATATCCCGCATCTGCTCGACTGGACACCTGCATAACTAGAGGCAGATCTTTGACTCTCCCATTGACTAAACTTACTCAAGACCTTCAGCCGAGGCAGAGAATACTTTCAACTGTTTATGTTCCTGTCGCAGGTGAAGAACATGTGTAGTAATCCAATTGAAACAAACAGACAACAAAGAGTAGGTGAAATTGTTTGTTTATTAATTTGTAATCCAGATGGTCTGATGAACAGGCAGAAAAGAATAATGCTCTGGCAATACGCAACAATGTGTATTGCACATTAGTTATAAAGGGTTGCAGTCCCTCAAATAATAACATGCTATAAAAAACCCACAATGTACAAACATAGCTAAACACATCGCACTACATATTTTAAGAGTAGCACCGATCTGTAGGGAAATTGTCTACGGAACTTTTGCACCAAAAGTATCCAAATAAAAGCTCCTTTCAACAACTTTTCTCTGTTTTCACAATATCCATTGAATCAGAGCATTAGATGTTGTAAGAATAATCTTTTATTTGGATACAACCACTATGTGCTCTTACAATACAAGCAATGCATATATTAACACAACAAGATATTCTATAACCCATTGTGACAGGGTCTTCCTCAGGTCACACGTGTGGGTAGCCGCTGTTCAAGCATACAGGTAGACAGAAACGCCGGCACAGGCTCGCAGGATTTATTAACAAAAACATAAAATGAAAGTAAAATAAAGGCAGTCATGTGACGTTACCAGCGATGGTAACGCACAGAGGACTAATACAGCAAATTGTACAAAAAGTGCAAAATAAAACACAATACCCCAAACTATGACTCAAAAGGTGCCGTGAAAACGACAGGCCTTGCAGCAGCCCGTGGGTATCCTGCCGCGCTCCTCTCTAATGGCCCAACTTTATGTCCATCCCAATACGTTCAAACGGAGCTTCCACTAGGGGCAAAGGCACCAGTGGGGCTCGTGGAACGGCTCTAGGGCTGGCCTTTTGACATTCCCCACAACGCTCACAAAACCGCTTGACATTGCCCCAGCCAGAAGAACCGTGACACAAGCCTTGCTTTAGTTTTATCCCTTCCCAAATGACCAGACAGGGGAATAGCATGAGCCAGCTGCAACAAATCCTCCTTAAAGGGATGAGGAATGAACAACTGATGACGCACTTCACCGGTCTGGGGTAATTATCAACACGGTACAGCAGGTCTCGATCAATTTCAAAGTGGGGGTACGTGGCGGCGCGTCTGGGCTCGACCACCCGACCATTAACCACTGCTGCTTGGTCAAAGAGCCTGCCCCAGCACGTCATCACGCCCTTGCTCAGTATTTTAACAAATTGCTGTCTTCTTCAGATAGCCACAATGTGCTTATGCAAAATATCTGGCTATTTTACATTGTTATTGCCTAAGAGCCACAGAGAAGGGGAAAGAGCAATTTAAAGCAGCCTCCTCCTCTTGCACAGACACAGTCACAATATAATGCTTCAGCCTAGGGGACTGAGACATTTCATTCCTGGCTGTCATTTTATTTTTTGCTGTGTAAGCACTATTCATCATGTGTAATTTGAGTTTTTCTATTTGGAGCACTAATACCTACAAGTGCAATGCAAAGGAAAACAGTTTTGCAATCTGTAGCATTTTAGTGAAAGGGAAATCAACCTGTTAATTTTACATAACTTGTAATAAACATCACATACACTAGACACACATTTGCATTCTTAATCTAAAAATGTTAGCTGATTGTAGCTAGATTTTGTTAATAGTTTTATTACGTTTATTATTATTCCCAAAATAGTGCACATTATTCTTTGGAATAAACAAGTTCAGACATAACTAGACCTATTGTAACTTATCTTTAAATAATAAAAAAAAAAAGTTAAATCCCTCATAAATAAGGTTATGTTTTCTATAGGTGTCTTTTTAGGCTCTTAATCACACTACAATTTCAAACGTATATCAGAGGACATTCATGATCTCACATGATAGATAATCCTCATAACACACATGTGTGCATCATTGACTGGATTCTAAATGACTGGCACTGTAAAATTACATTCAGATCATGGAATCTAATATTTGTACTTGACAACACAAATAAATCACTGATAAAATATAACGGTATGATACAAAGGACCTATTAAGGGCTGTGTGAATTTGATATCTAAACACTATAGTCGAGTCGGAAGTCACAGGAGCGAGCTAAGAAATTAGCTCCCATGGCTTCCAACTCAGGGTCAGGTCGGTCCCGAGCAGAGGCAGCCGAGCCAGACCCCCACGCTGGCTCCGCGACCTCCCCCCCCCGGACTCTTCACCAACCGCCCCCACCTGAAACTTCTCCAACTCCCTCCATTGCCAGCCCTCATTCTTAGCGATCCAGCGCTCCCGTTTAGTTTTACAGGGTTTAAATTTATGGCAAAACCATTCTGGATCGTGAAAGGGAAAAATCTCTCCAATTACTTCCTCTTTCTTCGCCAATAAAGAGGACGGGGCTGTCAGGGCAGCCAACCAATCTTTAAACTGCTCACAGTCCCATCCCAGAACTACTGGTACAGGCAAACGAGGACATAATCCTACCTGCACCTGCGTCACCTGCTGGCCAATAGTCATACACACATTGATCTTGGGATAGGAGCAGACATCCCCATGAATACATTTAATATGCACCAGTCCCAATATACCTTTATGCCCCGGTGAGATTAGGCTCTCCTGTACTAGAGACTGACTACACCCTCTTGCTTTCTTCCAGGCTGACCGACTTCCCGACCCAGGAAATAAACTGTCAGGCCAGCCTGTCCAAAGACTTTCCCTTTCACTACTTAGCGCCCTCACAGGTCGGGAGGGAGATTTCCAACCAGAACTCATTATATTTCCATCACAGGGATAATTCACCCTTATGTCTTTGATAGGGGCGTGTTGTTGCACATTATCTGCTATATCTATGGTCTTTGAAATATGAATGCTGGGTCCTAAGAACTAATAATAATAAACCAACATCTTGCTGATTCAATTGTTCTCACAGGTACAAACTTGTTTGAAAATTGTAAGATGTGCTAATAATTGATTGAAAGCGCCAATAATGCCATTTTATTGCCTATGAAGGGAATGCAAGTAATCCCAAGACTTGAAATGTTTATGATTCATTCATGATCTGGCAGCACACATTTTTCAGAACCAATATTCTGAATTTATTCTCAAGATTAAATATGACATGCAACAATGCATTTGTTAGAAATCAAACTTAGCACTAATGAAGCAATGATTTAGACAATGGCTTGCATTCTACAGTAGGTATCAGCAGTCTTATTATTTAGATATGATTTCTTATGATAAATGGGAGGCTTATAAAATCAAGCTGTTAAGGTAATATAAAATAGTACAAAAGGTAGATGACACATCATTTAGTTAAAATTTTACCTAAATGGTAGATCATTGAGATCACTGAAGTTTCTTATTAATAATCTCATAAATTAACAAGAATAAATTCCATTGCTAGGATATTCACTGGCAATGCTGTGGCACTATAATGGAAATTCCAAAAAGAAGGATTCAGTGCTCTTGCGAAACATCACGTTACATCACATGCTTCAGGAGAAATAGCCTGTACTGGAAACATTAAGGTGATAACATACTGCATGCAGTGACCAAGACACAATACTCAATCAGTAGCCAGGAAAGGCTACTGCCAAAAGCTTTATCTTGAGTCCAAATATCCAATCCTGTCACTGATAAGATTGTAGGATATATAATATATATATATATATATATATATATATATATATATATATATATATTATTTATATATAGTCATGATAGGATTGGATGCCGCATTAATTGGTTGCTGAAAAACTGTTGAGTCATGGATTGCCTGCTGTATTGCATGCATGGTGCAATTGCTTTATTCATCTAGTTTATAGTGATCAACAGAGTTTTGGTTTAAATGGTCCTGAATGCTCAATGACCTGTCTTGATACAGAAAAAAAGAGCAATAAGGTCCTTCTTATATTATTCTGGCAGCACGTGACCTAAAGAAAATAACAGAACAGTAAATTCATTTGGAGACAGGAAAATGTAACGATATAATAAAGGACAAGCTTGCCAATTGTGATAACTGGCACAAAAGAAGAAAAAAAGAATACTTCAGCTAAAAACAGATCTTAAGAAGGCAGGTAGAAATGGGAAATGACAATTCTTATAATGTAGAAATTGCCTGTAATTGGAAGATGGTTTAGCCTGCAGACCTGCTCTCTGGTTTAATGTGTGCAGTTATGCAGTTCACTGTTTAAAGGAATACTTTTTAAATGTCAGGAAAATGATTACAATTCAGCACAGTCATTCAGTCCCCTGTAGATTTGTTACATACAGTACTGTATATCAGAAAGGAACACTTGTAATGTAAAACAATATTGCATTTGTAGTTATTTCCTGTAAAACCCTGTCAGTAGTATTTTGCATGTAATGTTTCTAGCCTCCTGCTGCAGTTACCATTAGGAGAATGACGTTAATTTACAGAAAAACATGTGGCAAGAGGGCTTGAAGGAGGGAGGAAGCTTGTGAAGTCTGGAACTGTCTCAGGAAACAGAATGGCAGAATGTAGTAATCAGTTGCTAATGAATCATATTTTAATATAAAATGATACAATGTTAAATAAACAAAAAATGTAGAAACAGTAGGCTGTACCAGCAGGAATAAACAAACCCTACCATCAATACCACAGTAACCCTTTTGAGTACTTAGATCTAGTTCCACAATAAAGTAAAAGAAGAAACAATACCCTGTAATCTTTCAGAATGCTAGGAAGTGAAGGAAACACCTCAAACAGAATCCCTATCCATGCTCATGTGAGTTAGGCTATCAAAATAACAAGTTTGCTGCACTGCGTTTACTTTTCTTTCCACACAGCTAAAGAAGGATGTCCTGAAATAAATTACTATGAAATAATTTCATCATTTAAACCTTTTGTGTATTTTTGTACACTGCAGTTATAACTTGTTTTGATTCCTTCTCTCTCTCTCTCTCTCTCTCTCTCTCTCTCTCTCTCTATATATATATATATATATATATATATATATATATATATATATATATATATATATATATAAACGTATAAAAACGAAACGTAAGTAAGAAACCGAAAACTCAGTATTTTAACAAATTGCTGTCTTCTTCAGATAGCCACAATGTGCTTATGCAAAATATCTGGCTATTTTACATTGTTATTGCCTAAGAGCCACAGAGAAGGGGAAAGAGCAATTTAAAGCAGCCTCCTCCTCTTGCACAGACACAGTCACAATATAATGCTTCAGCCTAGGGGACTGAGACATTTCATTCCTGGCTGTCATTTTATTTTTTGCTGTGTAAGCACTATTCATCATGTGTAATTTGAGTTTTTCTATTTGGAGCACTAATACCTACAAGTGCAATGCAAAGGAAAACAGTTTTGCAATCTGTAGCATTTTAGTGAAAGGGAAATCAACCTGTTAATTTTACATAACTTGTAATAAACATCACATACACTAGACACACATTTGCATTCTTAATCTAAAAATGTTAGCTGATTGTAGCTAGATTTTGTTAATAGTTTTATTACTTTTATTATTATTCCCAAAATAGTGCACATTATTCTTTGGAATAAACAAGTTCAGACATAACTAGACCTATTGTAACTTATCTTTAAATAATAAAAAAAAAAAGTTAAATCCCTCATAAATAAGGTTATAATGTTTTCTATAGGTGTCTTTTTAGGCTCTTAATCACACTACAATTTCAAACGTATATCAGAGGACATTCATGATCTCACATGATAGATAATCCTCATAACACACATGTGTGCATCATTGACTGGATTCTAAATGACTGGCACTGTAAAATTACATTCAGATCATGGAATCTAATATTTGTACTTGACAACACAAATAAATCACTGATAAAATATAACGGTATGATACAAAGGACCTATTAAGGGCTGTGTGAATTTGATATCTAAACACTATAGGACCTGCACTGGGAAACAAATCCTGTACTTTTTCTTCTTAAAAATGCATGTGTCGAATGGAAACTGAGGTACTGTACATTCAAGGTAGATAGAAATGACATACATTGCAAAGATACACCACCAAATATGTAGGCATTTTAAATGCTGTTTTTATCACCTCAAAACTGTTCCAGTTCTCAATGTTGTGTACTGGAATCGTTTTGACTCCACCATCAGGAGGCTCTGATTGGTCCAGAACTCTGTTGTCAGACTGCCTATCTCTCCTGTTCTCCAGTCAATTCATGCTACCCACCATGATCCTTACAGAACACTGGTACTTTATATGGAAATGATAAAAAGTCTAAAACTGGTATTGTTTTGACACTAATGCCATCTCTACCGCATATGCAGTGGGTAGACTTTCAATATCATTTGTATAATGACTGGCTTGCTGTTCCTAATAAGGCTGTTGCTAAGCAGATGTGGAGTTTGATCTAATGAAAGTAATTTGTGGAACCGAGGCTTAGGTTTAAACATACTTTACTTTGCTTCTATTACAATTGGTAAATGAAAAGAATACTCCATTCAGGGGCTTGTCTGTTCTTCTGACCCCATTATTTGTGGAATAGCTACAGTACTCCATGAATGTTTGGAGCATCTTCTAGTTATTATCGGGTCCATTTAACCTGTCGCTAATAGCAGATGCTATACAGATTTCTTTGGCGAGCCAAAGTCAATGTAGGCATTCCCATGTCTTGATTTTTAAAATAGAATTCATACAGTACAAAAAGTAAGTGCATGCATGGGTGCAACAACTGAATGTGAATAATTAAAAATACAATAACACTACTTTTTACACATAACTAAATTCCATGGTTTGAACATGTCCTTATAGTTTGTATTAAATAAGACAATTTTAACACTGTATAATATTTTGAATAGAATAATAGAATGTGTTTTGTTTGTACAGTTTATGATGGTAAGTGACTGGGTCACAATTACTGTATATGCCTGTGAACGAGAGAGAATGAATCTGCATTGCAAATCTACCTCCCTACCTGGGAGGGCACTAACTAAGGTTGGTGGTACGCCTCAGCAGGGATTGGCCGACTCGACGGTAGGACGGAACCAGATGTCACCATCTTGGTGAAAGGGCGTAGCTGTAAGACTGCTAAACAACTCTATTATGAACAGCTGTGGTGTGCATGGTGATTGGATAGACCATGGCGCTGAGCTGATCACAGGGAGGAGTTTGGCAGTACAAAGGTGATGCAGCTATGTGAGTACAGCCCCTTACACTAAAAAGATCATTGAGCCAGAGCCGTGTTTGTTTTGATTTGTTGCCGAGGGAGACTGACTGGGAGCTGAATCCACAAAAGCTAGCACAAACCCTGGATATCATCAAGCACTGAGCATTTCACAGGCACTGTACTGGACGCTTGCACTAGACACTGTACTGGACACTCGCACTGGGAGCACTTACTGTTTTCTGGGCTCTGTGGATTATTGCCTGTGTGTGTATTGTCCTGGAAGAAAATACATATCGTATCATTGTACACAGACCCTGTGGTTGGTCTTCCAACTCATTCCTATACCACTCATGTTCTGACAATACCAAATACTTCTCTGTTTAATTTACAGTACAAACAGCTCCACTAAAGGTTTCTTTTGTAATGCTTACAAGATTGAATGCTGTTTCATAATGCTTCACATCATGCTTTGATAGAAATGGAGAATTAATGACTAAAAATGCATTTCTTACCCTTTAATGGGTGAAATAAAAATAATATTTACTACCAGTTTATTAATGTAATAGGCTACTCCGTATACAAGTGATGAGTTCTAAAACAAAATAATGTTGTTGTTTTATCTTAAATTGCATTGTTTGTGTATTTAAAGCTAAATGCTCAATAATCCAAGGATAACTTATCCAAGTTACAAACTGCTTCTATGGCTGACCTGTAAATCCTCATATAAAAAAAAAACAAAAACAACTCTTAATCTGAGTACACACACACAGGCACACACACAGAGCCTAAAAATACCAAACCAAGTTCAGTAATCCACAAACGCAACCATGTGGAATTTGTGTGCAATAGGCAGCGACTTCACTGCAGTTGTAGGTTGAGGCTGTGCAACCCTTGAAGAAATGCTCTTTACAGTTTACCAGATTCAGAATTTTAAGGTTGAATTTGTGTTTACCTCAGAACGTGCAAAAAGCTTGAGGAATGTGTTAGAGCTATATTATATAGGGCTTGTATAAGGCGGCTGGACAAACAATTCCGTTGCAGCCACAATGTTAACCTGGTGACCTGGTCAAATCTGGTTTGGATTTTGGACAATTGTAAAACACCGTGTACAGGTTATTGTACATATATATATATATATATATATATATATATATATATATATATATATATATATATATATATATGTATATATATATATATAGTCCTAAACCTTCAGGTCTCATTTCTTTGAAGAGTGAAGGGACAGGGCTTACATGGAGTTTTATTTACTGTAAGCCTAAACACACTGCCCCTGTAAAATATTGACCAGTGTTTAGGTTTCCAAATTGAATATAAACCTCTATATGCAGTAGAGTATGTCTGTACTGAACACATTGATTTATTCACTGTACTACTAGAATTGTGTAATTAGCATAATCTACAACTCTCCAAGGAAGCATCAGCGGAATTATCTTTTCTATTGAATTGAAAGAATGAGAAAATGAAGAAACGAGCAAACAAACAAATAAAAGGAAAGTAAAAAAAGCATGTACTGTAATAATACTATATATAGTGGTCGCCAATTGTTTTATTTTTTTCTCCCAATTTGGAATAGCCAATTATTTTTAGGTTCAGCTCACTGTTACCACCCTCGTACTGACTCGGGAGAGGCGAAGATGAAAACATGCTGTCCTCGGGTGTGTGCTGTCAGCCAAACATTTCTTTTTCACACTGCAGGCACACCATGAAGCCACTACAGAGCTACAGCGTAGGAACACAAGACAGCTCTGGGCAGCTTACAGGCAAGCCTGCAGACGCCCGTCCAGACTACAGGGGTCGCTGGTGTGCGGTGAGCCGAGGACACCCTGGCCGACCTACGCTCTCCCCCCCAGAGCTGTGGTCGGCCAATTGTGCGCCGCCCCCTGGGAACTCCCTGCGACATCCAGGCTATAGAGCGCATCCTGCACTCCACGCGGAGCGCCTTTACTGGATGCACTACTCGGGAACCCCTATATTTTCTTTTTATGGTATCCTTCACAATTAGATCTATAAAACAAAATATAGCATGTGTGGTAAAAGATACTCAAATCAAGGCTAACAATTCCTGTGTTTGACTTGCACTATTAACAGTTAAATAATAGTAGTACCACTTAAACCAATGGCCTGAAATGTCTGTCTGTATGACTGTATGTCTGTTTCAACATAAAATAGCATTTGCAGGTAACATATGGATATAGCTTAAAAACTTGTTTTGGTGTTTGGAAAAAAAAAATTGTCAGCATTGTTTCTGAATTCTGAATGGTGACAGGTGTGCAACAAACGCAACAGTGCACGCATTTCTTGAAATGTCATTCGATGCGAGGATGTCATGAAGCATGTGCATTGTGAGCTCTACCATTCATCTGCAAGATGCCATGACTGATGATTGCAGAGAGGAACCAGGCACTTGGGATGGTGAATGCTGGAATGTCAAATTCATGGTCATAAAATGATTTCACGCAAACGGAATTGCGTTTTTATTTTGCCTCTCAGTGTATATATATATATATATATATATATATATATATATATATATATATATAGATGCAGCTTTTAAATTATACAAAAGAAGTAATGTTAGAACAATTCCATGATGAACATATGGTAATGCAGTATCTAATGTAAAGTTTTATAGCATTAAGTTTATCTAATGTAAACTTATATAGCTCTATGTTTATCTAATGTAAACTTATATAGCACTACATTTATCTAATGTAAATTTCTATAGCATTATGTTTATCACAACACACTTCAAAACTATTTGAAAAGCCCACAAACTATGGTGAGCTCCCAATTCACTTCCAATAGGGTTGTGTTTCAGTATGCAAATGCAGATTTGATTGGATGTAGCATTCATATAGTTAAATTAAATAATTATAGTTGTAATAATTTCTATTATTATTCATAGTAATAGTAATAATATAAACTTTCAAACAGTCAATATAATTACGTAAAATAATTATGAGCTTTACAGAAAGATTGTCAATTACAACCTGTTTTATTTATTGCTATTATTATTACTTTGTGGTAATGCTTGTGGTAAGCTTGTCTATTTCTAACTGTTATATGAAACAATGTGCCACTGAAAATATAGCATTACTTTATATTAACCATACACTACTAGGTAAAAAAGTATTACTTTTGATCTTAGTATAAATGCAGATATTAAGATTAAAAACACATATTTTGAAATGGCATGCAGTCATAATTAAAAAAAAAAAAAAGAAATGCTTGTGTGACAGATACAAAAATGAGGTTGCTGTCTAGTGAGTTTGATGGTGAAGAAAAGCAAACATGTTTTTCCTAATGTTTGAGTTATGCAAATAACAAACTTGTTTGGGGTGATTTTGGCTTTATATTATTTCTAGTATCCTTTATATGAATAGCTTACACATCTATCGATACATGCATAATTTTCCAAATGTATTCATGGAATATATCTGTAAATGTATGTCTACCAAGATAGTGTGGCTTATCCTAAAGACTCATAGTATAGTACAGTGTAGGGTTGTACAAACCAGAAATGTAATATCTCCCCCAAATGTAATAACCACCTGTTCACGTATATAATGTCTCCCACAAATGTTGCATCCATGATAATGCCTGTGAATTACTTAGTATTTATTCATCTATTTAAATGACAGTTTAAGTTATAATTAATAATTTTCATTAGTGCCAGTTTTGGATATAAAGATTTTTCACATACCCCCAGTAATGACTGCCCAATGATTAAAGTATATACTCTTCTAGTTAATTATGACAAATGTATTTTTCTTTTTTGTAATAAACAATTACTGATAGTTGTAGATGGGTATAACATTTTTGGGAGAGATTATTACATTTGTGGACAGTTATTACATTAGTGGGTAGATGGTTATTACATTAGTGGGATATATTACATTAGTGGGCAGGTGGTTATTACATTATTGGTTTGTACAACTGCAGTTTTGTCTGATCTTTCCGTAACCGTAATCCCTCCTGCCATGCAAAGCAAATAGCAAGCAAATAGCATGCAAAGCAAATAGCAAGCAAAGCAAACAGCAAGCAAACAGCGCACAAAGCAAATAGAAAGCAAATAGCATGCTAGATACCCTGCTTGCTGGGGATTCCATCAGTAGTGTTGAAGATGCAGGAGGAAAAAATGATGATGCTGATCAGATCTACCGAGGCATAAGAAATGGAATCATCAAAGCCTGCTCTAAAGAATTCTGACCCCCTTACACTAGCAAAACTCAGAAAGTCTTATGTGAGCATAACGGCAATTTCAACACCACACTGAATTTTTACACAGCAATTTAGAGTTGCTCTAAACAAGAGATTGGGATTTTAGTTTTATGATATTAAATACTTTTTTTTAAACAAACAAAAATGTTTGGTTGTTAAAGAAGATTCAAAGAAAATGGCAGCAACAGAAACACAACTCTGAGCGTACTACACCATTTGAATGGCAAGAACAGATACAAAATTAAACAGATTTTACTTCTGTGCATTTTTCAATAAATAATTCCTATTCTAGTAAAAAAAAAAAAAAAAAACAACAACCTGAGTCTGTGTTATATTATTTTTATAAAACAGTGAGCATAAAATGATTCAAATCTTCAATAACGCAGTAGCTCGATTATTCAAACAATCCAAAAAAAAAAAAAAAAAAAAAAAAAAATCGATTGAATATTCAACTATTTTAATATTTGAAAGCTGCAGCTTTATATTCTTTTCACATCATTAGATGGGTAATTCAATACAGTCGACTTAATACTCTGTTTTCATTTTAAATAAAGAATTACAATCAAAACATTTTGCTTTCTGCATTGCTTCCTTCAAAATATCATCATCATATCCCTTAGAGTTAAATCTAGAGTACATTTCTTCTGATTTACTAGCAAATTGTTCTGTACTACTATATATATATATATATATATATATATATATATATATATATATATATATATATATATATATATATATATATAAATGAACAGAAGAACCGCTCACTTTTTAATCTCACAGTTGAGACCAAACAGCTCAGGCTTGACTCATGACACTTATTCTCTGGGATTCACTGACTTCAATAATGATTTAATAAATAACTGAAATGTTACAACCATTTCTGTTTATCTACTATCATGATTATTTGCCTATGACTCAGACTTGTGTTGCCTTCCCCATTTCTATTTATTTATTTTTTACAGCCTTTATTTTTTCATGGGAAATATTTCATGTGATAGTAAACAAATAACCTCAAACATGACCCAATGCCTCTTTTAAATTCCAGATTTGGATTGGGCTATGCTTTCCACTGTTTTTCTAAAGCAGCTTTCATTCTCCTTCAAAGTAACCCAGGATAGCTTTTGGAATATTGTAAAAGACCAAAGTGCACAGCTTTCACATCCACATATCCAAAGCTGCTTTAGAAGAGCTCAGCTCAGTGCCAAGTAGAGATGTGGTCTTGGGGCTCCCCAAACTTCCCACAGAAAAGTAATACCAGGAAAAAACAGAAAGCTTTTGGGCTGTTTCAGGTAGGCAAGAAGTAAACATAAAACAAAAACATTTCCAAATATTATTTTTTTATGATTTAGGAAACATATACAACATGCTAAAATGGATGGCTAATTATAGCACTTTAATAGTTCTTTCTGAGATCAATTGTGAGTCAAAAGGTTGAGGAGGGTTCACCTGCCTTGATGACCTGAAACCTAATGAAGCTGCACCACTCAAAAAGGCTGTGGGCCAGAATAAGAAAATGTATTGAGCTTCTAGCACCATTTAAGTGGACAATAGCATTTCAATATATTGCTGATTTATTTAGTGCAATGTGGCCTCACAGTGTTTGGAATTCTGATGACACATTTACTTCCCATCTATAAACGTTTGTTACCATGAACAGTACCCAATTCTTACAAGATTAAGATTCCCTTAACTGATCCTTCACATCCCATTACTTACATACATATCAAGTCCGTAGGCAATGTTATTTATTATTTCAGGGTTCTCCCAGGAATTTTCTATAGCCAGATGGCAGACCATAGCAGCCATTAACAATTTCAACAGAACAAAAAGTGTGTTTATGCTCATATACCATTTATTACCTTAAATAATTATGAAGCAAACACATTTTAATAAAATAAAAAAAAAAAAATTATTAAAGAACATCTATTAACGTTTTGGTATCTCAGATATCCCAACTTTTTCTAAAATTTGTAAGTTAGCCTTTCAATTTCTATTTCTTTAGTTCCCCTTTCACTCTTATACATTTTACTTTTGAGTTGTCAAATGTTTTTTTTTTTTTTTTAATAACTATGCTTCTGTGCACACCAATGCCTCCGGTTTTGCATGATCCTCAATACTCTCCACTCTCATTCTTTTTTTTTTCTTTTCTAAAAATTTAGTCGTAGCCAAATTTTTACCCTCTGTTTTTATCCCCAATTTTGTTTGCCCAATTATTATGGGGGAGTGGTTAAAACAAACAAGCCCACAGCAACCTGCACTGTTGGGTGGCTTCTGGTGACCTGTCCAATGTGTTTTTTTTTTTTTTTTTTTTTTGAAGACCTGTCCAATCAAGGGCGCTGGAACTAAGGATGCTGAGGGTGCGGCAGCACCACCTGGCTTTGCATGGCTTCCATCATATACAGGGGATACAGTTTTGTTAAATGGCTTTCAGCACCCTCACTTTGAAAATTATTCCAGTGCCACTGTGTCCAATGGGTGCCCCCTCTGACCTGACGCAGCCACGTGTTTTGCGTGTCCCTAAGGCTGGCCCTGCTCCTGAGGGTTAGGAAGGCAAAACCGGCAGGGATTGTGACTCCTCATCGCACTACAGCAAACCCTGTTAGCTCAAAGGCAGACACCTGCAGGGCTGGCCTTATTCTTCCACAGGTCGGTAGTTGGCTGACATCTGCTCTGAAGTTCTGGAGTGAAAAAGGAAGCTGGCTTGGTTGTGGAATCGAAGGATGCCCACTGAAGCGATTGGGCATTCCAAACTGGGAGAAAATCGAGGGTGAAATAATAATTGGACACACTATTTAATTTTATATATATATATATATATATATATATATATATATATATATATATGATGTTGTAACTTAAAAAAGGATGGTGAGTAAGAAAATGCACAGAGTCCTTTTCTTTTAAGAAAAGATCCATGTTTTCCTATATATATATATATATATATATATATATATATATATATATATATATATATATATACACACGCTCATCCTAGCTGATTATGTGTGCTGTGAGTATAATACAAACGATTCTGTATGCAAATCCCCTGTTTAATAAAACTGCAGTGAAACTGTATTACATAGTTGGAATACCGGACAACCACACAGATAATACAGTTAGACCGCACTAAGGTTGGCTACAGTTGAATTGCGCTCATGTTGTCGTTTGTAGCAACTTGTTCAATTTTTAAAGTAGTACTTATTTTTCAAAGCAGAATAAAAACTGAAACAAAATACTGTGACATTTTGACCTTATTTGATAACAGATATCCTCTTAATTGACCTTTCACCCAAAGTATGGTGTCTCCACTGTAACTATATGGAGTTAGGCATTTTAGAATTTCCTTTTAACTAGAGAAGGCTTTTGAGCTGAAACAGCTGTTTGTGTATGTTAACATTTAATAAGAGTTCCAGCTGTCCAGAACTCCCGTGGCCTGGGTGAACTATACAGTTGCACAAAGTACACATACACTGCCTGGACATTGCTTAAAATGCATTGTACTTGATTAAGTTAGTCACCACTCACTGATGTTAAACTAGCTTTAGTAAGTACAGGGCAGGCCCACACTGGACAATCCGGAACTTTTTAAAAACAAAGTTCCACCATTATCTATCACCTGGTCTTCTGTTTTACAGCAAGGATCAACAAATTAGGCTCCAGCTGATAATGAAAGGATATCTCCAGTAAACCACATCCCAGTGGATGTATCTGTTTAAATAGTGAATGACAGCAACCAGACAAGGCAGCTATTACCAGGTTATCAATTAGCAAGTGCTTATTTCTGTCTGTCCTGGAACTAATATCACTTGTTGATACTGCAGCGATGTTAGCTGGAACTGGCCAATAGTTTTGCCTCCAGGACTAAGTGTTTATTACTTGGGGTGTTTTTATTGAAAAGCCACCCAGATGGTGTTGACCACCTCCAGATTGTGCTATTGCACTGGAACACGTTTGTATTTATTAATGGCGTTATTTGCTGTTGACGGTGGACTTGAGGGACACATTGGATGCTGTTGCTGTCCCAAGAGAAAAAAAAAGAAATGTTTTTTCACAATGAGCTTCCATGGTAATGTAAAATAACAACCAAACTATGTGTTGGGTTAAATTAATTGTTCAATATTCTAGTGCTACATCAACACAGCAAGCATTTTTTTCACAACTGTACTGACAGATTAAAGAACAATACCTTGCTTTTGTTTTGCTATATCATGCTTGTCATTTACTGAGCAGTTTACAGCCCAGGCTCACTAGAGTGGGAATGTGACTAACACCATAGGTAATGGGGTGAAATTAAGTGCTCTTCATATTTCTTCAGATACAGGATTGTGTGAAAGATGTATTTTCTGTGCATCAATCTATGGAGATTCAATGTTTGACAGACCACTTTACATGATTTACAATTTAGTCGTTTCAGAGCAGCAAACAAGTTCCAAGGTGCACTGTATTTTTATGCACAGTAAGAAGTAACTCTAAAATACTGATTGCACAAATTTTAACTTTTTTTTTTTTTTTTTTAAACAAATGGTTTGTTTATACAATATGGATCCCGACAGACACAAAAACAGATATTAAACACATTTCAGTTTTTTTTTGCGTCTTTTTATAAAGTGTCCTTACCCTTACAGAAACCAGAGATATATGTTGAAAATGTTTACATTTCTTACAAAATATATTCAAATAAATTGTTGAATAAAACATTGCCTAAGTTAATTTCATATTACCTATTTATCTTTGTTCATACAATAATAAAGCCAAACAAAATTACAATGCACAACATCATGATTGTAGGTGTATGTATATATGTAGGTATATATTTTTTATATAGGAGATAGTGATGTGATGAGCAAGACATTAAATATAAGTCACGCATGGTACATGTGTTTACCTTTTTGGAGGTGTTCAATAAAAGAAACAAGGCTCCAGCAAAATAAAATGAGTTATTGCTTATTTCAAATTGTACTCAGTGTTTCCTTACAATTGATTATTAAAGCCTACATTCAGTCGTTAACTTGACTTAATCAATGTTATCTAAGTTTGGTGCGATAGTACAGTAGTGCAGTATATTGAACTACCGGTACTGCACCAAAGCACCAAACTGTACGTGTTAGGTAAAAATATTACTCAAGCCATTCTGCAAAGTTGAAAATAACAAAGAATATAACTGTGTAACTGTTTAATATAAATTAATATCTCTGCATATTGCGGTATTAGTTTGAGCGCAGTTAATTATCGGTTTTATCCAAAATTGGAAGAATTTACTACACGTTTAAACATAATTTCCAATCGGAAAGCACGTGCTAATAGTTAAAAGTAGTAGCAATATGCATTAATTGAGTTTAAACCTTTGAGCCTCTGGCCATATAAGGCACACTCTCCTTATTATGCAGAGGGTTTGAGGTTGGGGGTGGTGCTGAAAGAACAGCTCCAGTAAATCAGTGCTTCAGTAAATAAAGGCATCAAAGACCTCTCGGCTTAGTACAATGCTCTCCGCGAGGCACAGCTTAGCCATGAACCAACCGAGCTCTCCGTCTTCAAGATCAACATTCAAACTTTTAGCACCCGTCCGCTCACCTAGACCATGAAGAGGCAAAACGTGAGGACCCTTGCCCTCATCGTCTGCACCTTTACCTATCTGCTGGTTGGTGCAGCTGTTTTCGATGTCCTGGAATCTAAACAAGAGACGTCCCAGAAGAAAAAACTGGACGATAGGAAAGATGAATTGATGAATAAATACAACCTGAGTAATGACAACTTTGATGAACTTGAAGGGGTGGTATTGCAACTGAAACCACACAAGGCTGGAGTGCAGTGGAAATTCGCAGGATCTTTTTACTTTGCTATCACTGTGATCACAACGATAGGTAAGAGACTTTGATTTTTTTTTCTTCTGATACTTCACTGATATTATTTACCTTGAAAAAAAATAAAAAATAAAAACGAGTACATGTATATATTTCATGACAACATTTTTATCTCATTAATGTTTTTTTTTTTTTTTAAACGATTTGTATCATTTTAATTAAATATTTGTAAAGGCGATATACAGAACACATTATTCTGCCGCATGCTGCTTTTGATTAAAGTCAAAGTCGAAGCAGGACGGCGTTTGATTTATGGTGCAAGTATCGCGATTGAATATTGGGATTACCATTTTCGTACTATGCACTTTTGATGTTTGTTTTCCGGGCGAGCATTTAGAAAAAAAAAAATATGTTGGTTGTACCATATTCATTACCATGCATGTTGCTTTTAATTGAAATGCACCTGAATAAAGTACATGGATTAATTTTATATATCAGATGTTTTGACGGTTTACCTGTGCTTGGGTGGATAAGGCTATTCTTGTATACATCCAAGGCCGTGCATTTATAGTTTTAATCGGAGATCACGTCCAAATGCAGACAGTGCACATAAACAATAAATCATATTGCCACCTACTGAAACTAAAATAATAAATCATTATTGCAAATTCACCACGATACATCACAAACACGACGGTTCCAACAATGTTAATGTTAATTTGTTACCCAGTGGTAACGTGTATCTTTGATATAGTAGTGATGGGGTTACAACTCTACCTAATCAGTTACTGACGCGGAGTTGTAAAATGGGGACACTTTTACACTAATACATGCAGATGGCCTTGCATTAAGCCCAGAGACAGAGATAACAGACGGAGGGTAGTGGTGGAGCTATTCCTTAAATGTTTCCATTTATTGAACAAAACCATAAATACAATAAAATAAAATAACGGGACATATTTTCAAAGAGTTTAAGCATCTAATTTACTTTTCTTTAAAGGACACACATATATATTAATATGACATCTGTTTGCAAAATAACAAGCCAAGTTGAAAGTGCTTAATTGACCAAAATTATATTATTTATTTGTTTGTTTCTAGGAATTCAAAAAAAAAAAAAACAACTAAAAGAGACTGGAGTTGACACTTGTATTTCTTGGGTTAGTGAAAATAGTTACACAGGCTGTTCAACACACACAGAACAGTTATCTACCAATCTACAAATCAGCATGCATACAGGTGTAATAAATTTCACCTTAAAATGCATGGCAATGTTCTATGTGGCTGGACAAAGCTGCAAAATGCACGGTTGGGTTTTCATGGTCTTGCAGTATATCAACAGCATATAATACAAAAGACCTCTAGTGTGCCAGTAAAACACATTAACAAGATGTGTTAAATTGCATTTATTAAAAGCATAAACTCAGAAATCACTTATGGCATGAATATATAAATATATATATATATATATATATATATATATATATATATATATATATATATATATATATATATATATATATATATATATTGTGAGATAGCAGGGAGGGGGTTAAAATCCTTCCCCCTGCTAAAAACCTTGTGAGAATGCACATTTGGGTGTTATGGGGTTTAATTGGGTAATTGTTTTATTGTTTAGTAATCCCCTGCACCTGGTGGTAATTGTAAATTAGAGCCAGGTGCAGGGTATTTAAGAGAGGCAGCCAGTCTGTTCCAGGCTGCTGCTGAGAGAAGAGCCTGACTGTGTGAGTGAGCAGTCGTATTGAGGTATTGTGTAAGGGTGTGTTTTTGAATGTTTGTGGCAGGTAAACGGTTTAGCCGTCCTGCGTGATAGTTAGGTTCCTGTTTATGTTTAGTGAGTGCTCCAAATAGGAGCTAGGTGTTTGTTTTGTGTTTATTTCATTTTGTGTTTATTAAAAGTGCGCGTGAGCGCTGTTTCAGTAGAATCCTGTGTGTTGGGTCGTGATTCGGAAGGGAGAAGAACCCGTGAGAGCCTGTGTGGCGAGCAAAAAGGTGACTATATATATATATATATATATATATATATATATATATATATATATATAACACACAGTCTGGCTATAGGAGCTGTCGAGCTTGGTGGCTCAATTCACAGGACAATCTTTTTGTGGAATATTAGATGTTGGTCTAGATTCTCAAAGTTATTTACTATATTCGCCATTAACATCTAAAAGGAAAAATACCCATAACATTAAAAACGCTAACATTTAAATTAGAAGTTTGTGTTTTGTTCACGTTTCTTTTTGAATTGTAAATATTTTTCTTCCTATCAGATCCAAAATATGAGCTAATGACCATTTGGGGTAAATAATTTTGATAATTTGATCCTTAAGGGCTTGTAAACAGGAGGTCCTCGGTTCAAATCCCGGCTTCCTCACTGACTCACTGTGACCTTGAGTAAGTCACTTAACCCCCTTGTGCTCCGTCTTTCAGGTGAGATGTTGTTGAAAGTGACTCTGCAGCTGATACATATTAGTTCACACACCCTAGTTTCTGTAAGTCACCTTCGATAAAGACTTCTGCTAAATAAACAAATAATAATAATATTTATCTTCAATGTTTTTATTTTTGCTGTGTTGTTTGTTTAAAGACCTTTAAAAATGCATAATGCAAAGCCTACGCGTAATTTTGTAAAAGTCAAAAAGCTTACCTTACGTCATGCTTTCCGAGGCATTTTGTGTGTATTCCACCTGCAATCACCATCTGTCTGTCAAGTTTTACTGTAATTGTATTGGCTACACAATGCAAGCTTGCGGCTAGCCTCTAGACTTAATCTTGACATGTCTGTTGCCAGGCAGGTTGTGGGTCATGTGTGGCTACTCCCTTAAGTTTCAATTTCCATATAGTATATTTTTTATAACGTTGTAGATTTTTTTTAATTCATATGCAATTTTCCAAGCATTCAATTGAGGAAAAAACAAGAATAAAAAATAACACAATCAAGGTCATCCAAAGCTAAATTGAACCTTTTTCAACAGCGAGGACCAAAACAAAATCACCTTCTTAATTGCTCATGGTATGAAAAAATGAAATGGTTGACTGTGAGTATTTTGTTTTTGTTTGTTTTATTTTGTGTTTTAAAAAGAAATAAAAGCGCAATCGCACATTTGAAACTAGGATCCTCTGTGTGTTGGTCAATCACCTGTGCTGAAAAGAACCCAAAGTGTGCGGAGTAACACAAATCCATTACATATGGTGGCAGAGAAAAGGCAGCATCCCGATTGACTATGGATCTCAAAGATTTAATAAAAATGCTGAAACAAGGGACAGTGGAACAGGAAGAGGCCAGCCGCAGACAAAAGGAGGTAATCGACAGGCTGAGACAGGAGTGGGGGTTACCTCAGCTGGAAATAATGAAGCGGGAGCCAATAGAGCTACAGCTGCTGTTTCAGAAGTAGAGACTGGCTGCAGAATCCCCACTGTTTATAGCTCCAGAAGAAAAAGCCCTACTGTTTTCAGCACCTGAGGAGGTGAAGCCAGTGCACTTCCCAGAACCTGAGGAGGTGAAGAATATACCACAACCACAGCCACAGCCTCCACTCCTGCAGGTGAGTGCCAGTAGACACCCTCCTGGAATGCTTAAACCTCCCTGTGTTGAGCCTGGTGCCCAGGTTGGGGCACTAGCAGGCACAGCTACTTGTCAGGTCCCTCGCTCCACTCCCCCTGGAATTCAAGACGTCACGTTGCCGACGTCACTTACGTTCACCCTTCCACCCGCTGTGTTCCCCCTGGAATCCCAGATGTCGTTTCGTCGCTCCTGAGCCTCATACCTTTGCCTGCTGCTGCCCGCACCTGGTCACCGGCCTGCATGTGGGTCAGCCCGGACAAGCCGTTCAGGCCCCTCTTGGCCGGTTCTTCGTCCCTCCCTGGAAGTGCCGGAGGGACCGGCCCCCCCCCCCCCCCCCCCCCCCTCAAGCCTGCCTGTGGAAGAGGGCAAAAATCAAGGAGATGGGACTTGAGGGCAGATGGTCCTTTAAGGGTGGAGGAGGCCATGGTATAGCCAGTGTCTTGTAAAGACAAGGGGAAGGATGTGTGACAGGGCGGTGGCCCTGCAACTCCTCACACTTTTTGTCACACTGTATATAAAGCAACAAAAGCAGGTTTTGTTGTTTTGCCTCCTCACTTATCAAAGTCAGGAGCCACTACTGATGTAGCATATATAAAATTGAGAAATATACCTAGGAAGGGTTTGTTTAATTTATCTTTAAGATTTTTTTATACGTGTCACCAAGCTCATATCATTTCAAAGTGTGTGTTTGTGGGTAAGGCCTGCAATTTTGAAGACAGCATTCTTAAAATAATAAGAGGTAGCTCTAAATAAAAAATAAAAACAAATGGAAATCAGTTAGACTCCCAGATAAGAATGCATGTGACAGTATTTGGTAGAAAGTGGTTTGGTAAGGTACAGTAGATTGATTTCTACCAAATAAATTTTGTGAAGATTTTCCTAATATAATTTACCAACTGTTTTATAGAGCAGAACATGCAAAAAATTCCAGTATAAAAAGCACTAATATACTCTAGTGCTACTTGAAAACCTCTAATGATAACGTTCAGCTTTCACATTCATGCTCATCTCTAATTGATTCACATAGGTTGCAAACATATTAATAATGACTTGCCCTGCATTTCAGAGTCACGGAATTGATACAAACGGTTGTTGATGTGCACAAAACATCAATTTATACGTAAAGATCTCTCCTGAGGTGCAAATACATGGCCCTTTCTGCTGTCAAGCAAATGCAGCATTTTTTTCTTTTATTTCAGAAAAAAAGTTCCAGCAGCTATTATATTAAGCATCAAAGTCTGATCAGGTACAAAAGTGCACTGTGGTGGAAAATAATTGATGCTTAAAAAATGATTTGATCCTGCTGTCTTTACAAGAACACAATTCAAAAAAACTCTCAGGAGTTAAAAGGAGACCAATCTCTTCTGACACAATTTGTTAGAAAAGAAATGAAAGGAAATGAAAAGCATTATCCTAGATCTCTAAAAGTAACATATGGACATCGGGCAGCTTTTACTGAGAACAAGAGGCAGCTTTGCCAAGAACTCAGATGCTCTAGGGCAGGTAGTCATTTAATCAAGAAGCATAATATTATTAGAATATTCTTCAGTGTTTTAAATAAGACATTCTTTGCTATTCTGTATTCCACCTGTTCAGTTTAATGTAATACATGCATGCATGTCCAAGGCTGTAACTAGCTATGAGGTCACAGAGGTTGTGTCCTCAGTTGTTATTTTGCATCATCAATGTTGATTCTGTTAAAGTACAAAAGACTCCTTAATTTTCTCTGTTAGTTTGCCGTGTAACATAGATTTGGAGGTTGAATAGTAAATAACAAGCAGTCATATAAATAGTGCCAGCTATAGCTTGAAACCTAAATTTGACCTTGGTAAAATATTAGCTCTGGTTACGACACTGTGTATGTGCTGCAGGAAATCACTTGCTAAAGAACATGTTGTTTGCTGAAACAGCTGAATCAGTGTTGTTGTTTTGTTTTATGCTCTGGGACGGAGCAGAGGAAATAGCACTGGATGACACGAACATAAAGCATTTAAATCTGGGTCCAGTTGATAAGCAAAGCTAAAGGCACATTTTCAGAGGACTTCTAATGTACGAAACTAGTAAGGAAGAAAATATACCTTTATCTTTGCACTTGCTTCAAAATCTTTAGTGTTTCACCTGTCCATCCAAGCAACATGGGCATTCAGAATGTTAGCCACACTTTAAAAGCATTGTTTGAAACTTTAGTTTACTGTATGTTTTAGTTTATTAGACTAGTGGAGCTGTGTGATCCAGTGATTAAAGAAACAGGCTTATAACCAGCAAGTACTTGGTTCAAATCCTGGCTCAGTCACTGACTCATTGTGTGACCGTGAGCAAATCACTTAACCTCCTTGTGCTCCATCTTTGTGGTGAGACATTGTTGTAAGTGACTAAGCTGATGCATAGTTCTTACACCCTAGTCTCGTATCTTGTAAAGTGCTTTGTGATGGTGGTCCACTATGAAAGGCGCTATATAAAGATGATTTATTATTATTATTATCTAGGAATTAAATCCCCACTTAACCGAAAAGAGCTCACAAACACCCCAAAATAAGGAATTCAATATCAGAGTACATAGAGAACGATCTCAAGTTCGTTATCAGAGGAACTGGAATGTTTTTAGATTACTAACTTCAAAATGCATTACTTTATTTAATTCGGTGCTTATTCGAGAACCATATGAGAAACAAAATACATGTATCCAACTAAGAATCGCTTCACTAAGAACACCTTCTATTTGGCTGTGAGAGGCCTCCCAGTATCCTCTGGAACTCTCATAACCAAGAAATCAAACACAAGTCATAAGGCAAGAATTTTGATTTTTTTTTTTTTTTCATATGCAACCAAAAACTGTGTGAACAACATTGAATTCAAGTATTCAAGGTAAATATTCATTCTATGCCCTTCAATCACACGATCAACGATTTGTCAATTTATATTCTGTCCAAATAAGAACACTATTTTCCCATCTGAAATATATTGTATTGTCCCATATTTCAGATATTAATGTAAGTACACTAATTCCATAAATGTAGTGTACATTTTTGGTGCTTGTTTAATGACCAGAGACTGGGAGCCACACACTTTCTAATATATATTTTTAAAATCCAAGTTGAGAGAAGGCTTTACTGCTCAATACCTTATAGGTTCCTTGCTGAGAAGGAGATGGACGTTGCTGTCAGTAGGCTATAAGCTGATTAACATTTTGGTTAAAGTTTAGTGAAGGGCTAGAAAGCATCTTGTACCCCTGTGGCGGTGCATCACACGAAAAAAAAAAAAAAAAAAAAAAAAGCTTTTTAATTGTTATTCTCTAAACTCAGTGATCTTAATTCTGTATTTTGGCCAAGGTATCTGCTTTCATCTTAACAGGGTGCTATCTACCCTCATGAGTACTTTTTCTTTCTTTTGCTTTCTTTCTTCTTTTTTAGAAAAACCCACTGTCCACAAGTAGTCGAAATACAGATGACACTTATCAAACAGAAAATGAAGGAACTGAGTAAATTAACATTAAAAAAACAGTTATGTATGAAATGATTTAAACCTCTAGATAGCAATGTATATTGATTGTATCTTGATAGGTGCAATTCATGGAATAGGAGCAATGGCTTTGAGGAATAAGCCCTGGTACTTGAAATAGAAATGATGTGCTTGTGACATGAGGAAGATGTCATGCTGTGGAAGATGATATGCTTTCCCCTTGGCTTGCGGAGAGCCGCCCTCGTGGAGGTGAGTCCGAACTGATTGGACTCCAACGCTGGGAATCAAGCATTACTTCCCCCAAGGGGAAAATGAAGAGGATAGAGGTTGCATTTGAGAAGACTGGAAGTTTCCCCAACTAACAAGGAATGTCTACACATATATTCATTGGTCAAAACTACAAACCAGTTACCAGCAAGTTCCCATCAAACTATTATGTATATAAATCTACTTCGCAAACTTAGTCCTGGCGTGCTTCGAATTACCACCTCCTCCCCAACCACCACCTCCACACTTCCAGCCTTGTCGGGGGGAAGGGGGGGGGGGGGGGATTATACAATGCTCCTCTGTCTAATATTTTTTGTTCACCAGGTTGAACACAGAGCATAGGTGTATTGTTTTATTCTTTGTTTTATAGCTCCAGAGGAAGTGGCTGTACTCCAACTATTTTTATTCTATTTTTTTTTATTTTTCTACAACCATTGTTTTTGGTTTTAAGTCTGTAAGATTGTGTATTATAATAAAGGTGGTTATTTATCGCAAGATTGTCCTGACTGAAAGACAGTTATGTTTTATTATACTTTTCAAGAGAATTCTTTCATAAGAAGAATAATTCATAATTTGGACCATGTTGTTGTGAATATGTCATAAAATACTACAAACCTAATGATCTGTATAAAACTATTATACATAGGAAGACTGATAAACATATTTTGCTTTCATTGAAAATGTTTCTTCAGATATCTTGCCTTGCTAATTAAGCCTTTTGACCTATTATGATAATATGGTACTCTCAACCAATACACACATCAAAACACCTGGAGCCTGTTTTACGAACGAGGTTTAATAAAGCCAGGCTTAATTTAAGTTATCTAGTTTGAGTTAACTCGATATAACTTAACCGGCTAACTTGGTTTCAAGAACATGTTTAATTTGATATAGATAACTCAAGCCAGGTTAACTTTCTGTCAACGCGCGTGGAACCTACCATTAACACGCATTCTACTGCGACGTCGAGTGTGTTGCCATGGTAATCTATGTTAAAACAGTCACCTAAAAATGGAGAAGTTAAGAAGAGCAACACTACCACCGTCATAAAATTTACCTTGTATAATATAAGCTTATACAGTGGTTTGCAGAAGTATTCACCCCCCTGTAAAGTTTTCACATTGCAAGATTTACAGTGAAAAACAAATTAATCTCAACTGCATTAGTATTCAACCCCTTTCCCTCAGGTATATAAAGACTTTCAATCTGCAACTCACATAGTTTTCCAACAAAGCA
Organism: Polyodon spathula; assembly: GCF_017654505.1. Classification (NCBI taxonomy): domain Eukaryota; kingdom Metazoa; phylum Chordata; class Actinopteri; order Acipenseriformes; family Polyodontidae; genus Polyodon; species Polyodon spathula. Next base: position 12,546,376 of record NC_054538.1, on the reverse strand, counting down.
ACCATGAAGACCAAGGAGCTTTCAAAACAAGTCAGGGATAAAGTGGTAGAGAGGCACAGAGCAGGAGAAGGGTACAAGAAAATTTCAAAGGTGCTAATTATCCCTCTCAGCAGAATGAAGTCCATCATTAAGAAGTGGAAGATGCATCATAACACCCAGAAACTGGTTCGGGATGTCACTCTGAAGCCAACAATGACCTTGAGAGATCTGCAAAGTTCTGTGTCTGAAATGGGAGTCAGTGTTCACACAGCGAGCGATCAACAATAAGCCGGTCCCTACACAAAGCTGGCCTGCATGGACGGGTAGCAAGAAAGAAGCCATTACTCAAAAAGCCTCATCTGAAAGCACGTATGGAGTTTGCGAAAAAGCATGTAGATGATACTGCAGACATGTGGAAAAAAAGGTTTTGTAATCAGATGACAAAAATTGAACTTTTCGGTCTAAATTCAAAGTGTTACGTTTGGCGCAAGCCCAACACTGCACGTCACCCAGTCAACACCATCCCAACTGTCAAGCATGGTGGTGGCAGCATCATGTTATGGGGATGCTTCTCTTCAGCAGGGACTAGGAAGCTTGTCAGGATAGAGGGGGAGAATGGGTGATGGAAATCCTTGAGGAAAACCTGTTTAAGTCAGCCAAGAGAAACTGGGGAGGAAATTCACATTTCAGTAGGACAATGACCCGAAGTACAAAGCCAAAGCCGCACTGGAGTGGTTGAACAAGAAGAGAATTAATGTTCTTGAGTGGCCCAGTCAAAGTCCTGACTTGAATCCAATCGAAAATGTATGGCAAGACTTGAAGATTGCAGTCCATTGACGATCCCCAACAAACTTATCAGAATTGGAGCAATTTTCCTGTGAAGAATGGGCAAGAATTTCACCATCCTACTGGGTGAAGCTAGTAGAGACCTATCCAAAAAGACTCATAGCAGTAATTGCTGCAAAAGGTGCTTCCATCAAATACTGACTTAATGGGCTGAATACTTATGCAACCAGTACATATCATTTTATACATTTTCTTTGCAAATTTTGCTGACATTTAACTTCCTCCTCATATAACATTGTTCAGATTAAACACTACAGCTAAGAATAAAAAAAGCTGTGCATACATTATGTGTAATTCAACACAGTGTGACATTATTGGTAGGGGGTGAATACTTCTGCAAACCACTGTACATATACGTAGGGTCTATACATTCAGACATATTGAAATTTCGATTCACATGTGGCTTTTAATTAAGAATAACAAAAAGAAGTGTCAAAGAAGACAAATGGGGGGTGGCCCACCCCTTCTGACTTCACCCCAGCTGAAGAACTGGCCCTCGCCACCAACTAGGGGCGTCCCATGATGGACGGGATCCCTGGGGGCAGCTTTGACACCAAGCCTGGACATTAATGCTTTTGTTAAAGGCAAGTAAGATATATACATCTTTTTGAAAAGTTCAGACTTATGGTTAAGTGCATGCTTTAATCATTTACAATTAACTATTTCAGACCCCATTTTGTTTGTACAGTATTGCCAGATGGTTCCATCATCCTACAGGATCAAAGAAAGATAGAAATAAGTTTTGTGGACTCTTCTGTCAATGATGTAAGTAAACGCTGTGGCCACAGACAGTAGTAATATATACCTACTTTTTCTTACCTACCTTACTGTACTGTACGCACACACAAATATGTTAATTCTGATTAAAATATATGTATTTATATATCTATCAATTTATGGGCCCTACTTAATTGCGTTATAAATCAAAACTTATGAAAATACTGTATCCGTGTCTGCAAGATTCCCTATAGTACCAGTAGCATATGAGAAGTTTAAAACTGGAATTTTTATGTGTGCCAAAGCGAAATTGCTTGAAATGGCAAAATCAGTCAGGAAGTAGGCTACAAAAAAAAAGTAGCCTACCAAATAAAAAAAACATCATTTCACATTTAACTGTTTTACCGCTTTATTTTTTCTTCCAGATTTAAAAGTCGGGATTATTCTTAGTTATCCTACTATTGAAGCGTGCTATGTTAATAAGCAAATAAGCCTGAATTTTAAATATAAACCTGGAAGTTAGCCGGATAACTCTTCAAACCAAGCTCGTAAAACAGGCCCCAGGAGATAAACTTCAATAGCTTTTTATTTGATAATCAAGTTTTTTTGCGGCTCAATTTTTAAACACCAATTTCTGTGTTATTGTCCTTTTTTTAACCCTTAGCGGTCCTTTATTCAGCGCTTGTCAGGAGTGTCAGGTCCAATTTATTTTCATATGCACTGTTTATTTTGCATGCGCTGTTTAAAATATATTTTTTCAGAGAAAAACAGGTTTAAAAGACCCTGCATAGCAAAAGGCCATCAGTACTAATTCTCCAGCCAAGCCCCACTCCTTGTTCGTTGTATTGTTCGCATACCTCTTTATAGACGTGCATACTGATAAATCCTCTCCTGATCACTCGTTTTTTATCACCAAACTTCTCAATAATGCGATCCAAGTCATTATTTTATTACTATAACATCTCAAAAAGCTCTGCAAATGTCTGTGATATTCTTTGAGCGATGGATGTGGAAGCAGCTATCTTCTTTGTTTATCTCTGTGTTATCTCTGTGGTGCAGGGGCTATGTGTATTGCTCCTATTGGTCTCACTCGACCACTGAAAGGTTTTCTCTGCTTTTTCCAGAGAAAAAACAACTAGAGACCTGTGCTTGACGTCTTTTTGATGATGTCGGACAGGGTCCAACATCGGACTGGAAAGGGAAAATTGTAATGTCATACCTGGTCCGACATAGGACCACAAAGGGTTAAAGCCCACACATAGCTTCAAAATAAGTTGTGAAGCGATGTGCACAAATAAAACTAGATTAGATGATAGAAACTATATAACATTGGTCTTAGTTTTTGTGTTAATCTAGCTTTATATGTAGTCATGATACATGTTTATCAATTCCAAATATCTTTCGACAAGTATAAAGGCAAAACATTTTTTAAATGATTGCACTTGTCCACAATTTCAGTATCTGCTTCTATACTTTCCTTTCCTTCTCTAAATTAGCAATACTAAATATTCCAATGTATTCTAGTTGCACACATAGCATAATAGCCGCAATTGATGAAATCTCGAAGCAGCTATCTTCTTTGTTTGTGTCCGTGTTATCTCTGAGTATGGTACCGAATTACTTTTGCAGTGTAAAGCAGTAATCATGGTTATTAGGGGTCTCCAGGGATAGCTGTAGAGAACATCTATACTCAATACATAATGCTTTTGACAGGTGGAGAGGCTGCAAGATCCTTTAATCCTTTTCCACTTGCTGCTGGTTTTTGATGTGTTGAACTAGGATTGCTGTATTGGTTGGGAAATCCTGTAATGCTCACTGTGGGAGTGGTCTTATGATGTTGACTGTCAAAGAGGACTGGGCTGACATGCCTTTCACTTGACATTGGACCACAAGCAAGTTATTTCCAGGAGACAATCACAGTGATACTGCAGATTTTGACAGTGACTTTGAGAAAGAGAATAAACAGTCTAGAAATACACCAGAAGCAGTTTAATATTATTTCATTGTAGGTAAACCCATTTATCATAATAAAGCAGCCATAAAATTTGTAACGTTTTTTTTATGTTTTTATATATAATTAAAAAGGTTATTTATGTCAGTTTTCAACAGGGAGCTTTCAAAATACTGCATATTTAATACTGCATGGCTTTACCAAGGTGTGATGGATTACATATTGCTTTCATATTTTTTGTATCCGCCTGAAAAAGCAGCAATCATGTCTTTAAGAAATGTCACAAACCAGCCACATGTTGAGGTTCATTTGATAGTGAGCTGGGAGTTTGTCCTGTGAACATGAGATTGTGCTGCGAACCCAAGACATGATACGCCTCATTAGTTAGCAGCTACCTTGTCCTGTAACTGTGGACACGAGATGGAATAACAAGAATAAGGGTTGCACATACAAAAATCAGGAGGAAATAGTCGGGCTAGAATTTCTGACCTGTAATAAACTTTTGCCACGATACAAAGGATAAAACCCTCGCTTTTCTTCGAAAGTGGACAAGTAACTTCAACAACATTATCATATTATTGATTGATTACACCATCTGATTTTTTATTTGAAATGCTTCTATATGGTGCAATGTGATCTTTGACTAGATGCTGAGTGTTTTCTGGCCATATAGTTTGCTGATATTACAACCCGCATTCAACCTTGAACAATCTTATGACCAACACAAATAGAACAAGGAGGCAATCAGGTATAAGCAGAGCAGATGTCCGATTTTTTCCCTCTCATTTTCACATTCAACATAAGGCAAGCCACCGGCAATAAATCAGTGAAGCAGAATAAAGGCATGCCAAGCAGCCAGTAATTCAGTGACCATATTTTAAATTTTAACTATTGGGTATTATTGTATTTGTGTGCCATTCAAAACCAAGGTCAGCAGCCATGAAGTAATACACCCTTCTAGAACTATCAGAGTATTGTACACAGGCATACACAATGTTGTTAATATTAAATACTGTTATGACCTAATAACAGTATTTTATTATTAGGTTATTATATTTCTCCAGCAAAATAAAACAAGTTAAATCTGCTTGTTTTAATGAGTATTCTAGAGTAATTTTCTATTCATAATAAAATATATCTGTTTTTTAATAACCAGTTTTTTTTCAGTTACTATTTTAAAAATGTAGAACTTTCTTATTGGCAAGCGAGAACAAACAAAATTGAAGGTGGCAAAATTGCAGATTATTGGGGTGTCCGCAATAGTTTGAACATGAAAGCGCACAAAAAAGTAGATCCTGTACTTACCAGATGTTGGCAAAACCAACCTTCATTAATCTCGATACTGTATTTTTCCAGTGTTCATGAATTAACTAGTATCTGAACAGCTAGCTTCCCTCATTGGACCTGGACCATTCACAGAATCATTTGTAGGAGGCATTTTGAAACGAATCACTGGCTTCTGCCTCCCTGTTGCAGCCTGAAAGATTCTAATAGTGTACAAAGATAAAACAGACTGCACCTGGGATCTGCCAATATATGTATTTATCTCGTGTAGCAGTTCATCATGAGAATCTGATTACCTGTCTGAATGATGGATTGCACTATCTGGAGTACTTGAGATCTGGTAAAGTGATACTGGGCTTGATTCACATTAAACATCTTTTACTAAGGATAGAGATATCTTAGGAAATGTTCTTTAGGTAAAGCATGAGTTAAATTTGTCTGAATAAATATGTTCTTGGTTTTACAGTGATGTCCCTAATTTATGTAACTTTTATTTGTGCAACAAAAATTCTGAATCTTTGTAGATAAGTAGACAAAATCAACAGTTGTTATCTTGATGTTGTAGCAGCAATGCTTCAATATGAGTAGGGAGTCTAGTCCAAACACAAGCTACATCATAAGGGTGATGGTGGCTGTTGATTTATTTGTGTTTCTCAACCATAAACACCACATCTGACTATTGTTTGCAGTCTTTTACAACAGACAACTAAATGACTGGGTTGCAGTTTTGCAGAATATCTTGAGTGGTGCTCCTCTGAAGTAGCCTGCAGCTAAGTGTCCTAAATCTACCAGACTGGAGAATCCACCCACATGAGATGTTTAGTTTTCTTGTAGTTGGCAACAAACTTTTCCATTCTGGGACACTGTGACCCTTCGTTGACTTTCAGCCACCTTGACCTTGTATTCACTTCCAGGAGATTTTACATGTAGGTCTACTCAAGATTGCATTGGCCCTTGCATACTGTAGTATGTAATTCAAGTGTGTGTGTGTGTCTATATATATATATATATATATATATATATATATATATATATATATATATATATATATATATATATATATATATAAAAACAAAAACATTTAGCAAAATACTTTTTGTAAAGTGATGTGTGAAATTAAGTGTTCCTAATGAAATGACTGCATTGTGAGTTTACCATCAATGTAATAAATAATAAACAGGGACAGTGGCATTTCCAGGTAATCCCTTTTTAAAAGGTTTGATGGCTGTTTTGTGAGAGATAAATACAAAATAAACTTAGAGTCTGCTTAATTTGTCTTGTGCTAGACTGGTAACATACTGGGTTCCCATTTCACAGAAAAACAACATCTTGGATAAACAGGGCATGCTATGTAGGGTTCTTATTTGGCTAGTTGCATTTCCCCAGCCTGTGCCAATATGTGTGACCACAGTACTAAGAATGAATGTGATTAAGCACGACAAGCGTCCCCCACAGTGTGGCTGAAGCACATGGAGGGGAAGTACTGCAAAGCAATCCAAACGGATGATCACGAATAAGTTATATGAGTGACATTAAAGTGTAAAAATCAATGTGACATTCAGCTGTTATAACACTTACTGTAAAAGTAAGGTTTACAACATTTTAAAATGAGCCAAGTACTGTACAGTAAGTGCCTTTTGGGACATGGAAAAATCTTAAAAGGAATGTATTTAAAATATTTCTATGAAAAAAGGAAAATCTTTAGCAGAACTCGAGACGCACATTTTTTAAGTTAGGTAGTGGCACATAACACATCTTGTGATCCTTCATTTTACCGACACAGTTGGATTGTGTGTTGTAAATATACCATTAAATGAATAGGAAGCTTTCTGTTACGGATTGCCATATTTTTATATCATCATGTGCAGCAGGCTAGACTATGTGACAAACACATAAAGAGTCAGGAGCTGAATTATCTTGCGAATTTGTTTGTATAGTTATCCTGTGCTCATATAACTGATTATCTGTTTAAAACACTAGTGGCCACAATACACCAAACACAGTGATCCACTTTGATGGATCTCAACGGGCTCTGCAATCCATCAGTAAGCTATGACCAACAATTATTAGCAGGATTTCATATAACAGTGTGCAGTAGGTAAGATAGCAATAATAAAACAAAACATAACAAATGTGCAATCAAATCATTTTTTATATTAAGCAGAGGTAGCAGTGGCGACTCCAGGATTCTGGAAGAGGGAAGGCAAAGGGGTGGCAGACAGATGGGCTTGGGAAGCGAGTTTTTTTTTTTTTTTAACCCAACACGCACACATAGGCAGAATTATGAAGTGAATTAGCCTACATTTCCTAGTCTTTAACGGTTTTTGATGTGTATTCTAAAGTCTACACGCAATATATTTCAGGGGGCTCCTCAGCAAGACCAAATTACATATTTTAAATGCACACTTCTACAAATCTGCTCTACAGTGCCTGAAAGAAAAGGGGGAAGGTTTGTTAAAAACTACGGTACTGTTTACTTGTTAATCACATTGACTGACATCAGCTATCCCATATGAAACTTCATGCAATATAAATTTCGAAATGAAATACCACGAATACGGGTCCCGTTTCATCTCCAGTAATGCAATATTATCAATACCCACTAGAAACCTGTCTCAGACATCAAACAAATAGTTTTCAAACTGCGGGCACATTCAGCAATGCACTTTTCCCAAGACAACACATCCATCAGTTTTTTTTTTTTTTTAATTATTTTTCAAATAGCATTCGTAAATCATTTTTTTTTCATAATACTCAACTTTTTTTTTTTTTTTTAACGCGTTTATTTCCAAGCAGTACATAAAATGTGCTCTTTGTAAACGTCATACAGTAACATGCTGTCGTAAGTTTCCTAAAGCAGACAGTTTGGTCTGCATTGGAAAGGAAAATAGACAAATTCATAAATATGTACCTTTATACTGGCTTAATGAAAGCATATCATTTTGAATGGTATATGTTATGTACTGTTGTACACAAATATGAACGGAACATACGAGTTCTATTATACTCAATCTACATTACACACCAAACTCTTCCTGTGTCATCAGCGTTTTTTATTATTAACCCCATAACATGCATACATTCAGACTCTGGAATTACGTTACTTGGGTCCTGTATTTAAATTCTTCATCTCAGTTAACGTGTTAAAATGTACCATGGCATAGTTTACAAGCACACAACACAGCGAAATAAGGACATACATCAATTATAAAATCCATGTTATAAAAGTTTAGTTTAATAGTGCAGGCACCTTTCTTACTGCAGTTGGTACAAGTCGTGGGTCCAGTTTCGTTTGTTTCTCCAGTGAGTCTTCGCGCTTTCACCAAATGCTGTCAGCACTGACAATCAGTTCGTTTACATGAGCATTAGAATTCCGATATTTTTCGGAAAACTAATTCCGATATCAAAAGTCATACAAACACAGTTTTCGGAAAATGTATCGGAATATTCCTAAAGTCAGTTTTCGGAAAAAAACCCACCTAGAAATGTCCGATTAAATTCTGAAAACTAGCAAAATGTATATCATGTAAACACACTTTTCCGACAAAAAAAACCTGATTCCCATAGCCATGACCAAATTACATATTTTAAATGCACACTTCTACAAATCTAATCTACAGTGCCTGAAAGAAAAGGGGGAAGGTTTGTTAAAAACTACGGTACTGTTTACTTGTTAATCACATTGACTGACATCAGCTATCCCATATGAAACTTCATGCAATATAAATTTTCGGAAAACTAATTCCGATATCAAAAGTCATACAAACACAGTTTTCGGAAAATGTATCGGAATATTCCTAAAGTCAGTTTTCGGAAAAAAACCCACCTAGAAATGTCCGATTAAATTCTGAAAACTAGCAAAATGTATATCATGTAAACACACTTTTCCGACAAAAAAAACCTGATTCCCATTCCCATGACCAAATTACATATTTTAAATGCACACTTCTACAAATCTAATCTACAGTGCCTGAAAGAAAAGGGGGAAGGTTTGTTAAAAACTACGGTACTGTTTACTTGTTAATCACATTGACTGACATCAGCTATCCCATATGATAGAAATGTCCGATTAAATTCTGAAAACTAGCAAAATGTATATCATGTAAACACACTTTTCCGACAAAAAAAACCTGATTCCCATAGCCTACTGCACAAGTGCAAACTTTGACCTTCATTCCTGCACGTGGTTTTAGAAAACAGAAAATAATAATAATTTGTAGTCAGTCTGCATGCATCCATTTGTCTAGTTAGGGATAAAGCAACACATCTGTTAAAATCTGTAAGTATTTGTTAATACTAATATCCCATACTGAAGTAGACAATGTTTTCCAGCTTTAAATGAGTGATAATTTAAAATAATGTCTGCAAAAGAAACTGGTAATATAGAACAGGTGGAGAATCTGAATAGAGGTATAGGACAGTAATATTTTAATTTAAAATCCGGCACTTCGATAAAGCACTATATTGGATTGATCTCCATTCTGTCGAGGATGTGTCCCCCTCAAAATAAGAAAAGTGCTCACACATAAACCAAAACTGTAGTTCTCATCCTCCAAGTATTTACATTATAAAAGGCTTAAGTACTCATTACAAAATAAATTATATTAATGGATAAAAAAAGACAGTCATTCCTAGTTATTACCATTTTCACAAGTGATTCATAATTACCATTTACACAAAAGTTGAGAACACATAGCAGTTTTTACCAGTACGATAGATGTGATCCCAATCACTACAGATAACGTTAGGTTACTTACCGTAACCCTGGTTCCCTGAAAGAGAAGACGACCACCAACAACATTAGGTGTGGGATATTCCCGCCTATTGGTAGGTATTTTTTAAGCTCTCTATAACAGAGCTGCCGATAGGCCCCTTCCTGGGATGACGCCCTCGTCCCGCCTACAGTAGGGTGAAGACTGGCATACTGAGGAAGCCATTTCTCTTTGCATCAAACCCGTGAGGGCGACCAATGCGACCTTGTGGTTTGTGGTTGTCTTCTCTTTCAGGGAACCAGGGTTACGGTAAGTACCTAATGTTCCCTTTCAATTTGAAGATGACGACCAACAACATTAGGTATGGGATAATGTATACCAGAGCCGTCATGAGGGAGAAGGAATGGCAGCATACGAGCGACGCACCACAACCATATAACCAAAGGTTAGCAGAGCGAGCATGCAACCTCAAGGACTCTCGTGCCTATTGGAGGCAAGGAAGGATCTACCACATTCAAGCGGTAAAATCTGGAGAATGTATGTGGTGTAGCCCAGCTAGTCGCCGTACATATATTGGACAGCAAGGCCCCTCTGAAGAAGGCCCAAGATGTAGCCAACCCTCTAGTAGAGTGTATAGTTACTCTCCCAGTTGGGGGTAAGCCAGCACTATGATTCGCTGCAGAGGCTTTGTCCGCAATCCAATGCGACAGTTTCTGCTTTGAGAGGGGCTGTCCTGGGGTCCATATATTGTATCAGGATGATGCAGAGCTCTTGTCCTATCCACTTAACACCTCAATGCCCGCACTGGGCAGAGGAAATTTAATCTCCTATCCTCTTCCGAAGCAAACAGAGGTGGAAGGAAAGACTCCAGTTCAACAGACTGATTCATGTGGAAAACTATAATTGCCTTGGGGAGGAAAGCAGTGTTTGTGCGTAGTGACACCCTGCTACCATCCTCCCAAATATGCATACAGGAGCCATGCACCGACAGTGCCTGCAGCTCACTGACCCGCTTAGCGGAGGTGAGAAAGGTTGTCTTCATAGACAAATGCTTCAACTCTATGGAGTGTATAGGCTCAAATGGGGCCTTCGTGAGAGCCTCCAATACAACATCAAGGCTCCACTCGGGGATAACGGTCCTCCTAGGAGGGCATAACCGCTGAGCACCCTTGAGAAACCAGGTCACCAAAAAATGCACACCCAAAGATACCGATACAGGGACATGGCACACAGAGATAGCTGGTAAATATACCTTCAATGTGGAAGGTAACCTGACAGCATCAAGCAGTTCTTGCAGAAAATGCAAGATAACTGGCATTGGGCAAGAAACTGGGTCATGACTTCTAGTCAAACACCAATTTTTGGAACACTTCCATTTATAGCCATACAGTGACCTAGTGGTGTCTGCCTTAGCGCACTGCAGAGTACCCACAACCATGTCTGATAGCCCTAGGGCTGTCCAGCAGTCCCATTCAGGGGCCAGACGCATAATTGGAACCTGACAGGTTCCAGATGCCAGAGAGATGCCTCTCGTCTGTCTGAGGAGATCCAGGCGAAGCGGGATCTCCCAGGGCTGACCTTATATGAGCTGGCATAGGGTCGAGAACCAGATTCTCCTGGGCCACCGAGGGACGTAAAGGAGCGTCTTGGGTCACTCATGGGCTATGGCGTCGATGCCGAGTGGACCATCGAAATGAAGAGGTGAAGAGATCGATGTGTGCCTTCCCAAACCATTCCCAAATGCGATCCACCACCTCTGGGTGGAGTTGCCACTCTGATGGATGCACACCCTCCCTCGACAGGAGGTCTGCTGCCCAGTTCACCACCCCGGGAAGATGTGTTGCCCGTAGGAACAGCAGGTTCCATTGTGCTCAAATCAGGAGCTGGAAAGCGATGCAATGCAACCCTGGGGACATGTGGCCACCCTGGTGGTTGACATATGCCACCACTGATGTGTTGTCCATTTGGACCAACACATGTTTCCCGTGCAATACTGGAAGGAAGTGCTGGAGAGCCAGGAAAACAGCCTGCAGCTCCAGCATATTTATGTGTAGGGCTGTCCAATGGCCCGACCAGTGCCGCGGACTCCTCTGCCTTTCCAGACCGCCCCCCAACCCAAGTTGGAGGCGTCTGTCATCACCACTTGGCAAGTTAACGCCACTCCCATCCGCATGCCTCGCATAGGTGAGAGAGCAACTTCCACCATCGGACTGGAATGGCTGGAGAATGTGACGGTGAGTCAGCATTTAGAACTGCCTCTCCTTCAAGAACTTGTTGATGAATCTTAGGTCTAAGATGGGGCAAAAGCCATTGTCCTTCTTGGGTACTAGAAAAGATCTCGAGTAGAGCCCCTCTCTGCCAGAGGTGGTGTTTACGAGACGGATGGCTCGCTTGCACAGCAAAGCGGCCACTTCCTCTTTGAGTACAGAGACCTGAAGAGGGTCTGACACAGATTCTCCTGGGCCATCCTGGGACTCTTTGGAAAGGGGGAGGTTCCAAATGGAATTGCAACGCGTAACCATTTTGCGCAGTTGTCCGAGGTGCAAGAGGTGCAAGCGTGCCATTATTGCAGCTGTTGTGCAGTGAAAGATTGGGTCTGAGGCCGCAAGCCTTCAGGGTCTTTGCTGGGGTTGCTGACGTTGGGACGGAGCACTCCGAGGAGGCTGCCTAGGGTGACGGCCTTGGAATTGCCTCCTTATCCGTGTCGTAATGCCATCTTATCTGCGTCAGGTACCCTTGCTTGCAACAGCTATATCTGTCTGCGAGCTACCGCCAGGCTTGCCAGGCACCAGCTTAGGACTTGCACTTGAAGACCGAAGATCTGGTGCAGCGTACTGGAGAGGAGGTGGAGCTCCATGGCCACAGGCTCTGGGCTTCTGTGAGCACGCCATCTAAATATGCGCTGAGAATACCCGCTGTGTAAGCCAGGCGGGTCACCTGCCTTTCTGCTGCATAAGCCCTTCTCAAATTTGTCTCCGTAACCCTACATTGTGGATTCGGGCACATAGGGTCCTTTGACAATCCACCCACTGGGGGGGCCTTAACCGTACAGGTGTGAAATGGAACCCTCGTCATGTTGTCAAGTGCACTGTGTGCGCTACTAAGCACCGAGCACACCAGATGCACCTAGCAAACTGTGCACCAAAGCACTATGCGCTGAGTACCGTGTGCATCAAGTGCACTAAGCACCGAGTGCACCATGTGCACCGAGCGCATCGTGTGCACCGAGCGCATCGTGTGCACCGAGCACTGTGTGCACTGAATGCATCGAGGCGCTATGCACAGAGTACCATGCGTGTAGAGTGCACTAAGCACCGAGCACCACGGGCATTATGCACCGTGCTCACCGGGTGCACCGAGGTAACGCAGCACCAAGGTGCTGTGCACGCTGAGCGCCGTGCACTGAGCACCCAGCATGCTGCGTGCAACGCGTGTCAAGTGCACTGTGGTACCATGTGCACTGAACACCATGTGCATAGAATACTGTGTGCCCCGGGGTTGAATATGTGCACTAGAAACCGAGTGCACAGGGCAACGCATGCACCAAGTGCACCGAGGCACCGAGATACCAAGGGCTGAGCATGTACCAAGGTACCGAAGCACTGGGGGGGCAGCTGAAGCAGTGGTGCATACCCTAACCGTGTGTAGTCACACACCTGGTCAGCGCATAGCATATACCAGGGGACACACAGGCTGAAGCTGTGGCGGGTGAATCTGTGGACGGAGTACAATGCAATATATAGAATTACAACAGTATTACAGGGGAGCACACTACTGCTGTTGTTGAATTTTTTTTGAAGGCCAGGCGCACCGGGGTGGGAGGTTTTCTACAGCGGGTCTGGAAAAATACAGCCCGTGGAGGATAAGGCCTGCTGTTGGTGTTATTTATTTATTTATTTTTACCCAGCTGCTGCACAATGCAGGCAAGCGGGATACCGCGTGTACACTACAGATATGCCAGCAAGGGTATTTTGTCAACAACAATAACAATATATACTGTATATTTTTATCGACACCTGGGGTAAGGCAGAGCCCCGATGGAGGATGTGCCCCCACATGAGTGAAAACCTGTACAAGATGACAACACTCATTGCTTTAAATCAATATTGCACAGGCAGTCGACTCATATTCCGCAGATAGGAAAGCAGCAGCCTGGAATGCAACCGCCCGCAGGTTGCCGAGGAAGAAAGAAAGAAAAAGGCTAAATCAGGAGTCACTGATTCTGTGAAAGTGGCAAGCCAGCTTTCAGCCTGAAGGCAAGAGAGCTGCAGTAGACTCAAAGCTCTTTTTCACAGTACGCTCAGATACCAACACAAAGGGTCTTACCATACTGTCTTGAGAGGCAAAAAGAGAAATGGCTTCCTCAGTATGACAGTTTTAACCCCTCAGTAGGTGGGACCGAGGACATCATCCTAGGAAGGGGCCTATCGGCAGCACTGGTATAGAGACCTCAGAAAATACCTACTAATAGGCAGGCTTATCCCATACCTAATGTTGTTGGTGGTCATCTTTGAATTGAAAGGGAACCATTTGGATACTGTGGTGTGCTCTAAGATACACAAAGCCTGACAATGTCATTTCATTCATGGCAATGTCATGTTTCATTTTGTAACTCTGGGCCTTAATCAAATTTTACCCTACATATAAGCTAAGAAAATTACAGAATGACTCCATGTTAATTACCCTGTATTGTATTAATAAGGACTGTGTCATCAAAGCCATTGTTATTTTTAACAAGTGCAGACACTTTTGTGGTGTCTTTGTGGTGTCTTTGTGACTTTTCATAGTAATGCCAAATTCAATAACAAAGTAAACCACTTGCTGCTTTGATTATACCATTTATAGTAGCCTGATTTGAGGGTTTTTTTGGTGGGGTCTGGAAGGATTAATGGACAGTCTGAAGTGGAGAAGGGGAGAAAAATTGTTTAGTTTATACACTCTGTTTATTCTGATTGGTTATTTTGCCGAAGACTAACCAATAAACACGGAAGATCATTATAGATATATATATATATATATATATATATATATATATATATATATATATATATATATATACAGTACTGTGCAAAAGTTTTAGGCAGGTGTGAAAAAATGCTGTAAAGTAAGAGTGCTTTCAAAAATAGACATGTTAATAGATTATATTTTTCAATTAACTAAATGCAAAGTGAGTGAACAGGAGAAAAATCTGCATCAAATCAATATTTGGTGTGACCACACTTTGCCTTCAAAACAGCATCAATTCTTCTAGGTACACTTGCACACAGTTTTAGAAGGAACTTGGCAGGTAGGTTGGCTCAAACATCTTGGAGAACTAACCACGGTACTTTTGTGGATTTAAGCAGCCTCAGTTGCTTCTCTCTCTTCATGTAATCCCAGACAGACTTGATGATGTTGAGATCATGGCTCTGTGGGGGTCATACCATCACTTTCAGGACTCTTTGTTCTTCTTTACGCTGAAGATAGTTCTTAATGACTTTCACTGTATGTTTGGGGTTGTTGTCATGCTGCAGAATAAATTTGGGGCAAATCAGATGCCTCCTTGATGGTATTGCATGATGGATAAATATCTGCCTGTACTTCTCAGCATTGAGGAGACCATTAATTCTGACCAAATCCCCAACTTAATTTGCAAAAATGCAGCCCCAAACTTGCAAGGAACCTTCACCATGCTTCACTATTGCCTGCAGACACTCATTCGTGTACCGCTCTCCAGCCCTTCGGCGAACAAACTGCCTTCTGCTACAGCCAAATATTTCAAACCAGATTTTGACCAGACTTCTCCGGACAGTAGATGGGTGTACCAGGGTCCCACTGTTTTCTGCCAATTCTCAGCTGATGGCATTGCTGGACATCTTCCGATTGCGAAGGGAAGTAAGCATGATGTGTCTTTCATCTGCTGCAGTAAGTTTCCTTGGCCGACCACTGCGTCTACGGTCCTTAACATAGCCCGTTTCTTTGTGCTTTTTCAAAAGAGCTTGGACAGCACATCTGGAAACCCCTGTCTGCCTTGAAATTTCTGCCTGGGAGAGACCTTGCTGATGCAGTATAACTACCTAGTGTCTTGTTGCTGTGCTCAGTATTGCCATGGTGTTTGACTTTTGACAGTAAACTGTCTTCAGCAACCTCACCTTGTTAGATGAGTTTGGCTGTTCCTCACCCAGTTTTATTCCTCCTACACAGCTGTTTCTGTTTCAGTTAATGATTGTGTTTCAACCTACATATTGAATTGATGATCATTAGCACCTGTTTGGTATAATTGTTTAATCATACACCTGACTATATGCCTACAAAATTCCTGACTTTGTGCAAGTGTACCTAGAAGAATTGATGCTGTTTTGAAGGCAAAGGGTGGTCACACCAAATATGGATTTGATTTAGATTTTTCTTCTGTTCACTCACTTTGCATTTTGTTAATTGATAAATGTAATCTCTTAACATGTCTATTTTTTTAAAGCATTCTTACTTTACAGCATTTTTTCACACCTGCCTAAAACTTTTGCACAGTACTGTGTGTGTATATATATATATATATATATATATTTTCAGTGTTGTATATGTGGCTTATAAATATGCCCACAGAGTGGTATTTTGTGTTTTCCATTAAAACATGGACACACACACGCACACCTGCACACACACAGACACAAATGGTTACTAGGATCCCAAGAATTCATTTCATACCAACCCCTATCAGCTTATCTGACCTGGGTCTGAGTTTGTACCTAGGAGATGAAAAGCAGACAACCCTTATCTGCCATTAGATCTTCTATTCACCCATAAGTGCTGTCTAGTGGTGTTTCTCAGATGTGGATTAATGACCATGACTTTATATAAAGCATTTTTCGTCCTCCAATTTCTCATACAAATTATGTACAAAACTTCATGACAAAATCTTGAATCTAAACTTTTAAAGCCCTGCATTCACTGTGCTAAATGTTTGCCTAAATTGCAAAACTAATACTAACAGGACTGAGGTCTGGTTAAGTATAATTAGAGGTCCTGCTAGAGAACTGAACACACTGAATCTAGGAAGGCTACCACACCATTATGGAATGCTCTTCCATGACAGCATGGAAACTGGAATCTTGCCAAAGATGAAGGCTTCCTTAAAAGGTAACTACGTATAGTGTTGACTTTTTGTGTAAATCTTCGTGTTTTCATTGAACTAATGGGTTTCTGATTTTATCATTGTGGAATATGAAGTTGATCATCTGCCTAAATATAACAGACTAGACTTTCTGCCAGGCCCAAAGCAATATTTATTACTAGTTATTACTGGGTGTCTGAGTCATTAGTGGTGTTTAACTAGTTTCGGGACACTGTTATCAACATACTGGTGTCTCCAGTAAACACATGAATGTAGCCTCCTGTTGAGAGCCATGCCCTGTAGGCCCTTTTATGTGTATCCCAAGAGTGATGTTGGTATGAGCGGGGGAGTTGAGGACGAATCTGCTGGAATGAATTGACCTTAAGGAAAGCAAATGTTCATATTGGCCTTGGGGAGTTTTCTTTTGGTTGATAGACAACGTCCTGGGAGAGGTCACTTGTTTGATCCTGGTTTTCTCCAGCCTTAATAATTTGAAAAATGTTTCCTAGTGTGCCTTATATACTCTTTTAAAATACTGGCATCATATCAGCTGTCTTACTGTCAGCATTTGTTTTTTATTCCTTTGATTCTGAGAGGAAGAAAGTTTGACAGGTGGCAGCATTTTGGGTTGTCACGTGTCGACTGAAGAGAATTTATTGGATTTTTACACAGTGGTGTCTAACAGTTTGTGTACACAATTATTCAAATTGTCCTTAAAGGTGCCTCGTTTGATTTAATGCATAAGTATTATTTTCATAGTAAGTATGCTGTAGCCAGTCACATATTGATAAATAATATGTTAAAATGTGATGCCGGAAATCCTGTATATAATCATTACCATGTAGGTTGATAAGGTTTTTGATTTTAAAATAAAGGCAATTAGTCACTCCTGCAATCATGTGTACGATATGATTGTACAAATTTGAAATATATGGTCAACAATCAATCTAATTGATGGCTTATTTAAATATTATCATTATTATTAGTTTGATCTCATCAAAATATTCCAGTCCCTTTTTTCACAGCTGAATATTGCCATATTCCCTGGCATTGTTTCCATGAATAATGCTCACTAATAAATACAGAGTTCAATTTAGATTAAAGTGTAAATTATTATAGAGACTTTAATAGGAAAATGATAAAGCTTTTTTTTTTTTAATTATTTTTTTATTTGACCTATTCCTTCATAGACATAAATAAATGTATAAAAGAGTATTACAAGAGATATGCTCTCCTTTACTTCTTTCTTTCTGTAATAGTGTTTGCAGCATTGTAGAAAATGTGTTTCTTGTATATGATGGTGCAGTTGGTCTGATGATGTATGTATTTCATTGCTGGCAGTTTCTCTGAAAACACTGCAGTACAATGTCACGCTGTATTTCAGTATTCAAAACAAACCTTGAACAGCACAGTAAAAGTGAGCGTACTGGGGAGCAGAACTGGATGGTTTAAAAAGGCAGGACAGATGCTTACATTATTCTCTGCTTAATAAGGAAATGGAAACACTGAACTATAAAATATTCAGATTGCAGAGTTTTGTTAGAAAATGAAAATACAATAACAGTAAATCGAAATCTCTCCGTTTGCCTTCCAACATATATGTCTGATTATCTATTTGAATATATTAGTATATTTCCATTTTTGTATCTACTAAAACTCTACTGATGCCAATAGTATTTTCTCATTTATTTCCTGTCCTGTCCACCTGCTTACTGTTCCATTTTTTGGCATGGATGCTACAATATTTTTTTTAAACAGAAAACTTGATTCTAACATGTGTCTGGGATTAACTCTTCATTAATTGTATATGTCTTTTCTACTGTAGTGGTGAATAATCTAATTCGGAGATGGCATTTAAATTAAGCAGAGGGTAGATACGGGTGGCATACATTTTAATACCGAATGTTTTTTGTCTCTGGCTAACATAATGCTTCTGTGAATAATGAGAATAAGTTTGTTGATAATTTGTCTTTGCCTTTACACCAGCCAGCACCCATTAGTTAATTTGAGGTTGTCACTCGCTTCAACATAGTGGTGGAAATAAGGGAATCAATCAACTTTATAGTAGGAAGTAAGCCATGTGGGTTACACTGTCGATGCTGTGCAGCCCATAGGTTAATAATGTACAACTGTCACAGCAGCTAGTGCGCAAAAAGGCTGCAACTGAAATTACATTTCACCAAAACCAGAAACACATTTTCCACGTAGTGTCGATTTTGTAGCAGTGTTTTACTGCCAATGCAAGTAAGAGTATGATGCTTAAATGTTGAAAATAGACAAAATGGAATATGCGATTGTATAAACAGTATCTGGTATATACCTGGTGAAGCAATGTTGCTCTGCATGCTGGACATTCTGAATGTTTCGTTGTAGGATGTATGTTTTTTATTTGTATCTTTTTCAGATATACTGTAGGACTTAGTTGCAACACAGATCAATAGGGCATTCTTTGAAGTGTGATGCCACTGGTTTAACATAAGAGTAGAGCAGAATAAAACAGGGAAAGACAACCGTAATTTAATACCTGTAATTGTGAATTACTGTACTTATCTGTACGCATGAAAAATCAACGTCATGCACTGAAGTTTAAAAATAGTCTTTCTCCATTTTTATTTTTGATTTGGTCAAATGTACACTACTCTTTTTTTTTACTATTAAAGTGCACTTCTCATTTAGGTGTAGGGACCCTTTTATAAGGGCTGTTATAAGGAATGTTTTGTTATTTTGAAGACCATTTTAATGAAGCTTGCAATTCAGAAGCTTTGGAGATCATTTATTGGTTCATTAGGACTTGATTGTCCAAATGATTGCTTAACCTAAGACAATGTTTACGTACAGTACCCCCCTTCAAGGAACAGTCCTTAAAAACAGCTAGTGAATAAACTTTAAAATAAGCTTCTTGTGCATTATTATGTGATCTCAGTAATCTGTGTTAAATTAAACATATACTCCTTCCTTAAATTTGCTTATACTACAGTATATTATTTTCTCTTGTGCAACCCCCCCCCCAAAAAAAACTGTATCAAAAGTTATTATAAAGTTTATATATATATATATATATATATATATTCCTATATATATATATATATATATATATATATATATATATATATACATATATATATAGTCAGTTATTGGGTCTTACAGAGGCAAGGCTGAAAACAAGTGGCACTATGGGACAGGTGTTAAAGATGATTAATAGTGACTTTCTTCAATGAGGTTAAAGGCTAGAACATTTTGGAACACTTGGAAACTGAAGGTTGGATAACTTCAGCTTCAGTAGAAATGCTGTCTTTCTTGCATGTGAAAGAAAGCTGTTTCCTTGCTAAGTATAGAAAATAGCACATACATGCTCTAAATCCTTAAGTTCGTCTTAGAACTGCAATTAAATGAATGCTACTAACATCCCGTAGCATGAAGGCTTCTGATGAAAAGTAAATCACTCTTTTCATTGTGCAAAGACTGTAGCATAGCATGTACTGTGACTTTCTCTCTCACCAAAACAGGATATAAGGAAGGACCCATTTATGGATTTTATTTCCCTTTTTTTGAGAGAGGGGCAAACAGAGAATTCTTAAAAGCCTCATTATAATGCGCTGTGCTTTGAAGTATGTTCAAAGCAGTCATATAATTCAGGTATTAATTATTGTGAGTGATTCAGCTCCAAGTCTATTTGGCAAATGTGGACAGAAAGGTTTTCAAATTGCGACTGCAAATGAGAAGGTGAAGCATGCGAGACTGTAGCTAATACTGTAACTCACCACAAAGACTAATATTATTTTTCACCGAGACATCAATAACAATGCAAACATTCCCCACCACAGCTGTATATACAACAAAAACATCAGTAAAATGCAGATCACCATGACCGTACATCCACTGTATGCACCTGTATGGTAAAGTGTGACATACAAATCAGTCATTCATCTGAAATTATATGCAATGTGGTAATTTGACTGTTTTTCAGGAAAACAAGTAATTGTTCTTGTAGCCTGAATGACTGCTTCATTTGAATCTGAACAGAGGGGTAGCATAACAGCAGTACCTCAGGGTAATTTAATCACTTCATTCTCTGAACCAAAATGGAGATTGGGGAGGCTGAGCAACAACAGTGACTGGCTTTAGAAGCCTTTATCAAAGCATGAAGCATGAAGCATGAGCCACAATGTAACCACATTAGAAGGATGCTTTGTTTAAAATAACACCTTAAATTTAGTGTCTTTTAATTGCGTTTGCACTGATACAGCATTTCCTATGTGGTCTAACTGACAATATTTCATAGATTGTAAAGTGTCTTGTTAACAGGTTTCTAAAGGAATACATCACAGTCATTGAGCCAGCCTAGCTACCATTCTTTGTAGACTGCAATCAAACCAAGAGCATAAAAAATGTGGAAATTGAAAACTAATTTACCTCCCTACAGTTTAATCCTTCTCAAGGGAAAGGTAATCTGTTTTTTTTTTTTATTTTTTTTATCAAAGGTCAGGTTCTGTTACGGCTCTGGATTAAGTTTTTTTTTTTTTTTTAAATAAACAACTTCATTCCGTGAACATACATGGTTTTATAACACAGAGAGAATTAAGTAGAAGGTCATGGGGCTAATGTTTTCCTTTTTGCACCCAACACCAATAACCCTTGAAAACAAGAACAAACACAGTCTAGTACTGGAGAGTGCAGTCAGATTATTATTTAATAATCTGTAATACAATCTGTGTAGCATAAGCAAATAAAGTGCAATACCTACAGTAAAATATTAAGAATGGGTTAGTGTGGCAAAGTTGTGGGTGGGTGGCTACAACCCCTATTTATACCCCCCCTCATCACCCCTTGGTTAAGGGGCGCATCAGCTTCTACAATCCACGGATGCTATGCCGTTTCCCGTTTGGGTCATTGAGTTTGGGTACTGTAGCTCAGTCCCTTTTCTAGCCGACCGACTTCCATCTACCCACGGGAATTGTCATGCCTTTTAGTCCAAGGTACTCTGTTCCTTTTATGCAATGCCCTCACAGGGCAGGAGGCAGCTCTAACACCAAGAATCATTCGATCTCTGTCACAGTTATTTTATTATTATTATATTATTATTATTATTATTATTATTATTATTATTATTATTATTATTATTATTATCATATGGCACAAATCCTTGCACATTCTCACTCTCTGAAAAGCACAGTGTAAATCGCATATTTGCTTTCATCTGATGATTGCTGAGCTTCATAATATCAGATAAGAAGTTAGCTTTTTCTTTGAAATAGTTATCCCTTTGATCTGCTTGTTACTTGTATACAACAAACAAGTTATAAACTGGTTGCTCTTTTACTAACATTTTGGTCAAATTAGGATGAAAATGTTCTGTGACACCTGTGACTAACATGGGAGAATTCTTGTTACCAAGTAGATAGTATTTAGCTTTCAAAACTGTTGGGTTACATAGAAGGCCAGTAGGATTATAAGCTTACATTTGCATGATGAATAGTTTGCACAATGAACATGTAGTCAGAATATTAACAACTTGAGAAATCATTATGCAGCACACAGGGTAATGTAGTTCAGGAATCCAATTTTAGAAAACAGGAAAGCACTAGGAATTCCAATGGGATTGCTGGTTTCAAAGGACTCACATTAAAAACAAGATCAATAGTAAACATACATACTTTACAGTGGATGGCATCATTGGTTATAAATTTAAACAATGCCTAGTTTTATTTAAAATATTTTAAATTATGAAGCTTGATTTAAAACATCCTCTAATGTTAATTGAATTAACATTTGCCACCAGACAATTCTATCGAGGGAATTTTACTCCTGATTTTCATCAGCTGCTCAAAAAGTCGATTCAAAAAAAGGATGTGATATATATATATTATATATATATAATCTTATATATATATATATATATCTATATATATATATATATACTCCTGGACTGAGACGTGCACAGTTACCCTTTCCAGGAGATAATACTATTATGTACATTTGTTTTAAAGGACTGAAAATGACTGTCGTGTAAAATGGTTTTGTGTTTTTTTTTTGGATGGGGGGGGGGGGGGGGGGGCTATTTACTTTTTAAGCAGTGCTTCAGTGGATTCTGTTTAATAGTGTGCCTCCAAAGACAATTTAAAAGAGATGAGAAGCAATTCCAGAGACCATTACAATAAGATTGAAACGTGAATAGGGACATGTACCTTTGTAAGGAGCAACTTGTTGCTTGCTGACTCACAAAACCCAGTTCATCTGCAGCCAATGTCATTCTGTCTCCTTGCTGTGCTGAAGAATGTCACTTCCAGGAATGGTGATGTGGAAGAAATGTACCTGCTTACTGGAATGATAATATAGTAAGGTCTTGGTTTGACCATCCACGCTGTGATTAAATCACTTGCTTTTCACTCTGTCAGATTTACATCTCATATAACCCTTTCTTCACATACTGTTGCCCTATTTTGGATAACATGGGTAGCAAGCCGTAGGACACTCCAGTCAGCTCAGGCTGGTAAATTTAAATAGACTTCAGATTAATGACATATTCTAGTAATTTTAACTCCATTTTCTTTCACCTGGGTTTGTTTAACGTTCAGGAGTCCATCTCTTTATAAATAGTGACTACAAACAAGATCAGAGAAGGACAGTTTATTTGCACTGGAAAATTTATTGACTTGTCATTGTTATTTGCTGGGAAGAGATAAAGGTCCCTTTTTTAATACACCTGTCAAACGTGTTCAAAATCTAAATTTGCCACAGTCACGCACTGCTTAAAAAAATGACAGCAATGTTTAATAATGAAAACATTATACACTTTATGAAAAGTATGGTGCTATGTGATGGGGTGGGTACCTGTGCATGTTATAATTTGTGTTTCGTATTTAGTATTATTTTGCATTTTATGTTTGGCAGGACAAGCAAGGTGTCGTCCTCCATTATTGTTATGTTATTGTTTTCTGTTTTAAATTACTTCGTGAGAATGTATGACTGTCAGCTACTGATTGTTTAAACTGGCTGACAGTCACGCAGATTACTACATCTGTGCAAATGTGACCGAGGGATAATAAGATAATTAGCTAGTTAATCCCTCGGTCACGACTATAAAGACTTGGGTTGTGTGTTGGTAAGTGGAGAACGGGAGAGGAGAGAAATAGAATAGCTAGAAATAAAAATTGCTACGCATGCTGGCTTTTAAACCAGCATGATACTTATTATTGTTTGTTTGTTCGTTTGTTTGGCCAGCGTGCCTTTAATTTTGAAAAGTCTTTTGTTTTGTAAAACCTTTTTATTTAATAAAGAACTGAGTGCCATTGCATCTCAGCTTTGCCCTGCAATAGCCTGTGTGCTGTGGTTTCTGTTTCTGGTCTGACGTCACCCCTACTGCCATCCCTGTTACATGCTGTTTCCAAATAAATAATTCATGCTAATGATACATCACTAAACTGATGATCACTGTCCCAGGCTACTGCTTTGGTCTGTAAAATAATAGGAAATCTGTATATATTTTATTAAACATTAGAAATGTCCTAATATTTTAATGCCTGTGTGGTTGTTTTGGATATTATCCTAGAAATCATTAAAAAAAGCCTGCACTGTGGTGGGTGGAAGACTGCCATGGTAATCCCTATGGTGATCTTACAAATACTAACGAATGACACTAATGCAAATAATCAGCACTCCACATAAGGTTTTGGGTCATTGAGTCATTTACTCTCCAATTTAGACACTAAGCATTAGCCCAGGTGTTAATGAGAATTTGAGCAAACAACGTCATTAGTGCCCAACTTTATTATTCATTAATGTTATTAGCATATTTGTGTATGGCATGAGCAATCATTTGCTCATTTTTTAAAGATGTGGGCGTTCCCTTCTGGTTGTACAAAAAACCCTGGTATTCACTAAACACATTTTTCACACTAATTACCCATTAGCTCACTTTTTGAAAAAAGGTAGTCTTAATGCTTTTTTACTAATCTTTTGTTTGATTTAAATTACAATCAGTCATGCTTTTTAAACCACATTTCATCTTCAGAAAATAGGGTACAATTATATAATATTTTTTGTTATTGGTGTCTTTGTTCGCACACTTTTAGCATTTTTAAAGCACTCCTTGGACACATAACTGGGCCTTGAAGTGCCTCATAATCTCACCTGCCAACTGTGTACAGCCAGCATATTGTGATAAATATGCATTTGTCAACTTATCAATATTATTGCAGAGGCAGACAGTTATTTCTGATTCATCTTATATCATCTTTTAAATTGTGCATTACATCAATCAGTTGTTTCACATTTGTCTCCAGAATTGTTATAAGTTCTGACATTGTATTATTTTTCTCTTGTTCTATTTTTAACAAACAGCAATCAAAATCCACTGACTTCATTTTCATCTTCTGTTTTACAGAATTCTTGATGAAATGAGTGTCTACATAAGACTGTGCTGACTTTATTTGAGGCAACTCAGTATTTTATGTCATTGACTGTGAATCGTTCAATCATTTTACATTGTCAGAAATGATTAAAGTGTCCACATATCCATTATTTAGATTTTTGTTGAAAGTCTTGACTTAGTGTTCTTTAATGCGGCTTTGTTCTGCATTGTTGTCATCACTGTCACTGGAACTCCAAGTTTCTGCTAGTTTAAAAATAATTGATTTTTTGATTTTTTTGATTTTTTTGTATTTAATAAAGGTGCAGGCAGCAAGAAGTCGTTTTGTCATTAAAAAAGAATGCAAATAGTCTGTTAAAATACAGGTATATATTTTATTATTATTATTAAAAAAAAATACTGCAGCAACTAACAGGGACATGTGCACACAGCATTGCTAACCAAATGTTTATTTCAACCAAATGATGACAAAAAAGGTCCATAAAAATGCAAAACACAGTGAATGTGTGCGCTAGTGCAACTGTATGCCACATGTCACTCTAATAACTCGAGATCCAAGATGCAAGTTTATAACTTAAATAACAGTGTCTTTATTAGAACCATCTCTGTTGAAACCTACACATTAGTATTTTCTAAGGACTTCCTCGACCCCACGGTATCCTAGGTAGAGGGTAAGTATGTAGGGCGCTACTGACGTCTAGTGGCATAACTTGAACTGCATTATATACATACACATTCACATTACTACATTCTCCCCCCCTTAAGATTTCAGCTTCTCTAAAATTTTAAACACAGTTATAAACAAAATGTAACACTAATACACTAGATGTATCTGAACTATTGCTGTAACAACAACTACACAAAATAGTCCATCCTTAACTGTACATAAACATTTAATTTCAAACCTTTTTTAAAAAATTTTTACAAGTCAAAGTCCTTCAGGTAACCAGGCTTTTTGACAGTTCTTTGGGAACGACGCACAGCTTGTGCCATGCTTTGATTGTCCCTGCCCACCTTTGGGGAACTCCCAGTTTGTTCCTCTGGTTTCAAAGCAAGCTGCTCTGAGACAGTGTCCGCATTGTTTAGAACAAGTTCCTCTGGCATGGTTACTCTAGCTGGTGGTTGTAGAACCTCTGCAGGTGTGTCCTGCACAATATCCTCTGACCTAATGGTGTTGTCCTGTTGTCTAGACAGGATCTGATCTATGTGTCGGCGTACTATCCTGCCATCTCCCAGCATTACCTTGAAAGATACAGGACCAGTCACTGTTGCAATGACTCCTGGTATCCACTTGGGACCGTAACTGAAGTTTCTTGTCATCACAGAGTCTCCGTCTCCAAAACTCCTCCCCTTTGTGTGCTTGTCGTGGTGTTCCTTTTGTTTATTCTGCTTAAATTCCACTTTTCTCTTTAAATCGGGATGCACTAAATCAAGCGTAGACCGAAGTTTCCTCCATAGTAACATCTCTGCTGGGGAGAGTCCTGTGGTAGTTTGTGGTGTTAACCTATAGCTGAATAGTACTCTTGACACTTTAGTTGACATACTTTCTTCTCCCGCTTTCTTCATCATCGTCTTGAATATTTTTACAGCTCGTTCTGCGAGACCGTTGGAAGACACATGAAACGGGGCTGATGTAACATGGACAATGCCATTTTTGTTCATGAATTCCTTGAACTCTGAGCTGACAAAACAGGTGCCGTTATCAGAAACTACCATTTCTGGTAATCCCTGATTGCTAAAACTTTTTCGCAAACAGTCAATTGTAACAGCTGATGTTGCTGAAGTTACTGGGTAAACATACATCCATTTGGAATGCACATCTATGAGTATCAAAAACATCTGCCCCATAAATGCCTGCATAATCTAGGTGCAATCGCTTCCAGGGTCTGTCTGGCCACTCCCAGGGATGTAGCGGGGCTGTGGCTGGTGCTTTCCGGTGTTCCTGACACTTGCTACATGCCTTTACCCGTGTCTCTATCTCCTCATCTAGTTTGGGCCACCAGAAATAACTTCTGGCCAGAGCCTTCATGCGCGAAACCCCTGGATGGCACTGATGCAGCTGTTCCAACACAGCCTGTCGTCCTCGCTGTGGGATGATGACACGTGCCCCCCACAAGACACAACCATCTTGCACACTCAATTCTGTCTTCCTAGCAGAATAAGGTGTAAAATCTGTTCCTTCCCCCTGCTGTGGCCACCCCCTTAAAACGTACTCTCTCACCCTAGACAGTATGGAATCTTTACCTGTCCACACTCTCACCTCCTCTGCGGTCACCATCGCTATGTCTTCCATCATCAGCACCCTGTCTTCCAGACCTGTGGATTGGGAAGTGTCCGGCAGTGGCACACGACTCAAGGCGTCTGCGTTGCCGTGGTCCTTACCCGCCTTGTAGACTATCACGTACTCATACGCCCGCAGTGTCACAGCCCACCTCTGGATCCTCGGTGACACCATCTGTGGAACAGCCTTCGTTTCATTGAAGAGTGAAAGAAGCGGTTTATGATCTGTGCATATGGTGAACTTTCTACCATAGAGATACTTGTGAAACCGTTGCACCCCGAAAATCACAGCCAGTCCCTCTTTATCAAGCTGAGAGTAGTTTCGTTCAGCTGATGTGAGTGTTCTTGACATAAAACCTATGGGTCTCTCCCACCCATCCGGCATGAGGTGTGAAAGTACTGCGCCTATCCCGTAGGGGGAGGCGTCACAGGAGAGAATCAGCTCTTTCTCACTGTCGTAATGCACAAGTATATCTCTGGATTGCATTAGCTTTTTAGATTTCTCAAAAGCAGCCTCCTGCTCTTTTTTCCATTGCCATTTTGTGTCTTTTCTCAACAATTTGTGCAGTGGAGCCAACAGTGTTGACAGGTTAGGTAAAAACCTGTTATAATAGTTCAATAGTCCTAAATAAGCCTTAAGCTCTTTTATGTTGGTAGGTGCAGGTGCATTTTGGATAGCTTGTACCTTGTTCTTAAGTGGGTGTAGTCCTGTGGCATCCACTTTGTCACCCAGAAACTCAGCCTCACTTCCCAGAAAGGTACACTTACTTCTCTTTAGCCTTAGGCCTGCCTCCTCCACTCTCCGAATTACCTCGCTTAGCATCTGCAGGTGCTCCTGATCATTCTTGCCCGTCACCATGATGTCGTCCAGGTAAATGGCTACATGGGGAATTCCCTGCAGCAAACCCTCCATAATTCTCTGAAAGATAGCTGGACTGGATGAAACCCCAAATGGAAGACGGTTTACAGTAAATAACCCTTTGTGTGTGTTTATAGTTACGTACTTTTTTGATTCCTTATCCAATATTACCTGCTGATAGACATGACTCATGTCCAATTTGTTGAATTTTGCCCCTCCTGAGAGCTTTGCAAAAAGATCTTCAGTTCTGGGAATGGGATACTGTTCCAGTTTGGACACCCGATTTACAGTAAGTTTGTAATCTCTGCAAATCCTCACAGAGTTATCAGGCTTTAGCACTGGGACTATGGGAGCTGCCCACTCAGAGAATTTCACTGATTCAATTATTTTGTCTCTCAAGAGGCGGTCCAGCTCAGCCTCCACCTTCGGTTTCACAGCATAAGGCACAGGTCTTGGCTTAAAGAACCTTGGTGTTGCCTCTTTGTCAACATATATTTTAGCCGGTGGGCATCGCAATGTCCCCAATTCCTCTTTGAATACATTCTCATGTTTCTTCAACACATCCTCTCACTAAGCGGCAGTTGTATCAATCCCCTTTAACCCATACCGTGATGCTTTGCTGATGATGGGCTGAATTTTGTCTTCGCAAGGCATTATTGATGGCACCTCACAAGCTCTCTCTAGTAGTCCCCCCCCCCCCCCCCCCCCCCCCTGCTTTCATTAATTTTCACAAGCTTTTCTTTGGTCCTGCGTTTAATGTCATTCCTGTGTTTTTTTTTGGTATCGTCAGGGGTTCTTTTTTATTGGGGGAGACTGCATTTTCTTTGTCAAGAATTTCCGCCAAAGTTTTGTTTCGTTGTGGTTTTTTTTTTTTTTTTTTACTTAATTTTTAATTTTCCCGTTCCAAACAGCTTTTCATTATGCCTCGTAACCCCAGTCTATTGGCCAGGGGATGCGTTTGGAGCGTTTACAGAAACAGCATCAGTTAACATGCTGCAGTGTTTTGTAAGTTTGAAAAGTAGGCGTACCTTGTTGCCGCTCACTAATTTAAATGCTTTTTGCTTTCCTTTTCCGGGTCATTAACAAACTTCCACGCTTACAATAGCGTGCATTTTAATGCTTAGTGAATATGGTAGAAAAAGATCTGAGAAAAAATAAATAAATAAAAAATCCACCTATGAAACGTTAATACATTGTTGTTTGCACTTGATGCAAATCTGTTTAGTAAATGTCGCCCTTTGTGAGTAAAATTTATTGTGGATGAGTAAAATGCCATGAATACATTAAGTAAATATTGTACATACTTTAATTTAGGTATGCATCAACTACAACTTTGCATTTTAGCTGTAACGTGACTTGAAATTTAGCTGACATTGCAAATATATATATTACTATTATATAATTTATATATATATAATATTAGATATATATATATCTATATTATAGATGTATAAGAATATCATCGATATCTATATATATCTTGTCGTTTATAGATATTACAAACGTTCTTGTTTGCGGTGTTTGTTACACGTGTGTTTTGTGAAGCAGTGTAAACATAAACAGATTTTTTTTTTTTTTATTCCAACTCTGCAGATGGAATATACTATAGTGCTTTTGTCAGGTTAATAAACTTCTATGTGCAGAGTTGTGCATTCCAGTCGGACACCCTCTGGGAGCACACTGGGGGGGACCAGGGTCACCATGGAGCTGGTGTCCACCAGGGAGGTGCAGGGGACTCCCTCAATCCGGACTGGAACGTGACAGAAGTCCCCTGCGGTGGTTCTCCCGACTACCACAGCCTGTCTGTATGGATTGCTGTCAGCGGCTTCAGAAGAGAGGGAGGCCACCCTCTCCCCTGGGTCGGGTCCTAGCTGTGTGTGCTGCAGGTGGATGGTTGTAAGTACAGGAAACAGGATGGGGGGGCCCTTGGTGTTATCTGGCGATGAGTAGGTGAGTAGGGCTGCACTGGAGGGGCATAGGTGCCCAGGTTTGCCACAGTTCCAGCACAGGCGCGTGTAGGGGAGCCTGTGTGGATACTGTCTGGATTAATTATAAGTGGGCACCAAACACTTAAAGCATTATAAGGACATTTTATATGTATACAAACGTGTGAAGGTGAAAGTGTACATTGTACATAAAGTGTGGGGGGAGTGACAACATTAAGAAATACATTCCTAGTGCATAGCTGTGTGTCCTTGATGCCTGTTCTTCGTTCTTGTTTGAATAAATCACAAAAAGCCAAGGACGCATTGCAAATCCGCAATCATCTAAGGAAACTTTATTGTAATATCTAATATGCAGTCTCTATACCAATATACCAGTTGTATAATTCAAATCTACAGTAGATGTCAGCTGTCATATATGTACCGATGCAGGATTCAAATTAGGCTACAGTTGCATTGACAATTTCTTGGTGGTAACATATACACTGGGTATAAATAATGGTATATAATATTAGCAATACAACAAACATTCCATAAGGTTACGAATGGTTAAAATAAGTGAATAAATCTCATTAATAACAACAAGTATAGAAAAAGCTAAAATATTTTCATAGCTACAAATATTCAATTATCAAGGTAGTCTGTAAGAAATTAACCCTGGTCCTGTACACTCTCTCTCTGTATCATCGGCATCACAGAAACTGTGTTTCAAGAATTATATACTATTTTGTTTATTAAAACCTTTTTCTTTCTAGTGCAACTTAACTTCTGATAAATGATGACATTTTACACAGATTTGCTTTTAAATTCTCACGCAAACAAAATAAATAGTTGCAAGAAACATTGCTCCTTAAGATATAACATTATTTCGCAAATCAACGTAATTTCGTAAATCACATTAGGACGATTATTTAATAACAAAATAGGCAAAACTGCCACTTGAAATGCCACAGTCAACGCTACATACCCGTTTCATGATTACACTGGAGTTATTATTTACGAACTTTTGAAAATCCTGCCGTTGACATAATGCAAACTCAAGCTGTGCAGCATACTTTACCTATCGGTTATGCATTCAATTTAAATATCATGTGTATTCATATTTTTTCAATACGTAAAACATCCTTTATGCAGTTTATCTGGAGTGCTGCTGCTAATAATAATAATAATAATAATAATAATAATAATAATAATAATAACTTAGAATGAGATCAGTATAATTTGTATATATTATACTGTATTAGTGCCATTGAAATGTACATTTGCATTGATATGTTTCATGGTGACATTTTTTATGGCTTTGCTGAGTGGGCTGAAAAATGGAACTTGAAGAAACAAAACTGTTGCTCCATTTAATATTCCTTAATTATATCAAGACTATTTCTGGTTTTTTTTTTTTCTTCTGGTTTCAGTGATGTTAGTGATGATATGTACCAGTCGAGGGACTTTAGCATCAAGATTTATATAGACAGAGAGTAGGCTGGGCCAGGAAAGGTCGCATTGCCGCATGATTTGAATGTAGTAAGGAAGGCTTTTCATGCAAAGGTTAGTTATGGGTCCTGAATGTGTTATTTCACTGAACCTTTACTCCTTGATAAAAAAACACACTTTTATTACTGTCCGCTAGCAATATTATTGAATTTAAGTTCAGGATATTCTTGATATACTGTACATAAGACATGAATCCTGTCCAGAACAGCCTCTGCCATTCAGTCCTGGGTCTGTCAAGCAGTAATAGATTGTGTGGTTGGTGATTTTGAGATGTAAAGTACTCCCACTTGGAAATATTTATATTTCTCATCCTTCATGTGTCCACTGTAACAGACAAACATTTATTTAATTGGACAGCAGTGGAATTCCTTGACAAATCACCCATCTGCAGTTTACACCAAACTGGGTTCTTAGGGTTGTTTAAAGCAAAAAAAATGTTTAGACTGATCAGATCAAGAGGTCAAAAATTTGAGGTGTAAAAATGTAGATGATGCCCCGTCCCCCTACCCCCCACCCCTCAATGTTAATCTCAAAAACGGTTGTGCAACAGACTTGTGCTAGGTGTCATCAATCACATTTTGACTCTATATAACTTTTGACCCCTTGTCCTGATCAGTCTAAAAATGTTAAATAGTTGGGGTTTTTTTTTTGCTTGAAACCAAAGATAAGTGCAAAAACGGCAAAATAAAGTCAGCTTCCTTATAAATGATATGTATGTAAATTATGACCCAACTGACAAAGGGTTTGAAAATCACATCAGCATTTACACAACTAAATCCAGTCAGAGGAAATCTATGCTAACCATGACTGCCCTTGATGATAACCCCCTAACAAATTCCCTGTCCATAGTCACTTACTAAAATCATTATAAAGTTGCATTTTGGCAACCAAACAAATACTCTTTATTATTGGTATGGATGAGTATTGTATTTTATTTTTAAATGGCATTGTCTGATTCAGCTTTGAGGATACATGTGTAATTTACAAATGAAATTGGCATGCATTCTACTGAAATATTTTTCCTATCATCAATTTGTATTTACATACAGATTGGTTCAATTCCCTGCACTACACTTGAGCCAGTTTTATAACTTAGCAAAGTACATGCAACTAATACCCTCCTGTCAAAAGATTTATTTAACTTGATTTGCTTTATTATGATTTTTTATTTTTTATTTTATCAAAGCTATAACTCAGTGGATTTGTCTTTTTCTTATGTCAGATGACTCAGTAAAAAAAATACACAGAGTATGGATCTCTGCACCTTTTTTCTGTCTATCACCATATGTTGTTGACAAATACCCCATGGTTTATTGCTGCAGAGCAGCGAATTATTGCCAGCAATTTATGCTTCAGCTTTTTAAAGCTTTGAACTCGACCCTCTTGTTTCAGTGATAAAAATAGTATAATGACATTAGTAGATGTTTTTCTTACTGTCCAGTGCTCTAAATCAGATTTGTAGTTCTTTGGCCATATTTCAGCACCACAGGGTGCATCACAAAAAAAATTAAAATGTAGACAGGTTGGAAGTTTTATTCTGCAGTTGTGGACTACGAAGGTAAATGAAGGCTTCCCAAGCTGTAGAGTCTTCAGAAATATTTTCCTTTAAATCAAAAGAGGAGGGCAATTAAAGGCCAGTTTTGGGCAACTCCTGAATTGTTCCAGTTGTCATACAGTAGTCAGAAAAGTAAAAAAAATAAATAAATAAACAAACGATGTTCAATATCATTACTGAACAATACATTACTACAGGCCTAGAGTTCACCTCTCATTTACTGAATTGACAGTTTATGTTGTTGACAGTATTGTAATTAAATTTTCGCCGTGTGAAATAAGCCATCTGATACAGCCACCAATTGTGATATTACATTGTTATCAACAATCTACTGATCTTTTCTTTTTTTCTGTTTATTTTTTTTAACTAGCATAACAGTCTAGTGTAGCGTGCGTAGGGGAAGGCAGAATCAGGGCTGGTAGGTGACTTAATCACATGCAAAGACTTAAGCCCGATATATGCTCCTTGCAAAGGAGCCGGCTGTTTTATACAGCGGTATTGGCGCTGTGCTTTAGTGCGAGAGGTCCAGGGTTCGCGCCCGCCCCTCAGCCTGTGTGTGAGAATAGTGTGAATGGATCACTGATTAGGAGGATTTGAAATGGATACAGTATTGCTTGGTCTTAATATGTATTGATTTAAATAATGGAGACCTTTTTGTTTTGGTTCAAAGTACATTTTTGAATGAGGAGCAGCACGGCAATCGGTTTTCCTAAAACTTTACACATACACGTCTGTCTGATCATAATACTGTGCAGTTATTGAAACTGTTTGGGGGTTGCAAGACTATATTTTTACTTTTATTGACATTTTTGTCATTACATTGTACCAACTGTCTTTTCGTGTCCTACCATTGAGTTTGTTATAGCATGTTGTAAACCTAGAGTTTTATTTCTGTATCTACCTTCCTTATCTAAAAACATTCAGCTGCATATCAGCTTAGGGATCTTATTATGTGAGATTATTATTATTATTATTATTATTATTATTATTATTATTATTATTATTATTATTTATTATTATTATTGTTATTATTATTATTATTGCACCCTTTTTAAAAATCTGGTTGTTCCAGGTTTAATCTGTGTTTGACTGAGAGAATCAGAAAGGATCTTGAAGGGTAGCAAATATTGTTATCTAATAAGACAGCAGAGTCACTGAGCAGAACTGCAAATCACAGGGAGATGAGAGATATGAGATGATGAGGGCACACATCTTCATTCATTGCAGTTATCCTTTCTTTCCATTGCAATTGTGGTCTTCATATTTCCTTGCTATTTTTACCCAGAACCAGAAAGATGTTGCAGCCTCTGACATGCTGTGTCTCAATAGGATTATAATGATGGTGGCATCCATTGCTTCTCCAACAATGTTGCAAGCAAACAAGGATGCTCAATAATATGTCATAAAAAGATACAAATACAAGTAGTTTGACCCACATTTTATTCTGCTGTTGTTAGTTAGCTTCTGAGTGGAAAACCAGTTTTTCTGTTATGATATCATGGTTTGCATTGATGAACAGAGGAAAGAAAACAGGAAAAATTTCAGGATAGATAGACAAAGAGGAGAGTTGAGTTTACAAAGGTGCATGAATTAACCCTGGTGGAGCGGTTGTGTTTTGGAGAAGCCCCTACATCTTCTCCCTGAACAACACCCAATGGTTACAATTCACGAAACAGGAAAAAGGGCTGCGAGGATTAAGCCCTGGGACTTGAAATAGAAATGATGTGCTTGTGACTTTAGAAAGATGGCATGCTTTCCCCTTGGCTTGCGGAGAGTCGTCCTCACGGAAGTGAGACCGAACCGATAGGCCTGCAGGGCTGGGAAGCAAGCGTTACTTCCCCCAACTAACAAGGAATGCCTACGTTTCAGGACATTGGCATGGCCAGACCTCTAAGACAGAGCCATGTGATGCGGCAGGAATTCTGAAAGAGAAGAAAATGAACATGCAAAGAGGCCAGAGAGGAACACTTGAATAGATGAAAGCAAGTTGTGAGAGAAATACAGGGTTTAGAGTGATATGGAACATAGATTTTAGAAAAGTGCAAGGTTGCCTCCTGGCTCAGGGAGACACCGCCCTCTCGGAGGTGACCGAACCGACCGGCCTCCAAAGCTAGGGAGCATGTATGCTGCCCCGAAGGGGAACCTGGAGTGACAGAGAGATTGATAAGATTTGGCCAGGGGTCCCCTCTGGCTCTTAGAGAACCTTCCACTCAGAGATCGAGGCCAGTTCAACTGGGCCTAAGTTTGAGAAGCGATCGTCACTTGAGCCCAAAAGAGGACCCCTGGCTCCCTGCATCTGTGCACCAATGCAAAGTATAAGTAAAGTACAGGTTAGTTAGGAAACATAGGATAAATCAGTGACAAAATAAAACATTTAAAAAAACTTTTTTTTTTTTCTATTAAGGACTAATCTCACCTACTCAGCATAGAGGAAAACCCCCCTTTTATTGGGAGGAAGAGAGATGGCCCCCAATCCGGGAATACTAACAATATTCTGTTTGGCCGCATAATATCAGGAAGTGAAGAATGAATGTAAGATCAGCAGCCATTTTGTTGATAAAGAACTGGTTAACATTAACTTTAGCTCCTGAGGTTGCCACACCTATACAAAATGAATGAGGGGAATAGAATTGAGGGAGCAGACCAGCTTTAGAAATGAGAGAGGAATGATGAGTAGAAAACCAATTCTCTGTGTTATGATATCACGGTTAGCATTGATGAATATATTAGAATCAGAAGGGTTGGAGAAGTTGTGGCAGGAAAGATAGCAGGATAGGGAGGAATAAGGACAAAGAGGAGAGTTGAGTTTACAAATGAACACGAATTGACCCTGGCGGAGCTGGTCTGTTTTTGAGATACAAAGAAAGAGGAGATAATGTGAATCAGGGTCTAGACAAAGGGATTCCATGATAGGATTCCTATCATCAAAAGGAGAAAAACAGCCTTGACGGAGGATTGAGATTAGATGCTAGAGAATTTCAGTAGTGACGGGGAGACAGAAAGGAGGAGGACAGGCACTCTTCACCATCCCCTTAAGGAGAAGACAAACAGCAGGGATAGATGTGAGAGGAGGGGACGAGATATATGTGACATGATAATTGTATTGAATGCCAGCTAGATAGGATTTGATCGTTCCCACAGAGAGATGCAGCTTGTCTTTTGCATGAACGGTAGACGATAGAATGACATCCTGGTTGAAGGGTGAAGGGGATATTCGATTTTGCTTGCACAATGTCGTGAAGGTGAAGGCAAAACTAAATTTTATAATTTAAAAAATAAATAAATAAATAAATGCATTTTAAAAAATCTGGTCAGTCAATACCGAACATTAAAAAAAAAAAAAAAAAACCAAACCAAAAACAAGTAAAGACACCAGCCCTCAGCCCTGCACAGGAGCGTTTGCACCCACTAAAAAAAGGATACTGTTGTGCTGCGCTCTACACTACTGTACACTGAACCGATGTGCTTCTGTAGTAAACTAATGTACGTGGCAGTGCAGGTGCTGTCAAAATATTATTCATTTATTTGAAATGCAATATTTGAAATGTACAGTGAAAAACTTTTATGACTTGCACTGTCAGTATACACCTCAATCTTGCTCTATGAAAGCACTTTTGAGTATTTTTTATGTGTGGATTTGTAGAATAACTTGCTCTGCCATTTGTAATGTTATTTCTCAGTTATGTACTGTAGTGAAGCTTGGACCCAGAAAAGGAGGGTAGGCAGTGTTTATAATTTGGACATTATTTGGGCTGAATTGAACCAACTCATTTGGTCACTGAAGGGCATATTTTTACTAAAGGTATCCCAGCTATAGCAGTACTGCTTAAAACTGCTTGTGTAAAGTCAACCAAGCACATTTGTTATTGTAATGATCAGCATGCTTTCACAGGTTAAGGGTTATGCAGTGCTTTAAAATGTTCTTATCAGATTTTTTTTATATCATGCTTTGGTCTCTGTGATAGTGTAACAGCAGTGCATGTGTGTATCTATGGTCTGAATACAGACTGAAGTCAGGAATGATTTATATTTAAAGTAACTGTTAGCTAACTTTCACACACCAGTTTTTTGTACTGGAATGTTTAGTTTGTTTACATTTTGTGAAAACCTACCTGCGCATTTATTTTATATATGTGTTGTTTGTTACTTACTTCCTTACTACCCTATATGCCTCTGGCGTTTAGGGCAGCGATGAAGCTCCTCCACTCCTGTCTGTTTCTGGCAAGTCTTTCAATGGTTCCCCAGCTGTGCCCCAGGTTTTCAGCTCAGCTTCCACAGCTCTTCACCGTGTTGTTTTTGGGCGACCTCGTTTTCGCTTGCCTTCTGGTGTCCATTTTACTGCTGTTCTGATGAGGGAATTAGTTTCCATCCGAAGCATGTGGCCAATCCATCTCCATGTATGTGTTGTTGACCTCACCGAAATGGAACAGTCAGGGGGAAAGGATGAGCTGAGGGAACCAGACATCTGAACCAGGGACTCTGTAAGCGAGAAAGAGCATCAGCAGCATTATTAGTTATACCTGGAAGATGGCGGGCTTGCAAGGTTAAATTGTTAGCAACGGTGCAGGAGTTGCATGATGAGATGAAAAGAGCGGCCTTTATTAATAATATGCATGGTAGATTGATTATCGCAGAAGAATAAGATGAATTTGTTTCCCACCACATTGGGCCCCAAAGATAGGCTGCAATGACTATAGGGGATAGTTTGAGGAGGGTTGTGGATTTATTCTGAGTGTATAGAGATTGGATTTCCAGAGGCCAAGCACTGGAGAACCCTTGATTGAGGAGGAAGCGTCCTTATGATGCGAGAGGTTGTGAGGGATAGAAATGAAGTTGTCGTAAAAGTGACAGACAGATCCAATGCTGCAGTAACGACACAGCGTTCGGAACGACATTGCGGATTGGTGAGAATCCGAATGGCTGGAGCAGTGGGGATAAGCATGGCAGGATCAGCGGAAGTTGAGGCATGAGGTTCGTCTAAGGCGGGGGCGGGGGTGGGGGTGGGTCAGCGACGTTGTCAGATGGAATAGAAACAGAAGGACGGATGGATTTCTTTAAAGTTTTTATGTGAGGAATGACCAGCGTTAGGAGAAATGCAGTCACTGTCGGGTGAGTATCCATTTTAAGCTTAAATTTAACTCTTTATATTTAACAATTAAGTTTTGGTCTGCAGAGCTGTGTGGCGTACGCAAACAAAAAGACAATGATCAGATGATTACAGACGATCAGAGAAAGAGTGTCAACTCAGGGCTTAAATATGGAGGTTAATTGATAGATTGCTTGATTAACTAGGGAGAAGCCACTACACTTGCTCCCTGAACAACACCCAATGGATACAATAGAAAAAAGCATAATGACTTGTTTGTACCTGTGATATTGTTGCTCATCAAATTATTTTTCCATTCCAGGCTGTTTACAGGTGCTTTTTATTTATGAGGTGTCAGGATAACAAGGGTGATGGCAATAGTAAGGCATGCTTTACCATGCCATTATTCATCTGTACATGCATAATTGGATATCGGCATGCATTATAGTGCAGATGACAGGGCCTATTAAGTAATACACTGGTGTCATATGAAGAACAGCTATGAAACTGTAATGAACTAATGAAATCCCACTTGTGTGTTGGTAGATCCAGTTCATAAATGATTAAGAAATGTGACCCATCAAGTGTGTGTGCAATCTATTAAGCGCTATCATGTGGAAGTGATGCGTTATCATTAGTTTTGAGTTAGAATCATGGCAAGGTTTTTAATCAGAATGTAATGTTGCTGAGGTCTGTCTTTCCAGTTAGAACTTGGATTTGTGTTTGTGTTAAGTAGGCAGTTGGATATTTTGCATGATTTGTTATATGCAGCCAGATTTCCCTTCAATAATAATACATGTATTTATGGATATTTGTTAATGTATTAAAATAGTTAAATACTTCACTTCATTACCTTAATTTTATAATTAGTGCTAGCTTGCAAATAATTGTAGTTGACTCTTTGAAACACGGAATTGAGGACTGTTACATCATTATTTATGGATCCTTATCAGGGATGTATAAAGCCATGACAATAGCTCAAGGCAGTTACTCCAGAGTTAAGGGCATTAACAAGTGAGTTTTGCTGTTAAAATACACAATATGGTGATCATGATAAAGATCAGGCTCACCATTTCTTAGAACTGAAGCTTTTGTAAAGCATTGACTTTTTCTCTACAGTTTCAAACTAACAATCTAACAATTTTCTCAGGCAAAAAACTTAATTATTTCCCTTTGTTTTAATAACAATTAAATAATTAACTATTTACCAAGAACAAATGACTATGTTTATTATTATTTGTGTTAGCCTTTGATAAAAAAAAACTGTTGTGAAATGGCTGATATAAACAGGCAACTACTCTTTTGAAGGCGTCAGTAGCGGAACATATCTCTTATGTTAGTGAAATCCTGGACACTGGAGGAATGGTTGGTAACTGTTAACCTCTTTGTGAGTATCAAGTGTAAGAACCCCTTTCTGAGATTTACACGTTGTCAGTGATGGATGCTATGCTGCTTTGAACACACACCTAAAACTTATAATACTATGACAGAAGGTAGCTTGCAAATAAAGACATTGAAATAGACATCGGACTAGTCTACACTAGTGTTGAAAAAAGAAAAATATTTTTTTTATTTATGATCCTTTACAGATGAGGTGAATTCACTTACTGATGCTATTACAAATTACATTGCAGGCTGTAAGTTTGATGGTTTTGTTTGGCTTTTCAAAATGTTAGGGCTTCTGTCTCACTTTTATTTCAAGAACAACATAATGACATGCATTTGTTTCTAGCTTGTAAAATAAGGCCTTTCTTATAGAGCGATTATTCGGGGTGCATAACTCTAGTCTCAGTAATCTACCACATGGTAAAAGCCGTAAAGTCCGCTAAAGGGAGTTTATTGGGCATGGCGCAATAATAGTGGCGTAGACAACTGCACTGGACACAGCAGAAAAAGCTGTATAACTGTAGAGGCATTGTAATGCTGTAGTCTGTGGCCTAAAGATATGTAATAGATTTATACCCTGGAACCCTAGGATAGGGCCCCTAGTCTTAATCTTGTATCTTAAAACTTTGATAGCTGGAATACATTTTAAATGGTCTTTTTTTTAAGGCTTTCCACATACGTTTTTATGATTGTTTCCAATAATTCGTTGTGGTTCTGAATTCTCTTATTTCAGTGCCTCTATAAATACTTTGTTTTGAGTTTGCTGGAACCGGCCTAGGTGGTTGACCACTGCTTTTGCACAATAACTATGAAATGTGTTATTTATAATTATAGGACATGCTGGTTTGCAATCTCCCTTTTCACACAATGGGACTGAGTGACAACTCTATTTTAACTCTAGTTTTGATTTGTACATTGAAATGGGGTATGATGTACAGCACAGTAAAGGACAGGTATTCTATGTGCTCCTCTCCTACCCTGAGTGTCTGAACTGGACTGAAAGATGCTGTGGATACACTCCATTGAATTTGCTCAAAGCTTTCCCATGAACATTGGTTGTGTCGCATTTTTACTTAAGCAAGAAAAAAAAGCAAAGGCAGATATTCTAAGCAAAACATAGTCCTGTATTGGACGGCACCAGTTCATGTCCAGGCTGTGCAAAGTGGCCGAACTTTGTTGGGGACTCTGAAGGCGGTGTCACATTGGCTCTGATGCTTCGGGTGGGGATGGGAATCCGGCAGGGATTCCCTCTCCTTATCATGCAACATCGGTCTGTCTCTGAGAGAAGTTGTCCAGAGAATGAGTTGTTCTGCTTCAACAATCAGCAGACAAGTCCAGAAAAACCAGAAAACCGGCTCTGTGAGGGACAGGCCACGTCCTGGAAGGCAGAAGGTCACCACACCGGCCCACCACATCATGGTGAGCATTATGCTGACTGTTGAGTTGTTCAAGCCAACCAGTGGGGCAGTGGAATTGTGATGATGAGGGGAAGAATCTTCTTTAACACAAGAACACCTTTGGTTCAGATTAAGGGCAACTTTACTGCTCAGCGATACACTGACAAAGTCTTCGAGCAACAGTTTTTCCATTCCTGCAAGCCAATCCGGAAAAGTCAATTTTTTCCAGCAGGACAATCCAAGACCACACAGTGCTAGGATTAAAATTGCACAGCTTCAAGAAAACGATGTCGAGGTCTTGCTGTGGCCAGCTTTTTCTCCTGATCTGAGTCCAATAGAACATCTGTGGGACCAAATCACCAGAGCCATCCACAGGAGACAACCGCGACCAGCCAACCTTCACCAGCTGGCTGGTGCTGCACCTGAAGAACAGTGGAACATCCCACAGCAGTCTATCCAGAGGCTGATCAGGTCTATGCATCAATGCTGCCAGGATTGTGTTAATGCTCAGGGAGGTCCTAACTGATACTAACTTTGTAATGTTTTCATTTTGACAGTGTGTCACGTTTCATACCGAAAACTTATCATGATTCTTTGATCTGTATTTTTGTTCACATTTTCTGTGATTTGGTTTGATATCTATGTTTAAAATATTATCCATTAGACCTGAGTGTTGCGTTTCTTTTGTGCATCAGTATATATATATATATATATATATATATATATATATATATATATATATATATATATATATATATATATTATATATATGTATATTTTATATATATCATATATAAAATCATTATAACAATAATCAGTCGTTGCGTTTATTATCATTCATTGAGATAATCCAATAGTCTATTCATACAGTATAACAGTAGATTTACTGAAATATTTTGTAAACTCCTTAAAACCTGGAGGTATACACCAGTTGCTTAATTTCCTTAATTAAACACAACTTTATCAAACTGATAGTAAAGGGGACTGGTTATCTCTGGAAACGTTGTGTCTCAGTGGATTTATACTGTTAAACACCATTGAATAAATTCTTCATGTTTTACCTTCAGATACAAAGACAAGCTGAATATATAATGTTTGTACTAGTGTATGGGTTCTATTGTAAGATGTATGTCTTAAATCATTGTTAAATGGTCTGTGTTTCTTCTTCTTTTCTCAGGATATGGACATGCAGCCCCCAGCACAAACGGAGGGAAGGTGTTCTGTATGTTCTACGCTCTCCTGGGCATCCCCCTCACCCTGGTGATGTTCCAGAGCCTGGGCGAGAGGATCAATACCTTTGTCAAGTATCTCCTGCACCACATCAAGAAGTGCCTTAAGATGCAGCGGGCTGATGTATCCATGGCCAACATGGTGACCATCGGCTTCTTCTCCTGCATTAGCACACTGTGCATCGGGGCAGCAGCCTTTTCCCACTACGAGGACTGGAGCTTCTTTCACGCCTACTACTACTGCTTTATCACGCTCACCACCATTGGCTTTGGGGACTATGTGGCCCTCCAGAAGGATCAAGCACTGCAGAACAACCCCCAGTATGTGGCTTTCAGCTTCATCTACATTCTCACTGGCCTGACGGTCATTGGGGCCTTCCTGAACCTGGTTGTGCTCCGCTTCATGACGATGAATGCAGAGGATGAGAAGCGTGACGCTGAGCACCGTGCCATGTTTACCCGCACCAGACAGGCCAGCAGCATGCGAAGCCCTGTCGACCCCCCAGCCACGGCAGCCTCCGCTGGTCGAGGCTTCCGCAACGT
This sequence comes from Polyodon spathula, assembly GCF_017654505.1. Lineage (NCBI taxonomy): Eukaryota > Metazoa > Chordata > Actinopteri > Acipenseriformes > Polyodontidae > Polyodon > Polyodon spathula. The sequence goes on along the minus strand of NC_054538.1, from coordinate 12,503,660 downwards.
ATACGCTGAGGTTCTGCACTTCCAGTCCATGTGCTCCTGCCTGTGGTACAAGAGCCGGGAGAAGCTGCAGTACTCAATACCCATGATCATCCCCAGAGATATTTCCACCTCAGACAGCTGCGTGGATCAGAGCGACAGCTCCTCAGGCAGGTTCCCAGAACCGCGCTTCAATGGCTGTGTCTGCCACATGCAGCAGCGCTCTGCCATCAGCTCGGTGTCTACCGGGCCTCCCAGCCTCTCCGCTTTCAGGGGATTCATGAAAAGAAGGCGCTCAGTGTAGCCATTGGAATGGCTATTTATTTTTTATTTTAGTTTTCCACAAATTATTTTAGCAACATTTTAAAAAACTACTTTGAAAGCTGTTTTTTCTTTCTTTCTAGCTATGCTTTTTTAGAATCTCAAGAACCATCTACATCTTTGTAGAGGCGGGCTTGAAAGAGAAGAGGACATTTTCCACTATGAAGTGAACTATCTAGTCAAGTACATGAGCGTTTCTATCCGATAGCCTGAATATAGACATGGACGCACATTATGATTAAGACCAGCTGTCCAAAAAATGATTTTGTTTAGTGCTGTTTATGACACATCAGGCAACCAATGTACACCTCCTAAGGCAGTCAGTCCTGTGCAGTTCTGCAAAAAAAAAAAAATAAATAAATAATAACGCATCAATGTATTTGACAAAAATGTATTTCTAGGTAGCATAGCATGTTTTCTTTTCTATTAAAGCCATGTGTTTAATTCTAGATCATAAACTACTGATTACCAGAACAGCTTTGTATATACTGTATTTATAGGAATGAGAGATCTTTATAATTTTCAGAAATTAATAGGATAATTTAGGAGAGGGCCTATTTTTACACTTAAGGTTAACCCAGTTTTATCGTGTTACTTGTGTGATGGCCGGCCCAACTTTACAGTGGACACATTTTCTCTGCTTGGGTGTTTTACGATCCAGTTCACATGCTATCTCTTCTAATAAGTAATTGAATGTTAAATGTTAGTTCATTTTGCATATGCACCTTAATATTCTGTTGATTCGTTTTCTACTTCACCGTGACGTATTTTAATTCACTTTTTTTACCCAGAGCATGTTCGCTCATTTAGTGTAGGTTGATTTTGCAACACAGCAGCACTTTTGGATGCCAGTCCTCCTTTAGGCATTGATCCTATTTAAAATTCAGGAATGAAAAAACAGTCGACTACAATAATGGAATAGTGGCATTTTATCAAATAAATCAATCTATTTCCTAACAAATATGTGTTAAAATATGAAATAAAGTATTTTACAGAGATGTATAATTGATGTTTTTTTTTTTTTTTTTAAGGATTAAACTGACAACAGGTATTGTAGGCCACATTTAGGGCTGTCACTGGTTCTGTTTACAGAATAGCTTGGAACCTGATTGATCTAGACCTGGAAATGCTCATTATGTTACTAGGTTGAAGCAATGTGTTACAGAATCCCATTCCAATCTGCTTCAATTTCTGTCTGCTGCTGATGAAAACAAAAATGATTGATTTAAAATATATTTTAATTCAGTCTCATTGGCAGAGGGGGATGAAACCTCAGTATGGGTTTAGGTTGCTGAGAGATCCTTCTGTGCCAGACTGCCACTTATCAGGAAGACAAAAATGACATTGACATTTCTTCTGATAAATAAAACACAGACTTTTTGCATCTTTCTGCTTTGGTCATACTGCCCTTGTCTATCAATTACCCAGTTTTTTTTCCATGACTCAGTTGGCTCATCTATCCCGTAATATGCGTCACTATGCGATCACACACGCCTAAATGTGTTTAATGTGGATTAAATGATTAAAATGCCAATAATTATTAATAGTCACTCCAGCCAAATAATTATTGTTATTAAATTGCAAAACTTGTATTTAGATGCATATGTAGACTACAGTATTTTTCACAAACAGATGTGCATAGAAGATGTAAATCAATAAGTCACTAAAGTACATTTTCATCATTTTTGTTTGGGTTAAATTTGTTTTTTGTCAGACTACTTTCTTATCCTGGTGTGGTGATCTTCTGCCTTCCAGGACGTGGCCTGTCCCTCACAAAGCTGGTTTCCTGGTTTCTCTGGGCTAATCTGCTGATTGTTGAAGCAGAACATCTCGTTCTCCGGGCAACTTCTTTCGCAGACAGGCCGCCTTCAATCATGTTGTGAACAGGATGTGAGTGGTGCAATAAACAAGGGAAGGTCCAGACAAAAGTTCTCTCCCAAAATTCTTTATTTTTTAAAACAAATGATAATAAACTACCCCTCTACCAGCAATGATATTGGGGGGAACACAGCAGGTTTTACAGTCCTGAGAAATAAACAAATCACACACCTAAACCACAATCCCCCGTGCACAAAACTGCTCCTTTTCTCTGAGATTGTGATGAGTGCTGTGCTGTGCTGTGAGGGACGTGCTCTGGGTGTAGTGCTGTCTCCGTGGCTGCAGCTGCCGACTCTTACTCCTCCTCTGTCAAAATACTAACACAAAACAATAACAAACACAGGCTCCGGCTGGATTACGTCATCAGTGCAAGGCCCCATACTGATGTAGCTGCTTCCCCTTTGTACCAAACTCCTCCTCCCTGCAATCAACCCGTCACCATGGTTTAACCAATAGAGGTCCACCCTGCAGCTGATTGCAATGGAGTCCTTCCAGGTACATGCAACTACGCGCACCCATCTTCAGTCTCGCCACCGCATTCGGCTCCGCCTCCTCAACCACAGCCTGGTGTCACTCAATATCCCCACAAATTTGGTGCAATGTAATTGAAGATTTCCAAATTCCACAGTCTGGTTCCTACAGCTCAGCAATTTCCAGCAGCAACTTCACAGTTCAATCATCTGATTTTCAACTGAATCCAACTATCAATAAGCTACTTAATTCAACGCAAGGTTACATGGCTTCAGCACTTGTGCCTTCTGCCAGAGCCTCATACTGTACAGGTTGGGCATGTTATGTAACTTTCTGTTCCCAAAGCAGGATTAATCATACTCCAATGCTATCAAATCCTATTTGTCAGGAATTCAACACCAATTGATGTCCATAGCTTCTCCAAATATATTATCAATCCCAGCTGTTCGTCTCCTCTTGCGAGGAATCTCCATGTGCCCCTCTTCATATGTCGGGTCACCTCAGCGAGGGAACCCCCCTAACGCATATGTTGGGCCATTGAAGAACCAGAACCTCTCTCACTTGTTCTGGCTTGTGAGCCTCTTCATATGTTGGGTCATCTTAGAGACGGTGACCCTTCTTCATATGTTGGGTTACCTGGGCAATGGTAATCCGCCTCCTGTTTGTCGGGTATCCTCAATGATGGAACCCCCCTTCTATATGTTGGGCCCCTCTGTACGTGTTTTATATGTTACTAACTCCATGTATTAAACACTACATCAGGTGGCCTGGTTCCACCTTGTGAAATGTAAATATAATATTAATTTTAGACCTGCAACATAACATTTAAACACACATACTCTAATCTAGCACCAACACTCCAATTTAAAAAAAAAAGATTGTAAACAGAATTTGGTGTTTCTGCTGCTCTTTTATATAAAGTACTGCAGTTTGATTTTCCTTTAAAAAGGACACTATTTCTGTGAGGCATGAAAATATATCAAATAAGAATGTAATAATGATGTAAATGTAGTGACCTAGCTTATATCTATTCTGTCAGGGGTACAGGTAGATGACAGTGGTGCAAAGTACAGAAGTAAAAGTACCATGACCCAGTTTAGGTTTTTTTAAATTATTTTTATTGAATTAGCTCTTAAATATTACAAACCAGGTAAGAATTTGCTTCATCAGACTTAAGGTACTGTATTACCCCAAAATCCTAAAAATAGCACAATTTAATTGCAACAGAACTAGGTAACTGCTGTTTTTGCTGGGAAAAGTCAATTAATTGACAATATGCCATATAGCAGAATAGTTGCCTGGTAAATGTGAATAAATGTCACTTTGATTTAGGGATGCTCTTGCTGGGATCATGGAGAGAGATTTATTAGGAAAAGTGCTAATTGTTCTTGTGCTAATTAGATCCATTGCAGCAAGATGGGGGGGGGGGGGCACATAAACATAAGAGCTTTTAAAGCTAGATTCAAAAGGTACAGGTTTTGTGTTGAAATTGATCTTGATGCCTCATTTTATTTCTTAGTCTCTTAATTATTTAAAAGAAGCAGTATGCTAAATAGTTCAAAATAAGCTTTTAATGTTTTCTTGGGGATTCTTTTTTTTTTTTTTGGGGGGTGAATTAATGTGTATGCCTACCTTATCCATCATCTGATATAACCCAGGTAGATTAAATACAGCATGGACCAGACCTTAAAGCAGGTTACATTTAGGGTAAAAGTGGAACAAAGACCAAATGAACCAGGATAACTGTGCAGTCATGAGCTAGATCATTTACAATAAGAATTAAATATATATATATATATATATATATAAATAAATATTGAGTGCAATGAGGTTCTGTAACAAGGGTAGAGATATGACATCCCAGCTTGGCCAGGATAGCGGAAGAAGTCCTTTCTCCATACTGTGAATAAGGAAGCCAAGGACAAGAATAACTTGGCTTGGCTGTCATTGTTAAATCAACAACCTTGACTGTACTTTGATTTTTTTATCTTTTTGTATGCAAACAATAAAGTCATCCTTGGTGTGGCATGGTGAAGGCCCTGCAGGTGCACAGGTGTGTGTTAGTGTGGGGAATATGGGGTTGGCAGAGAGAGGGTTCAATTTCTCTCTGTCAAAACAGTAGGAATGTGGCTGGAGCCGACAAGTGAATAAATGATTCAGTGATAAATTAGGCTCCAGCTATGGGTGTATAAAATAGGTATTCATGGGTGGTAATTAGAGATGGTCAGGATTGATGTTGGTGACAGATCGAGCCCTGTGTTTTTTGTAAATACAAAATAACACAAAGTAAAACAAAATACAACATATAAAATGAAAAATCACTATAACATAGAATGACATTTTTAAATTGGGAGGTTTATACAAAAAACAAATATATAATTTTACAATTGTTATTTAAGCTCGACTCACCTCTACCACCCCTGTGCTGAGTCGGGAGCGGCGAAGACAAACACATGCTGTCCTCCGACACGTGCCGTCAGCCGACCACTTCTTTTCACACTGCAGTCTCACCGCGCAGCCACCTTGGAGCTGCAGCATCGGAGGACAATGCAGCTCCGGCTTACAGGCAAACCTGCAGGCGCCCGGGCAGACTACAGGGTTCGCAGTGAGCCGAGGACACCCTGGCCGACCTAAACCCTCCGGCCCCGGGCGGCGCACGGCCAATCGTGCGCCACCCCCTGGGAACTACCATCCACAGTCGGCAATGGAATTGCCTAGATTCGAACCATCGATGTCCAGACTTAGGGCGCATCCGGCACTCCATGTGAAGTGCCTCACAACTCAGGAATACAAAAAATACTTTAAATGAATACCTGCAATCGTAGTTGTCAAGGATCAACCGCTACTGTAGACGCGGTCTGAAGGGAAACAGAAGCTCTGATTAGCACTTGCGCAGGTGTATAATTTATAGAAGGTTGTTTTGTGAATTAAAATTGTGATGGAAGAGAAGAGACATTTGTCTCTAAAATGCTTAAACTGCGCATAACAATTAAACAAAGCTGCAAAGAATTTGAGCTTGAGGGGATGTATGCAGTTGATGGTAACAAAATGATGATGCATAGATTTTGCAACTGCCGGCTGGAATGAGAGTCAAAAGATACCGTTGTTAAGTATTAGTTGTTTATTCTTTTTGGGGAAAATATGTGTTGTTTGCTTATATTCTGTATTAGTACGCTGATTCTTTGTTATATTTCAAGTAGTGCAAACTTTACACTGGAGCAAATGCTGTTTTGGGTTTGAATTAATTTGAATGACTGAACCTGCTTTGCTTAGTGTTTAAATACTGAGAAACTCCAAGCTTGTTGTGTACTGGAGCCCAGCTCAGTGCAATGGGATTGAAATACAATTCCTATTGTTTTTTTGTTTTTTTAATGGGTAGATTGCTGTGCAATTATTATGACAGCCCCACAATAGTAGAACAGTATAAATTTATATTTTTATGTTATCTTATTGTCATAGAGGACATGGGCAGTATTTATTGTAAATAGGAAGTTAATTATGTTATCGTTATTGCGGCTAATGAGAAATTATGGTAATTAAATTATTTGTCTGTGCTAGGTCTGTTTATGTCAATGCTAAAAAAAAAAGGTGGATAATGTTTAATAAAGAATATGTATATATTTAAAACATGATGTATACTTTTTTTTTTTATTTATATAGATCTATTTGAGTTATTTTATTAATATTAAACCACAATAAAATAATATTTTTAGCAGATAAAATAAAACAAAATTTGTGAAAAATAAAACCACAAATTATAAAAAAAATTTAAATAATTTCAAAGGGCTCTAGTGAGTGGTGGAAGGCTGTGTTCTATGTTCTGTGTTTACATTTTCGTGAGTTTTTGACAGACCTTTTATTTTGACCTGTGCGGTTTTGTTAGTGTTCGTACCATTTTGTGTTGTTTATTTGTTACGATTAAAAAGCTAATTTGCTCAATTTAATGTGCAGATTTTTGAGTCTGAGTATCTGTCCCTGCAATACCATTTGGGCTAGGAGGCTACCGCGCCACACTTGGGTAGAATATTGCTTCAATGCTGAGGCTCTGAAATATCTCAGGCCAGTAGTTTTTTTAATTTTTTCCCTGCATCTTAACAACGTGATGTAAATTAAATAACTCTGGGACCAAAAGTAAAACAGAACTGATTCATCATATGAGTGAACTGCATAACCTTATGTCTTCAAGCTACTTGGTATGTATGAACATTTTAGAGTATTTGACCTCATACTAGATGGTTAGAGGTTTAAATTATTTGATTTTGTTTATCCCTTTGAAATTTATAGGGGTGTGTGGAATCCCTTTTGGAAAATGGAATTTCACTGTATTTCCTAAAAAAAACCCTTGTCAATCAAAATAATAATAAAAGCACTCATTTAAATGATGATGTTGAGCAGGCACAGTGTAGACACTGTGTGCCATATTTTTGAAAAAAAAAAAAAAAAGGCGTATTAATTCAAAATTAAAAGTAGTCCTTAAAATGTGCAACAATGGCCAAAAGTTTAGCATCACTGAGAATTTTAGGATTGAGACATATATATATATATATATATATATATATATATATATATATATATATATATATATGATATAAAGGAATTTGTTGTCGTACGATACGAAAAGTCTACAGGAAGCTATACTAGTAGTACAGTATTTCATGTTAGATTTTGAAATGCCACATTTTTTAGTTTGTCGATTTTTCGTAAAGTATATGGAAAACTACAAAACGGTATGTAATTCAGTGTTAACATAACATTATTTAGCAGGTTTCATCGACTTTGTGAAGCAAAATGTGTCAATAAGTGGCATTAAGGACAGGCAAATATTTAATAATGAGTTGCCTGTGTGTGACTGGAAAGAAAGCCTACATTATGTATTGTAGTCATCAACGGTCAAGTAATCATCACTACGTCCCCTTAAATACCGTCAACCACGACCTCTTGGTCAACGAGTGCAGCCGCTTCTCCAATCCGTGGATGCCACATCGTTTCCTTTCTGGGTCGATGATTTAGTGTACAATAGTTCTACCCCCTTTCTAGATGGGCGACTTCTGCCTAACCCTGGGAATTAAACCAGTCCAGGGTACTCTGTTCCCTTTACACAGCACCCTCGAGGGTCAGGAGGGAGATCTATCACCAAGAATCATTCGATCTTTGTCACAACCCCATATCTATTTCAATAGTAAATTATTTTTGAAAGGTAGCATTGTGACAAAGTGAGGTGTCCTCCATTGCATTATAAATGTCAATACTTTGTTTCTAAAGTGCTTAGCTAAGACAAGAGCTAGCACCTTAGAACACATGCCTAAGCTGTAACTAGGGCATAAAATCAATAAAGCATAGCTTCACTGCCCAGGGCTGTTATTTAAAAGCACTTGCGCAGTATGTGTCACTTAATTAGCCACTGCCATTATGAGCCTCAGCAAGCCATGGAAATACATTTTCCCTCTTTTTTACTTCATAATAACAGTGTTACAGTGACCAAAACACGCACTAGATCTCAACGTTCATGGCAACCATACAATAGTTTAATTGTTTATCTGAAATACTGTTTACTTTTTTTGTTATGATATCTGAAAATGGAAAAACGCAGCATACATAAGAAAATGGCCAGATAACAGTAACAGCAAGCTTTTATTTTTTACTTGTTATAGGTACTGCCAAAATGCTAGCATGTATTTCACTGTTCACCTGAAACATATGGAACAATATGGTGAAAGGGAGTTAATGTCAGTGGCATTATATTTGCGGCATAAATGTGGTATATTTATCGGTCCACTTGGATTGCATCTAAAGCACAATTTTTGAAATCACAAGAATGAGTGCCGATGTGGAATGACCCAGGATCAGACAAAAAAGTGCATTTTCAGCCTGTTTTTCAAAAACAGGGACCAGACTAGAAATGATGCGCTTAATGTCTGTAAGGACTAGTGTGTTTACAGTGGAATTTTAAATGTGTGTCCAACAGAGTGGAGTGGAGCGCTCATAAATGCCGCTCCTCGCTCTCTTCCAAGGCTTTTATTTCCCCAGTCCGCTCCGCTCCAATGTTTTTAATTTTGCAGCCAGCTCCACTCACACTCCACTCCACTGCTGGTGTAAATCGCTACCAAAATGTAAAAGGGCAGTAAAAAATGAAAAAGACAAAATTAGTAATAATGAAAAACAATAGGATGTTTTTAATTTTTTTTTTTAAACCAGAGAAACTGGGACCTCTGGCTAACAGTGTCAAAATCCTGAATTGCAGACCTAACAAGAACCTGACCCTGTATCTGGTAGCATTTTTCTCGGGTATCATGACAGGCAATTAACATTAGTTGTTTTTTTTTGACAACGGTATTTTAAGCTAATAATCTTCCTCCTTATGCAACCACCAATCTACACATCGCCTGTCCTTATTTCCACCTTTTATTTTTAACAGTGAATAACATTTTCCATAATCCACTTCCTGATCAGAACTGTGGATTACAGAGCACAACAGGAAAGTTTCTTATTTGTGTGAGGATTATACAGCCATTATGGGAACATGTAAAACAATTAAATAAAAATGGTCCTTATGTACCCTTTAATGTGTAATGTCTGTTCATTTGCAATTTTCCTATGTATATATGCAACAACGATAAATATTACACTTACTATAATAGATCTCTGGTCTACCAAAAAATGAAAGAAAAAAAACTGCTGGGGTAGGGCATGCGGCATTGACTATTATAAAAATCTATGCATTCACCATTTCAGAAGCATGTTTGTTTGTGGGGGTGAAATGAGGAACAAATATTCCACCAAGTCATCCTGCATTGGTAGAAAATAGATACAAATGCACATCTAATGCATATGTGAGACATCCTCATTATTAAAATCTTTTGCCTATTTTTTAGGAGACCAATTGAATGATTTCCATGGTGTTTAGAAGTCCATGGTGATTAATGTTGGTGTGTCTTGCTCTTTTAGCCCTTGGTTATGTGTCAAGCTAGGAAAAAGGTTGACATTCATTGGCACTTACACAAAAATACAAACTGTTTTCTTTAACACCACCATTTGATTGGTCCTCAACACAATTCAATGGAGCTGGAGCTGAAGGTTTAACATTTCCAGAGGTTTAGTAGCCAGCATGTTGAGTAAAAATTGGTCCTGACACATGACGTCTGTTGTCACCCTTAGTTCAAAGAACTACAGGTTTAAATTGAAATAGGAAACAGCCTTATATATTTATTGCACTGTACAATTATGAACTGTGTCTAATATCATCCCTAAAATCATACAACATAATCTCATTGTTTACTTTTCACATAAGAGACTTATTTGCAAAAGCAGCTCCAGGGCTGACAGCTGACTTCTTGTAACAGTTGTGAAACACAGATACAGCTATTGCTGACCCCTGCAGGTGAGACAAGATAATGGAAAGTAAGCAATTGAAAAAAAAGAATGTGTACTAAAAACAACAACTTAAAAATCCCTGTCAATTGTAAAATGTCCCAGTCTCTTACAAAAAATGTAATAAAGATTATGTATTCTTCACCCTTGGTCAAGCAATGACTAGCACTAGTTTATCTGTGTCTGAACTGTTATTTTGATGGATTTCAATTGCCTAGCAGACTGTAATACTGGCCGAAGAGAATGTTCTGCTGATATTAGAAAGGAAAAGTGCGGAACACTCAAAGCTCCATTACGGAAATTACTGGAATTGTGTTGGTTTAAAAAATGTCCATAATAAATATATCTGATATAGAATGCTGCTTCATTCCAGTTGACCGTGACCGGGGAGCTTTTAAAACATTTTTCAGCTAATAATGTCCATTTCAAGAGGATCATTTTCTTCATACAACAAAATAAACCTTATTAATAGGCCTCAGTAACGAAACTGCATGTTACAGTTTTTGATTGCTGGTATTTTATTGCAGAGGATGGCTTGCATTTTTATGAGTAATACAAATTAGAGCTTATCTCTTCTGCACAAACTAGTAGGTGAGATCTGAGTTTGTTTTGTTTGTTTTTGTTTTTTTTAATTTCAAGGGTTATGTGAATTGTGTACTTCAGATAACACATCTTCATTTTATGATTTTGTTTATTGTGTTTGCACATTTTATGAAATCTTACCATGAAAATCATGCATTGTATGCAACAACCTGAGGCCTGGCTTGGTTCCAAAAAAGTAGCTTTTATTATTAACAATGTTTGGCAGGGCAGAAGCACTTATGTAAATGTGTTTTTGTGGCTGGTATCCATCTTGGCTCAGGAGTAGGAAAATGATACGGAGCCATGGTGGACACTATTTGCACAGTCACATGTTTTTTAGAAACGTGTGGAATGTGGCCAGGTGGTAATTGATTTATTGATCGTCAATTAGCCCCTGGCCACATGCTATATAAGGACAAAGAGATATGTGTTTAGAGGGAGACAGTTCAGTGAAGACGTTGCGCAGACTGAACAGTGTTGAGAGCAGCAGTACTTGTTAGGTATGAAGATGCCATAGCTTGGATGCTGTTCTGAAGTATTTGGTGTAAATCTTTTGTTATGTTTGGATTTGTTTCCTTTGTTTGTTCTTTGTTCTTGTAAATTAATAAAAGTGTGATTCGCTGAACTGCAGTTTCCGACTCAGGGTTGAAGAAGCGCTGATCTGCAGTTTCCGACTCGGGGTTGAAGAAGCGCTGAACTGCAGTTTCAGACTCAGGGCTGCTGTTCTTGCCACTGAGCAGCCTTGACCTTGGGACCGGTACGCATAAAATGTAACACTGTTCTATCTGCCACCTTGAACTTCTCAAACTTCTAAAGCATATTCATGTATTGTTACAAATGAAAAACTTTTGGTATATTTTAGGACATTTTTTAGAGGTCCATACTGAGTGTTGTTCATTGCTATCAGTATACACTGTTCAATGTTAATGAATGGACCCACACTTTTTATATGAATTCAATAGTCTTGTGTAACAAGTGTTCAATCCTGTTTCCTACCCTAATACTGGTATTAATCTACTTAGTTAAATGTTTACTGCTTCTGAATGTGACTGAAAACAAGGTTGCAAAAAAACATCCTGGATTCCTATTGGAATCTTGACCAAGCCCCTGTGTTCCACACTGCTTTTCATTAATAGAATCCCCTTTTTATATAGTGCTGTCATGACTGAAGCATAATCCCCATCTGTTTTGAAACAGAAATGTAAGCTTTGGTTGATAGTCTTGTCATTCTCCCTTTATTAAAGCATTGAACCTTCAGGGAAAACAATTAGGAAGATTTTAAGTTATTACTTTTTTTTTATTGCTTAGAACTGATACAGTACACGAATAAACAAGGCTGTTGCATAGACCATTCTTTTGCAGGTGCATAGATTGGTCTGTGGAGAATTAGAGTTAGGGTAAATGTTAGGGTTGTGGAAAGGCTGAAACGCTAGATTTCACTCTAACAAAGTGTGATAAAAATGTACTTACTATTATGGTAATTATGTTAACATTGTGAGCAAATATAGGTTACTGTTACCTGTGCTAAAAACAATTAGAGTCAGTTAGAACCTGTGCTTGGTCATCTCATCAGGAAATTGAAGCATAATATACTGCCAAAACCTGCACCAATGCATTCAAACTCTGCTTAGGTTATACATACTTGCAAATAATATTGAACTGACCCAAAACTGAGCCATTTATTAGTAAAAAAAAAAAACAATTAGAACTTCTTTTGTCCTTCTACAACCTGAATGCACCTGTGTAAGTGCACATGCTTGAGCACACAGATCAAATTCTGATATATCGCCACTGACAGTTACTCGATTTTCTTCTCTTCCCTGTAGGTCACCCTACTGGAAAAGGAAGGGAATTGTTTTGTTTTGTGGGCTTAGAATGGCTCATGTCAAACGTCACTACTTTAAATCTGAAAAGTACATTGAACTTCTTTCGTATTCTCAAACTAATTTAGGTAATATACTATTTCATGGAAAAATGAATATTCCCTGCAAAACTGCTTTATGCTTGATGCCACTCCAAAGTGACCCGAGGAATCTATACCTTGCTTATCTAAAATAAGGCAGCTGTTAACTATTCACAGAAATTCAGTTTTGGTAAAAGATGGATAAAGATCTTACCATAGATTAGAAACACTAAACCTAACAGAAACTTAGAACATTGTTTTTAATCACTAAAAGCTAAGAACTCCAGTGGTTATTAGATAAATGCATCATGATGAAGCACAGGCACCCATGGTGAATAAAAAGTGTTTCAAAATACATCCACCACTGCTGTGACAAATGAAGCTAAAATCACGTGTTTACCAAAAAACCAAAATAACATAATAGTTACAAGATCCAACCATATACAAATTATAAGATGTATGCAGGCATCAGGTGTTTATTTCTTAATTCTGTTCAGGTTGTGAGCCTGTATAAACACAGAATGGTAGTTTCCTGTTTCAAAATTCACAGTGTTTACGTGGTCTAACCATCAAACACAGATCATTAAAGGGTGCACGACAAATTAAGCACAACCTTATCATTTTGACATTATTTAGCAACTCATCAATACGTTCCCAGTCAATCTTACAGTGTTACACTGAATGATGGGCCTTTATTGTGAAGAAAAATAATGACTTATGAGATATATGGTCTCCTGGCACACACCATAAACCGACTACAGCTGGTACAGATTGGCGCTGCCGAGATCCTAACCAGATGTGAAAAACATGATCACATCACCCCCCATCCGTCTGTCCATCTTGCCCAGCTGCACTGGCTACCTGTAGAGTTCACGATTATTTTCAACACTCTCCTGCTCACCTACAATGCCCTTCATCACACAGGTCCTGAGTACCTCCTCAACCTTCTGACTCACTATGTCCTCTGGCTCTGGACTGCTTATTATCCCCAAACAAAAGTGCACCACACTTGGAGAATGCTTGTTTAGCTTCATGGCTCTGACTTTTTGGAACTCTCTCCCAGCTTTGGTGTATGATGCTCACACTGTCGCTTGCTTTAAATCAGCTCTCATGACCCACCAGTTCTCTCTTGCGTTCCATGCTCTTTAAGCCTGATATCTGCTATTAACTGCTGTGTTGCTGCTGCTATTTCATGTATTATGCTACTATCATGTATTATGCATTTCTCTGTATTTAAAGTATTATGGATTTTCTTGTTACTGCATCTTGAAAGACTGATTGATTGATATTACATTTTCATATATAATTCAGCAATTGTATAGAAATAGATACAGTTTAAACATTTTTCTTTTGCATATATTTAACAAGTATGTGTCTAGTTAGGTTAGACGTTGTAGATAAGTATTATGCAAAAGTAGTCTTTCGCATAATACTTTTAAATTTTGTTAAAATACAGCCGGGATCTGGATTAATCTGTTTTACTCATTTCAAATGTGTTCCATTCTCTACTTTAAAAAAAAATGTTTTTTTTCTTTTTTTTTTGGTTAGGTATCATAAATAAATGACTTCACTTACAGAGACTACAGGCAAAAACAAAATAACTAATATCTGTTGAAATAAAAAAAGTTGTCAGGATATTAACAATGAAAAGAAGAAGTGTACATATATTATTTAAACAGTTGTAGCAACATGTGGGGACGTGTAACACTATAGTTTTCAAAACTCTACTACTTACTCTTTAAGAACTAATATGTGTACATTAAGGATGCAGCCTAACATATATTCCTGGAAGCACTGGATTAGAAACAATTATGGGTTAAGTGTAAGTCTAATCCACAGTACAGGGTTGTGATGAACCTTAAAATAAAATCAAATCTGCAGTGATTGGAAAGGCTAGAGAAGGACAACAGCATTTTTTTCACAGCAATGCAACTGATTGTACTTGATACTCATGCTTTTAACATGGCTACTCGAAAGTACAATATACAATCTGTGGATCCACTGAAAAATTCTATCCAGCCTTGTAGCCTTTTACGACACACTTTAGCCAGCTTACACTCCCTTGCCTCAGAGCCATTTTGCTTTTGATTGACCAGATGTGACTGTTTTTTTCTTGCATTTATTTTCTTTTTTGCTCTTCCTTATTTTCATCTCTCCCTCTGTTAAAAAAATTAATCAATACCAGTAGTTTTTTTGTTTGTTTAAAAAAGAAAGAAAAGACTTATTCACTCCATAGAAATGAACAGACTTGCAAGCCTATAAAAATACAATCATGTGATCATTGGTGGTTGTTTCTCAAATGCTACTATGCAAGCAAATAAAATTGGCAAAAACACATGACTTGTCTTTTAGTTTGTGTATTGAAATGACTACTTTTTTATACAGTGCAGCGCAGTTCGGGTGGGCGTGTAGCTGGGGGTCTCTATTAGTCTCTAATTCCCTATTTAATTTAAGCTCTGATCACCTGCACTCCCACTCTCTAATGTTTTCATTGTAGCAAACGCTCAGATGCCGACATTCATGCTCCAGCTTAAACGTCTTCGCTAATATCTAAACTTCGCTGCCTCGTTCCATTCACTGCAGGTCACTTCTCTGGGCAGCGCTGAAGAGAGATTGTCAATTATTTTCCTAACTGCTCCCGTGATTCTTCTCATCCTTCAGCTCCTACGTTAGTCTTTCCTGCTCCATCCAGTCTCCAGCCCAGCAACAGGGCCGTTCAAAGCACAGCTCCATTACTCAAATTTCTCCACATCTTCATTACAAAGACTGGCCCTCCGGTAAACCTTCAAAGCTCTGCTGGAAATACATCGAGATTCCTTTATCAGTGATTGCCTTGGTCATGTAACAGACTATGAACAGTGCTGTGGTGCCTTTTGGAAGAAATTCCACATTCTAAATCAAGTTGCAACTGTTAGCTAAGAACAAAACAGAAAAAGCAGCACATGTGTATAAAGTACAACATTACAATGCTATTCGACTGAATCCTACTCTCAGTAACCTCCTTCAATGTGCTCAGCATTACATCTCTGCAGCCCTCACCCTTCTTCAGGAACTTCCTATTCCACAGCCTGATCAGCGTCTTCAACTTTCTGCACCCAGAACTGGATTTGTCCTATTCCTTCAATCAAAATGAGATCCTGGTTTTCATCATCCATGCTAGGGTTCTCTCCATCTCACCTCAGTATCCATTAAATCTTACATTTCAGGGATCCAATATCACTACCGTATCATGTCTATGCCTTCTCCCTCCATTCTCTCCATACCAGCAGTTCACCTGACCCTCTGTGGGATTCTTAAGAGCCTTCCCTCTTAAGAAAAATATAGGAAAAAAAAGTTTTTCCTGATGTGGGTAATAACACTTACAAACACTATTATTGTCATCAGGTGACATTAAATATAGCAGGTCCAGCAACAGAATAATTATTAAGAATGTAGTGTAAAATTTAATTGTCCAGAGCTTTTGACGGATAGTCTTTAAAATAAATAAATAAAAATCAATTCTAATGCCACTTGTACAAATATATTTGTTAAAAATAACTTTTTAAAGTTTTTCTTATTTCACAATTAAACAATAACCTTATCAAATACATATGAGTGTCAATCATGTTTAAGAATCACATATTAACCAGTCCTGAGGAAAGAAGTGGGCAGGTTCACCATTTTCTTGAGGTGGATTTTCTGGTTACAAGTGTGAACATTTGAGTGATCTGGCTTTTTATTGGATGCTGAGTTCCAGAACAAAGTCTGGACGAGGGCATGTGTGACAAGGACGGCTTGAGTGGTGACATCAGACCAGGAAATGAATCCACTACACAGGCAGTATCACAGGGCAAGATGCAAATGTGCTCAGTTTTCTTTTATTAAATGAACAAATACAATATTTAAACAAAATAAAATACTCAAAGCAAAAGGCACGAGAACAAACAAACAATAATGACAACAAGTATCGTGCTGGTTGTTCCAGCACAAGTAACAATTGTTATTTCTATATTATTGCTTTACCTCCTCTCTCTTTCACTTGTTCGCCCCTCCTGAACTCTCAACCTGTTGCAGTCAAAAGAGGGATTAACTAGCAATCAATTATCTTGTTAATAAAACTGTGTGACTGTTAGCTAATTAATTAATCAGTAGCTGACAGTCGCACATTCTCATGAGGTATTTTAAAACACAAAACAATAGCAAATAATGTCGGACGGTACCTCGCTCGTCCTGCCAAAAAATACGTTTTTTTTCGCAGTCATATATAAAATACATACATAATAATAATAATACAAAATAATACATCAAAACAAAATATAGTACAGGGCATTCTGGTGATTGGTCCTGCGCTGATGATGAGATGATAATCAAAAGGAACAGAAAAGAACATGCACTATAAAAACAGCCAAAAAATAGCAAAAACACCAAAGACAATATTTGCCTGTTGGGTGATTTTAAACCAAGCCAAATTTGGCTGGAATTACTGGCAATCTGGCAGTGCTGCATAACACGTAGATATCACTTACATTCACTTATATTGTCAGCATTTTTAGCATGCCTAAAGAATATGACTGCCCTGTTATTATTTACAAAGACGAACATGTTCCTGAAGAAAGGATCTAAAATAATTACACACTGCTGAGCAGCTGATAAAGTATGATGCATTTTGTTCTCAGGAAATCGTTCGGAAAGCTAAGCTTAAAGAAATATAAGAAGAGGCAAAAAAAAAAAAAATCCATTGTGATAACTGTCATCCTGTTATTGTACTTGGTAAATAAAGGGACAAGTCTTTGAGAAAAGATTTGTGAATCACCCAATAGCACATGCATCCTTTAAAATCTATAGGTGAAAAGTCACACAATAGTTCACTCTTTTGGCACTAGAACAGATTTCTTAAAGTGAAAGTATATTATGATCTAGGTAATATTACGATAGAAGATTTAATTGTTGCATTCACTAGTCAACAAAGTGTGTCTGAAGTGATTTCCAAAAACAATATTGATAATATAATACTATAAAAAAAAAGGATAGGGTTTGAATTAGTTTTTTAGATTCATGCTTGTTCTACTTAGTGCCTATTATTGTTTCGTAATTGGTATCTCTCCTGTCAAGAGAAACTCCTTCTACAGACACTTTTAATCATGTTAGTGTCATGCTAGACTCCTCTACTCATTGCTAGTGTACTGCAGGTTCCTTTGACATGCGACTCCTCTACTCATTGCTAGTGTACAGCAGCAGCTCAGATCCCTGCCACTGCCCCCTGTCCCTCCTTTTTTATTGTATTATTTTTTTTACTCAACAGAAAATTGCAATAAAACCCTGAATGTCAAACATTACCTTGGTAGGTGACCTTGTCTGTCTGGTAGCGACGCTGTCAAATACTAGCCTGTAATGCCCTCTAAGCAGGGTTCCCTTGGCCAATTAAATTCACTACAAATTTTTAGAGAAGCACTCAATTTTTTTTTTTAAATAGGGCGGGGCACAAAACTAATGCAATAAGCCTCAATTGTCCAATACAATAAATGTCAGAATTACAGTTATTGAATATGTCCCAAACAAACATACGACTGCTGTCTTACACAGTGCATTGCAGTTAATGGGTACTTGAAGGTGACTTATGAGTCTAGGCTTACAATATAGCTGTCACAGTGTATCAATGCCTGTCGGAGATGATTCCTTTTATTAGTGGTTGTGCATCTTTGCAGAAAGAGTTAGGTAAACTGAGGTAATCCTGTTTCAAGTTAATAGATTGGGTTCTGACTATAACTTTTTATGTTGTTAATATTGAACGCTGACACAAAGAACCTGGCAGGTGCTCCAAATGGCTCATCAGACCATCGATAAGAAACCCTTGATGTATTTCCAATGACAAACTCCTGTTTAGCAAGCTTCTGAATCACCCGCCCTGAAACTAGTTTACTTCTCTGAAACCTGCTCTCTCCGTGGCATCTTGACTGCAAAGTTTTTGCAAATGGAAATTAGCTTTTCTTATATGTTCAGCACTCGTTTTCATATGCAATCTGACCTCCAGTTTCCTATCTATTTATTTCTGAACATTGTAAATATTTGCAGATCCTGAATTAATCATGTTTATCTTAAATAATGTTAAAGCTAAAATGAGTTTAGACAATATATTTTGCACTAAACACAGCTGTAGAATGAGACAGGATCACATGCTAGTCTTGTCTCAGCGATCCTGTTTCAGAGTCAACAGATGAATCAATTAAGTCGTTCTCTCCAGTTAACTGACCTTAATTGCAATAATATTGTTTGGGGGGGCGGGGGGGGGGGCAGGTTTTAGATAAGCATATTCCTAGATCAACACTGCATTACTTGGGATTATTTATGTAGGTACTAAAGTTAAAAGCTGAAATCAAAATGACCTAGGAATGTTACCCGTAGTTAGAATAAATTGAGGATTTGTTGAATTTAAAATAGTTCAAATATACAGTACTGTGCAAAAGTTTTAGGCAGGTGTGAAAAAATGAAGTAAGAATGCTTTCAAAAGTAGACATGTTAATAGTTTATATTTATCAATTAACAAAATGCAAAGTGAGTGAACAGAAGAAAAATCTACATCAAAACAATATTTGGTGTGACCACCCTTTGCCGTCAAAACAGCATCAATTCCTCTATGTATACTTGCATACAGTTTTTGAAGGAACTTGGCAGGTAAGTTGTCCCAAACATCTTGGAGAACTAACCACAGTTCTTCTGTGGATTTAGGCAGCCTCAGTTGCTTTTCTCTCTTCATGTAATCCAAGACAGACTCGATGATGTTGAGGTCAGGGCTCTGTGGGGGCTATACCATCACTTCCAGGACTCCTTGTTCTTCTTTACGCTGAAGATAGTTCATAATGACTTTCGCTGTATGTTTGGGGTCGTTGTCATGCTGCAGAATAAATTTGGGGCAAATCAGATGCCTCCCTGATGGTATTGCATGATGGATTAGTATCTGCCTGTACTTCTCAGCATTGAGGAGACCATTAATTCTGACCAAATCTCCAACTCCATTTGCAGAAATGCAGCCCAAACTTGCAAGGAACCTCCAACATGCTTCACTGTTGCCTGCATAGTTGAGTCGCTTGGCTTTGTTTCCATGTCAGAGGTATGGCTTTTGGCCGCAAATCTTCCATGAAGGCCACTTCTGACCAGACTTTTCCGGACAGATGGGTGTACCAGGGTCCCACTGTTTTCTGCCAATTCTGAGCTGATGCCACTGCTGGACATCTTCTGATTGCGAAGGGAAGTAAGCATAATGTGTCTTTCATTTGCTGCAGTAAGTTTCCTTGGCCGACCACTGTGTCTACAGTCCTCAACGTTGCCCGTTTCTTTGTGCTTCTTCAAAAGAGCTTGGACAGCACATCTGGAAACCCATGTCTGCCTTGAGATTTCTGCCTGGGAGAGACCTTGCTGATGCAGTATAACTACCTTGCTGATGTAGTATAACTACCTTGTATCTTGTTGCTGTGCTCAGTCTTGCCATGGTGTATGACTTTTGACAGTAAACTATCTTCAGCAACCTCACCTTGTTAGCTGAGTTTGGCTGTTCCTCGCCCAGTTTTATTCCTCCTACACAGCTGTTTCTGTTTCAGTTAATGATTGTGTTTCAACCTACATATTGAATTGATAATCAAGCACCTGTTTGGTGTAATTGTTTAATCATACACCTGAATATATGCCTACAAAATCCCTGACTTTGTGCAAGTGTACCTAGAAGAATTGATGCTGTTTTGAAGGCAAAGGGTGGTCACACCAAATATGGATTTGATTTAGATTTTTCTTCTGTTCGCTCACTTTGCATTTAGTTAATTGATAAATATAATCTATTAACTTGTCTATTTTTGAAATTCTTACTTTACAGCATTTTTTCACATCTGCCTAAAACTTTTGCACAGTACTGTAGTTGTTTACTGATTATTTGTTTACATATGGATGAGTTTGTGTTGAGCCCTAGAAAATGGTAGGAATAAAAATATGAATGTTGTGCATTAGTTGATGTATTTAAAACCTTCATACAGTCTTTATTGACATACCTGTTATTTACAGTAGCCAGTCTCAAATCAGTTTGTAATGGAGCACTATACCTTTAAGACATAGTTGTTTTGAATGTCGGGAGGTGGAAGGTCACAGTGTGAAAGGCAGAGTACAAAAACAAAGAAAACAGTTAAGATGGACAAAAAATGAAGTGTCCACATGTGAAAAAAATAAAGAAAATTATACTAAAAATGCTAAATCTCTGTGAGTAGAAAAACCTAAGTTGTATGTACGAAAGTAGTGAGCCTTGCTTTATTAAAAACTAATTAATATAATAAAGTAGAAGAAGAAAGCTGACTGGTGCGTATTTCTTTTAAGGGTGCAACATTTGCAGCATGCAAGGTATAGAAAATGCAAAGAACTACAGTAAGTTTTATTGTAGCCATGTGCATGATTCCCCTGTTCTGTTCTGCCAATAATCTGCCAATTTAAGCCCCAAGTCATGCCCTCATTCTCTGTCTTGCACTTGGGTCCTTGAGGTTGCATGCTCACACCACCAACACTAGATGGCGGTAGTGAGATATCCCTCAGATGCTGTCCGTTCATTCTCCCTCACGACGGCTCTGGTATACTTTCCCAAAAGTATTCAACTTGGCGGTCATCTATGAAATTGAAAGGGAAAGATTTGGATGTAACTCTGGTTCCCTGAAAGAGAAGATGGCCGTCAGCTTTGTGAGGTTGCATCACTCGCATTCGCGGGCTCAATGCAAAAAGAGACTGAGATCTCCGTGATGTGTCTATTTGGTGAGGCAGGACCGAGGACGACACTCCACAGAGAGGCCTATCGGCAGCTTTGATATAAAATGGTTAGCGAATACCTGATAAGCAGACATATCCTCAATTTGTCAGTCTGTAACAGTTTTCGTTCGTGTATCACTACACAGCCCTACAGACTCTGACATATTCATTTAAATCTGAATGTCAGTTTAGATTTGAAGTGGCTACTCAATGCTTTTTTTCTTTCTCTGCAAAATCAATTCTCAAAAGGTGCCTGCATTTCTCTTCTTGGACAATCCGCCTATCCTGCACAGTGGTTGTTTTTCTCTATACACTATGTACTGTTGCAGCACCCTCCCATGCTGTTGATGTTCTCTATTTGCTATGTACTGTTGCAGCCGCCATTTCTTCAGCCACGTGTTTCGAAACCAGGATTTCCCGTTGAGATCCAGCAGATGTCCCCTTCCATGCATCTGTCATGGCCTTACGAAAATCGCAGACATTTTCTTTAAAATTAATAGCAGTGTCATGGACAAGTTTTTCGTGGAATGTGCACAGAACTATTTTATAAATTATGTGTACAGATTATTATTATTATTATTATTTTTTAAAACATGAAATATAGAGATAAATGCACGGACATCATCAAAATCAATGTCAAAGTTATTCAATCACTTTATAATAGCTTGTGAAACAGTGTTGTAATTAACAGCTTGTAGGTAAAGTATATCTGCAAGGACAGCTTTCAGTCCTAGTACATCAGAAGCATACAGGTCTTGCAAGTAACCAGACTGTTTTATCAATTCCATAATCTCCTGCTTGTGGTACTCAGCAACTTTAGGTAAGCACTCACATCTCAGCTGGGCTGATGAAGGAATCGCTCCTCCATTTGCTACATTCAGTCTGAAGAATTTCCTTATGGTTGTCCAATTTTTCAAGTGGGATATTTGTGCAAACAAACACCTCTGTCAGGTCAAAATGTAATGTGTTTCGTGCTTCATGGTTTTCTGTGGACTTTTGGAACATGGAGGTCACTGTTTTTTGTTTCTTTGCAAGTAAAGCAGTCGCAGTACTGTTCTGGATTTCCACCTTTCTCTTTCAGTGAACACTTGAAATGCCTGTCAACAGCTGATTCTTGGTAGTGATCTGCAGTAATGTCACATGACATAATCACTGCACAGCACTATGTGCATAGCAAATATATAGTACACGCAGGCACACAGCAGAGCTGTACAGTTTTTATTAATGTGATTTATTTTTTGTATGAAATACAAATAATAATTAAGAAATGTATTTTTATTTCTTAAGAATATTGTAAAAATCACGGTATTGGGCTAATTTCACGATTTCCCTGCAGCCCGTGGAATCGCGATTTACCCAGGGCCTTAGTCACGACAGCTGCTCAGTGCCCACCCCTGCAGTCCAACTGCCAATCTTCACACTCACTTCGGCTTTCTTTCCTCAGCTCCTTCGCTGTTGATGTGACCCAGCAGCCCAAAATGGGAAGCAAGAATAATAAATCATCTGCTTGCTGAGCATAAACAGAAATAATATTCTTGATAAACTGTTTCCATTGTTTCAGGACACGGATACATGCAGTAATAGATACTATTAAAGCATTGCGCCAACTCGTCAATCCACTTCATCGGCGTCATTGTCTCTCCCCCTCCACCAACACAACACAGAAAGCAGCCACCGGAAATACCGTCCTCTCAGTACAAGCACGCTTCATCTGTGAAAGTTGTCTATCCCTCTTGTAGCTGCTCAGAACATAAAAAACTGCAGGGTAAATCTAAAGCAAAATTCTGTGTCTTTTCTAACAACACATTCATTATTGGTTAAATCAGTTAATCATTTCAGCCCCTCTTCTCCACGGGGAAAGAAAATAAAGCAGCAGATATTCATCATCTCTACACCTGTTTCTCCACAGCAAATGGCCTTGGATTCTCTGTGCATTTACTGCTGGAACCTGCTTTTCTTCATATAGTCCTGTCCCAGCACTTCTGTAGAACAGTCTCCTTCATTTTGCTACAGGTTCAAGAACTGGTCCTTACTCTGTTACTTTCCTAGAACATAATATAACTGAAGCTTCAGGATCCATGTTTATTCAATTCCCAAGTTTATTCAATTCTCAACCTCAGCTCTCTTCCTACATTCTCGATCCTCTTATGCATTCGGTTGGTGTGCGAATTTGGCTGCTGTGCTTTCACAACCTTGTGCAAGATTGTATCTGCTCTGTAACTTTCAAGCAGGATTAAATTCAATTTTCATTGTTCATGCAAAAGATAGTTTACGTAATTCAGTGATCTGAGATGCAACAATTCATCGCCTTGCAATCTCCTCACATCCTCTCAAGATGACATGTCCATTGCTCTCACTCCATCTACTCGCTCCCCCTACACAACCAGCCTGTCTGCTTTCTGCGAGCAAAATAGGATCTGCCCTGCACAAGGATTTCAGTCAGTCTGTCTTTCCTTATTCACGCATAAGATAACCTATACCATTTAGTGATCTAAACTTCATTTCATCGATTTCACAACATCATCGCGTCCGCTCAAGTTTACACAGCCACTGCACTCTCTTCTATTGCCAGATCCTCCTATGCAACCAGCCATTCTACCTTCTGCAAGTAGACATCCGGTTCCCTCAGCTGACCTTCTCCACCTGCCTTTACCTCCATTCAACGAGCTGATATTCAATCACATCCATCCCTTTTAAATATCCTCGCTTCAGCTCAAGATTATGGCCGCTGCCATCGCTCCATCCACCAACTCCTCCTAAGCAACAGGCTGGTTTGCCTTCACTACCTTACGCAAGCAAAATCAAAGCTCACCGTCACCTTTTAAGCTAGTTTTGCCACATATTTTCATTGCCAGTTTATAGCCTTGGTATGGTAGTAAAGGAGTAAAAAATGTCTGTGCCCTGGATAAGAAGACAATTTGCTTCCAATAGTTAAAAACTAAAAAAAAAAACCTCAATGCAAAAATGAATTGCCATTGATGGGTACACAATTGTAAAGGTATGGGAAGGGCAGCTTTTGAAATGCCTATACACCCTCCCTTATGCCGTCTCTTTGGTACCCATTGGAAGAAGCCATTTTATTTTACCTTCCTGCTGTCACAGCCAGCCCCAAGCTCTTCGAGCCACTCTCCAAAGCCCTCTGTCGGATTCTGCTGAACACTCATTGCGTCCTCTTCCCGCTGCGCTTACTGGATGACTTTCTCCTCCCTTCATTCCTCTCATTTCTTGTTAAGGTCTAATGCTTTTTCATTATTTTCACTGTGTTTGAATGGTTGCCCCAGAGTACTCCCGAAATCCAGTTCCCTCTTCTCTGTAGTCGGCATTCCCATCTGAGGAGAAAACCATAGGTCCCGTCTACTCCGTCGAATTTCTCGGAATAACCCAGGACGCTCTCCGCTTCGAAGCACGCCTCCCGTTGATGAACTGGAAAGCATTCGCTCCCTCATTCAAATCCTTCCAGCCACACCACTTCAAAACAGGGCCTACTTTCACTTCTGGGACATCTCAATTTCACCATTTGCATCATTCTTCAAGGTGTCTCCTTGCTCTCTCTACCACAGCTTAGAGGATTTGGTCTTCCCTCTGCAGCACTGAAACTAGCCTTTTCTGTTCTATGATGACTTAATATCTTATACCCTCTATTAATTCTGTATTGGGCAGCAACCTCACCAGCCAAAAGTTATATTAACCAGCATTTTATTAAAAGTAACAGGGGTTTCAAGATTTTCACGATTAAACATAATATTTATTTCTTCCGCATAGATGCAGCAGCCAAACTGCAGTGGAATTTTGGGTTTGTTCTTCTCCATGTTATGTCGTTGCCCAACAGAGCATTGCTAGTGTGCTCAGAGTGGGGGCCACCTCCTGATGGCAGGGGGTTTTCCACTCCGCTGAGCGGTGAGATTAGTCATTATTTTCCATATAAATAACACTAAAGTGTATATTTGTTGAAGTTGGTGAATAGATTAGTGAATTTTCCATCTTTGCCATCTAGCCCCAACATACCATATCAGTTTGTCCATCTTTATTTGCAGTACAGTAAATACTACTCATTTTATTGCATCTTAGCAGTGGCCTTGCATCTAATGTTAATGTATCTAAAATAGAGTCATAAATCTATTTATGTATCTAAAATGTTGATATAAGACAGAACTACCCATTAGCATACATCCTGTGTAAAGTAGCATCTGTCTAAGGAAATGGATATCTGAGTAAAGCACATACATTCAGCAAGTTGAAATCCAACGTCCTAAATATATACTGTAATCATATCATTTGTAATGAAAGGCATCTCAGCCCACTGAATTGAATGGAAAGGCAAGGGCTGGAAGAAGGTTAAGGTCTGACTATTGAACTGAAGAGTAAGCTAGGCAGTCAAGAGATAAGTACGTGGTCTTATGCTGATATTAGTATAGAAACTCACCAGCCACTAGGAGAAGATCCGTTAAACATTTATCATTATAAAAAAATTTTTTCAAGTGTCTACTCAGACAGCCTATCATTCACAATGGTGTACATAGCTAGCAGCAACACTCAGATCATGTTAAATTGAAAATATTTATGCTTTAAAACATAGATTTTAAGCAAGTCAGGAAACAGGCATTCACATTTTACAGAGATATGTTTCAAAATCTATAAAATGTTGAACGACAGCTAGACAACCCAAGAAAATACAAATAGTGAAAGGAGCTGACAGTATGAAATACTGTGTGTATGTATGTGTGTGTGTGTGTGTGTGTGTGTGTGTGTGTGTTATATATATATATATATATATATATATATATATATATATATATATATATATATATATATATATATATTCTCCAATGTGTTTTGATTCAAACCCATGCCCTCTTGAGAAAGATGTGTACAACATATCAAAACATTGGGCAGCTTTGAGTAAGCAATAAGACACAACAGGATGTTGGATGTTGGTTGTGCTAGGATAACCGCACTCCCAGGGAAGTATGGTTATTCTAGCACAACCAACACCCTGTCATGTCTTATTGCGCTTATAAAATGGATTGCTAGTTTTTAGAAATAAAGATATAGACACATTTTTATTTAAAAATGAATATAGGTTTATTTTTTCCTACATATATTACTACGCTAGATAAACAAACTATTTTTTAATAATTAAATAAATTCAAATAAATTACCAGAATATGTTCAGTATTCATTTCAAATTAAATTAATTATAATATTTAACTGTCATTATAAAACAAACTCTGTACGAGGAGAGACAGCAGGCGATGACTTAAGTTTGTTTAAGTTTGTTTGTGATACAGCAGGGTGGTGTTGTGAGTCTTTGTTGTCGGCTGTAAGTTTTCAGAACTGAAATGAAGACGATGTTTGCTGTTTTAAAGCAGGTATCTGAAAACACAGTTTTAAGAAGTTTCTTTGCTGAAGTGAGAACATCACCTGGCACACAGTATTCAGTTGGCAGCTACACAAGCTTGCGAGCTGGCCTGAATCTCTTTTTTTTTTTTTAATTCTCCCACAGTGGGAATATCAATAACCCTAATTATTTCAGTCTTAGATGCAGTTTTCCAGTCCATATTATTTTTGTTTGTGCTGAACAATCATTAAAAACTGACAGCCCAGTGATTACTTTTTTTAGTATTCTGCTCTTCTTTATTGGTTCAATTGTATTAATTTCAGTGGTAACTTAGTGAGAAAGAGGAGTTTTATAGTACTCACGTTTTCATTTATTTTCTTGACTTTTTTAAAAAAATTATTACATTCCTCCAGTCTGACATTCTATTATTAATTTTGTTTTTATTGGGGGAAAGAATGACGGCCAATTCAAAATGATTTTTTTAAAAGTTCTTAAATGCTCGGCGCAATATCTGTTTTAGTTGCTGGTACTTGTTTTTACTGTTTGCTAGTACTGTAATAATTCAATTATCAGACTTTATGGCAGCATTATGGTGGTTTTGCACCCAGCAAATCACTTTGTGTCTATCCTTACATAGCCCCCAGTATGTCTATCTGTTGCCTTCTGTTCTGTAAAGAGTCTCGGAAACAAGATGACCTCAAATGTTACTTGCCCTGAGTATATATTTTAAAATCAAAAAAAGAAAAGGCATACCCTGGGGTTTAAATAGAAAGCGATCTGAAAGGGTGCCACTTCACCAAGGTCAACCAGTACAGGAAATAACATGAATGATTATACTATAGATATTATTCCATTTAGACTTTGAGGCACAAATACAAAACAAAACAAAACAAAAAAAAAAACCTGTATTATAATTAGCATTTCACAAACAAATTAATCTTTAAAAACTTGTTTTTTCAGGTTTGTTCAGCATTCGCTCATTGTTATCGATTTTATTGTGGAACATTTCCTTTACAGATAACACTTATTTATTCAGGGAAATCACTATCAGCCATAGTATACTGGCTCTGCACCATCTGTACAGTAATAGTTTTAATTACAGTACCACCTGATGCTGTACCTGAAAATATTAATAACTGAATTAAACAGAGTGTGCGCACACTGCCAGCTGAGGATTACAGAGACTGTTAAAGTGGATTCCAGGATAACATTTTAAAGTTTAGCATCCAGGCGGCTTTGAAATCACTCCAAAGCTATTGCCCAGATACTGAAAAGTGACCTTTAAAGAAAAAAGCTGGTGATGTAGAATAAATTAGTTTTTTTTTTTTTTTTTTTTGTCTTAGACAAGCCAGTTATTTGCCTGTGCCACTTGCTTGTTGCACAGTTTTTTTTCATTTGCTTTTTTTTATCAGAAGATAAGATCTTGAAAGCTAGTATATAGCTAGATAATTAATTAAACACAATTTAAACTGGGTTGATCTTGCCACATGCAGGACCGTCTTCACTTGTCTTTGCGTAAAATAACAGCACTCCACAAGCACAGGTAGGTTTTTAAAACAGGGCAGGCCTGTATATTTATTTTAAACATAAAAAAACAACCTAACTCCTTCCAGAAGTGCTAACTAAGCATTGCAGGTTCTAAACTATACTAGACAGCTAAGCTGTTTACTGGTCACAAGAACCCATACACTTTTACAAATGAAACAAAACACTGTACCAGCTTTTTGTACCTGCTCTTTGGTCCAGATCCCTGGTAGTCTCTCCCTTAATAGAGCCATGGGCTCTCCCTTTATACAATGTTGCTGATCCCAATTGTCACCAATTATTCTATTTGGAGCAGCCACATTCTCACGTGTTTTTGGCAGGGTCAGGAGTTAACCCCATCCCTGCTAACCACCACCAAAACACACAGAAACACCCACACTATTTACAGAGCTCTTGCTCTGCCACATGATATTATCATCAGTGCAAGCATTTCTTCATTCATACATCAGTTTTAGTTTATTTTTGAACAATTCAAATGAAGAATCATATTCTGTATGTGCATTTCAAGTATTTTTTTATTTCATTCACTTCTGTCTGCCCTCTGGGAAACAAGATAGAGTAGCCCTGCATACTAAATACCTAGGAGATTATTCCTTGGGGAATGCCGCTGTGGTTTTTTGCTACATAATTTTTAATCCGATTGCGGTTTGAATCAGCCTTCAGAACTCCAATAAGGTAATTTAGGTTTTATCTTGAGATTCTGGTTTTTACACGACTGATTATACACGAGAGAGGGATTAATTAATTAAATTGCTGTTTAGACTATGTTTGTACTTTTAAGTATTCTTTAAGACAACTGTTGATCACATATGAAGTGCAGGTCTCTAACACGACATTATCCATTAAAAGGTCTCTATGCAGTTTCCCTAGAAACCACGTCTATAGTGGAAATCACAGCTAAACAGCATCATGTAAGCAAAGTGTAAATGGAAGCTGGAATTTAGCTGCCAGATCGACTGTATATAAATAAGTGCCAAAGTAAAGAAAAACTGTGACCTTTGAACTGTGTGTCAGAATTACCTTGTTCTTCCGAATGTGCAGGAGGCCTGTAATGTCCCTAAGCTCAGCTGGCAACATGACTGTTATGGTTTGAAAAGTTGACAGAGATTTTATTTCCCTTTCATTTGCCTCATACCAGACCTCTTCCTCAATCAAATCACTGTAACAAAGCTTTCCATTAAAAGGACATCTGCTTCTCTGGTTCAACTCCAGAGGGATTTAGGTTAGAAGAAAGTATTGAACTGAAAACAATTGGATGAAAAGCGGACTGGGCATGAAGAACACGTCAAGGCGTTTACTGCACAGAAGTTTTGCCATTATTTAACCATTTTGTTTTTACATGTTACAGAGTAGACCTTAAAGAAGTTTACCACAGTATTTTTGCAGTTTTACCATTTAACGTAGTTTACCCTGGTTTGCCATGGTTATTAATATGCTTTACCATACCTCACTATTTTTTACAATGTTTACGTATACGTTACCATGCTTTCCCTATGCTTCGTTACACCTTGCTATGCTTTTACTGCGGTAAACTTTTATAAGGGAAGTTTTACTTGATATTTATTTACAGCTAATGTGTTTACTGTAACTTTATTATTTTGCTGCAGTATTGTCTGTTATTTCCAGAACACCCTGCTTTCTGTTACAGTAGAGTGGCCAAATAAATTTAAGACCAGAAAAAATATTTATTTCAAAACACCTGGCATAAACAAAATACACTAGATGTAGTTAAACAAACACTACTCTTGATTCACAGTGTAAAAAGAAGAGAAATCCAAACAGTATAACTCAAATAAAAGTCAACCTTGACAACATCTGTGTCTAACACCAGATGACCAGAAAGAGATGAAACATGTTGTGCTTATATTATTATTTACATACCCCACTCCTTGCCAACTCTAACATAATATATACTATCTTTAACCAGGCTAACTGGGAGGATAGGGAAAATGGTGATTGCATTGACAGCTTTTGCAAAACAGAAACAGTCTGTGTGTCTGTGAGGCACTATAAAACTGTTTTTTGAGGAACACCGTGATAGAGGTAATAGTGTGAGGAACACCATGATAGAGGTAATAGTATGAGGAACACCATGATAGAGGTAATAGTGTGAGGAACACCATGATAGAGGTAATAGTGTAAGGAACACCATGATAGAGGTAATAGTGTAAGGAACACCATGATAGAGGTAATAGTGTGAGGAACACCATGATAGAGTTAATAGTGTGAGGAACACCATGATAGAGGTAATAGTGTGAGGAACACCATGATAGAGGTAATAGTGTGAGGAACACCATGATAGAGGTAATAGTGTGAGGAACACCATGATAGAGGTAATAGTGTGAGGAACACCATGATAGAGTTAATAGTGTGAGGAACACCATGATAGAGGTAATAGTGTGAGGAACACCATGATAGAGGTAATAGTGTGAGGAACACCATGATAGAGGTAATAGTGTGAGGAACACCATGATAGAGGTAATAGTGTGAGGAACACCATGATAGAGGTAATAGTGTGAGGAACACCATGATAGAGGTAATAGTGTGAGGAACACCATGATAGAGTTAATAGTGTGAGGAACACCATGATAGAGGTAATAGTGTGAGGAACACCATGATAGAGGTAATAGTGTGAGGAACACCATGATAGAGGTAATAGTGTGAGGAACACCATGATAGAGGTAATAGTGTGAGGAACACCATGATAGAGGTAATAGTGTGAGGAACACCATGATAGAGGTAATAGTGTGAGGAACACCATGATAGAGGTAATAGTGTGAGGAACACCATGATAGAGGTAATAGTGTGAGGAACACCATGATAGAGGTAATAGTGTGAGGAACACCATGATAGAGGTAATAGTGTGAGGAACACCATGATAGAGGTAATAGTGTGAGGAACACCATGATAGAGTTAATAGTGTGAGGAACACCATGATAGAGGTAATAGTGTGAGGAACACCATGATAGAGGTAATAGTGTGAGGAACACCATGATAGAGGTAATAGTGTGAGGAACACCATGATAGAGGTAATAGTGTGAGGAACACCATGATAGAGGTAATAGTGTGAGGAACACCATGATAAAGGTAATAATGTAAGGAACACCATGATAGAGGTAATAGTGTGAGGAACACCATGATAGAGGTAATAGTGTGAGGAACACCAAGATAGAGGTAATAGTGTGAGGAACACCAAGATAGAGGTAATAGTGTGAGGAACACCAAGATAGAGGTAATAGTGTGAGGAACACAGTAAGAGCAGCAGTAGTATAGTCATGTGAGGCACCAGGCAGATCAACGGCCCTCCAGATGGAAGTCCTGCTCCAAACAATATGCTGGGCTCCACTTCAAAAGGCTTTAAACTAGTATCACCCATGGTCCTGGTCCTGTGTACTCGAGTTTCTCCCTGGTCAAAGATGGGGCCCACATGCAAACCTCCTGCACCACTGCCACTCCTTCTCCTCTGCTCCAGCTGAGGGAAAGACACAAAAGAGAACAGTGCACCAGAGTACATGTTGGTTCTTGACCCCACCCAAACAATAGCCAATTATTCCCCTACCCCACCCCACTATATCACAGGTCAAGCACTTAGTGTTGGTCGCACTACTGGGGCCGGCCTATCTGTGCTTCGTGCACAGGCCTGACCCTGGTCACAGTACTTCACTTTAGGCAGAGCTAAACTAAATTGAATAATTAATTGGACCACTCATCCTGGCCCACAGTTTTCTTTATTCTATCACCTATTTTCTCCATTCTATCACATTCTTACATGGACACGTCCACATCTATATATTGTACACCGACTGTTCCTAAATAAATAATCGATAAACAAATTTGCAGTCAGTCAGGATGCACATGTAGTTATGCAAATTCCACAGAAAATAAAATGTTGCCCATCTGTCTGTAAATACACTTGCAATGGCTAATGTCATTGCAAATGGAAGTATCTACAGTACACAAACGGTAGTTACCATATCAACATATAATCTGTCAGTTCCATAGAAGCAGAAAAACAACCACAGCCACCTGTTAAGGCAGGCCAGGTCCCACAAGTTAATCACTGAAAAGACAATCAGTGAAGGGAAACCAAAGATAAACGGAAAGATACATCTCTGGAAGAAATCATTGCATATCAGTGGGGCCAGTCAGAAGACAACTCTGTTTTTCAGTTAGTAGATCTGGAAGTCAGAAGCTATTTCTCAGAAACAAAAAAGCTTTAATTTGTGAATGGTCCATAAAAGCACCCCATACATCCCAACTACAGTACAGGAAATTTTAAACTGCCAAGAAGTCACCTCGATCCACTCTGGTCACTCACTCATTCAATTCCCTAAAAAGAATCCCATAGAACACAGCTGGTACTTTACATTAACTTTAAAAGGCAATCTCCCAAGCTTCAAGATGCTGCTGAACTTGAGACTACAGTCATTAAAGAGTAGAACATCATCCCTCAAGATCTACTATATTCCACAATTATTAATAGATGATAGAGCAGAAGTGTTTACCAGTACAATACATGTATTGTATATGTGTGTTTGTTTTATATGTAGTGTCTATTTATTCTGTCTGCTGTACCTTTTCTAGCTTTTTCATTATTTATTTATTTATAATTCTCTTTATTGAAGTTGTGTTGTTATTGTTTTAGCAGATCAGTATACAGCAAAGGAAAAACAAAGAAACTAAAACTATCAGAAATAAAAGAGAAACGAGCTCGTATTAAAAAAAAAAAAAATATATATATATATATATATATATATATATATATATATATATATATATATATATATATATATATATATATATATAATATATTAAAGTACATAACATCTCTGATCCAATGGAGATGTGAAAGTGTGGGACAGTCTGTTTCCAGTTCTGCAGAATGAATCACCTAGTTAAAGTGGCAAAGGCTACGATGTCATATTTTAATGACAAACATCCAACACCACCCTAAAAAGAGCAGAGAGAGGCATGGGATCAAGGGGATACCCAAAGTGTGAGAGAGAGACTCAAAAACAGACCTCCAGAAAGGGATGAGCCTGGGACAAGACCAAAGCATATGAATAAGAGAGGCAGGGGTCTGTTTACATGTGTCACAGGAATGCCTCCAAGGTGGATAATGAAGGGACATTCAGAGAGAGATTAGTCTTATACATTTCAGATATCATTCCCTCATAATCGGTCTTGCCACACAAATGGAGAGCACAATCCCACTAAAAGGAACATCCTGCTCCAAGAACTGACATCCTCACGACAACTCTGGCCTCTTTAAACAGCCTTGGTTGGGCAACGCCTTCACGAGCACCACTACTAAAATACTGTAAGTCTAAAGCTGAGGAAACACAAAGCCACGGTTTCAGAAACAGTGGCTTGAAACCTGGTTCTAGGAGACCAGGAGGCCTAGTTTGAGGCAACTGCTGTATCGAATCCCAATTCTCCTCTTGTGTGTCATGCAGGGGACTGAAACCTACTCTCCTGAAACCAAGTTCCAAGCCACAAAGTGGCTCAGTGTTCCCTCAGCTTAAGGGCCTAGCAAAGATTCCAATGTATTGTGGCAGGGCAGAAAGATTTATAAGAATAAAGATTTATTATTTTGGATTTAAGTTTGTCCACATGTGGAATGTGGCTGGGTCTTGACTGAATAATGGAATCAATCAAGTCCTAGCCACATGGTATAAAGAGAGGCCAAAGCCTTTGTTTAGTAGGTTGAATTTGGGAGAGTGTTTAGAAAACCTTTAGTGAAAACCGCTTGCAAAAGCAAAGGGTTTTGTGTATGACTTGTGTTTTTATTTAAACCTTTTATTTTGGTCCCTGTACCCACTTTTCTGTAAATAAACGTGTGCTTTAATTGCAGCTCTCCGTCTTTGACTCTCACTCCTGGCGGTAACAGGTTGGGCAGTGACGTTATCCTGCCACAGTCATATTTTCCGAGTTTGTATAAACAGCTCTGTCATTTATTCCCAAATAAATATGATAGCTTACTTTTTAACAGAGCATCCTTTTGAATATACTTGTTAGAACAAACAACAAAACACGGGCCGTGCTTAAGTATATGGGCAAAATCTACTTAACTGTACCATGGCAACAGTGCCCTTTTCCAGTCTCTGCAGACTTAAATAGTAATTCTGACTTCAGTACCTATTACCATCAAAACATTCATGTTGTTCTAATGTCAGCAGATATTATGTATTCTCTGCAGGAGTTGATAAAAGGGAATTAACAGTTTTTGAATTATTCAGATAGTGTGGAATATTTTAGTATTGGTGGATAACAGTATTTAGATATTGAGCGGGGAAGCTAGACAACTGCATAGATTTGACATGAATGTAACTCACTGACACATGAGAAAGAATACAGTAGCCATGTGTAATATTTAGTTCTAAACATCGGGCTGCATTTTTCAGCACATCATGTACTGTACTTCACTTGCTTTGTATCATTTTACTGCATATACTCCACTACTGTTTTATTATAGAACTGTAACTTGCAATGCGGAAACATTATAATCAGCTTTTTTCATATATAATTTCATATTTTAATAATTGTAACCCTAAATTGTAAATCTTCTTGGAAAAAGGCGCCAGCAAAATAATTAAAATAAATAAATAAATAAATAATACAATCAATTTGGAAGGGAGGTAAACGTGTCTGTGGTATAATCGGAAATAACGAAGGATAAAGTAAAATAAAGAAGACACACTGCTGGTTCATTACTCTCCATCACTGGCTGTACTCTGAGCCTGACCAAACACTCTCCTCTCAACTCCACTACATCAGGGGGTTAAGAGCAATATGTATAACAAGATTAGTAACAGGCAATAATGCCACCCACAGTCTGGTTACTGTAGCAACATGAACTAGCAGACAACGGTGTCTCTGTAAGAGCCACAATATAATGTTTATATATCAAACACCATCAATAGGCTATAGCAGATAGAAGCAAAACGTTATATATTAAGCAAAAAATGTAAACTGAATGAGATTTTATTTTTTAATTGATTCAATAATTTTCTTACCTTTTCAGATGTTTCCAAAAAATTGACTGCGTTCGTCACTAGTGAACCACTTTTCAATGAGAATGTCCGTTACGCTGTGCGCAAAGAATCCTGGTATACGAGAGCCTGTATACTCTGCAAATCCTTTACGCACAGCGTGGCGGAAGTAAAGGGGGTTGATCCAAAGATATTCTGAGAATATGAGATCATGTTTTCCTACAGCGTGGGAGGGCCATGGCCCTCTGGCCCCACTGGTTCCGGCGCCCCTGCCTGCAGATAAATTAGTTTGCTGTATATAAGACAGAAAAGAAGTCAGAAAGGAAAATTAGACCTGGTAAACTGACAATTCATGAAGAAACATTTGCTTTTTGATTGAGTGTTCAGTATCAGAAAAAGTGAAATATTCACATTTTGGAAAAAAAAAAAAAAGTTGTAAATTACACTTGGGACTACTATGCTGTTAAAATCATCCCCATTTGCTTTACACACAACAACAGTGACACCTGGTGGCCAAGCTGGATGTGCACAGCTCTACTACTCTGTCTCTTCTCATCCACAGTGCACACTTCAATCCCAGCTGCAGTCACGTTATGGCTTGCCAAGACTAATATCCATCACAGTGCACATCAATAACTAAGGCATCAATAACTCAACAAAAAGTCAAGTCCTCCTTTAAACAAGGATCTCTTCTACTCATCAACTTCTTATCTGAGTATTGCTGCACCAGATATCAAGAACAAACTCCTAGAGGGGACAACCAAACTGTCCCTGAGGCTTGGGAGAGGCATGCTAAAATTAATACATTAATAATCAAATTCTATACTACTATTGTATGTCAATAGCAACTCCATTGAAATAGTTTTCATAGTTGGACATTTGGGACACTGGTTTCATTGCAAAATGTTGAGTACTGGAACTGTAAACCAATTAAACCTTTTTGAGTGCTGTTGTAAATACAGCCAAACAAGTTTGCAACAGTAAGTTATGTGGGTCCATGTGATAGCCTGGATGATATCAGAAAATATCTGTCCCCTTTTACATGGTATAGTTGCTCAGAGCAAAGCAGATTTGGGTCCTTCATTAAAATCAGCCTCTATTGCAAGGACTGGTTGCCGGTGGACACCAACTTGACAAAAGGGAAGGCTATTAGAAAAGCACAAAAGCCGAGACATGTTTTCACAGATTCTTTACTATAACAATCCATGTAAATGGCTGGAAATTAAATTAGATTTGTTAATCAAATTAAACTAAGAGAGTTTGTGACGTGATTGTAATGAAAATTCACCAGTATTAAAGAGTAAGATATACGTTGCATGTCCCCACGTGTTACAACAACTGTTTAAATAATGTACCTGTAGTTGCCTTTTATTGTTAACATCCTAACAACTTTCTGACCTTTTTGACCCGAGAAAAGCGCTTTATTTTCCGGCAGTGCTCTTGTCCTGCCACAGTTAACAATAGCAGTCTATAGCACAATTATATTTTTTGCAAGTTATTGTACATGTTTGGATGAGGTGAGTTTGGTGCTGTAATTCTATCTGTGATCACTTTATTAACCTTTTCACTGCAGCAGGAAACAAACACAATGAAACTGTGTATACAGTATCATTTTAAAAGATTCAGTACAGTGAAATAGTGTCGTTTCCTGACTGGATATCAGAGTGTTTTAGAAAGAACTCTGGGAAATCTTGATAACTTTCATTATATAGCAAGTTATATGGTAATACAGATTATGTTAAAAATGTGTTTTATAAATATTAATGGGTATGTTACTATCATCAATGTTCGTTTTTTTTTTTTTTTTTAAAGATAACTGAGGTGCATTTCCAAGTTTTGTGGGAGATCCTGCATAGTTTAGTTTCAACACAACATTATAGCTGACTGGTTATAACTGGTGGTGTTTTTACCAGCCCTCACCAAATTGCCACAACAAATAAATAAATAAATAAATTACAAATGGGGACATGTTTTTCCTGTCTCACACACTGCTCTGGTTAAATACAAACATGCTCTGGGGAGCCCTTATCAGCTTCAAAGAGAAGAGCTCTGTTGAGCATATTAAAATTCATATAGGAATTCTTTGAAATATGGGGTGTGCTATCACTCCTTTAACTTGGACATCAAAGTTTTGAAATCTATCATAAGACATGATAATAAGCCTTAACTAATAGCCTTAAATAAGAAAGAGGAGGCAACCATTGCATCTGTTCGATAAGAGGGAACTACTGTAAAGTGTGCTTGTCAATTAATCTAGTTTTCTGTGGAAAACAGTATTTATTGGAAGCTGTCATAGAGCATATGGCTGAAGCTGTATCAGTGAAGACAGAGGCCTGGCATAACAATATGCTTTTACATATAAACTGATAACTGATTAGAAATGTATGCATGCCAGAAAATACATATACAGTACAGGACTTTTCAGAGGAACTGTAGCTCCCAACACTTAGGTGAAGTGTAGAAAAAAAGTCAATACCTGTCATACAGTAAGAGAAATAAGTCGCCAAAGGAATGTAAATATGTCCTCCTTTTACTCCCATTTTTTTTTTTTTTGGCAATTTTTGCAGCCCCCAGGCACTTTTATTACAGAACACCCGAGTTTAATAACAATTAACTTGTTTTGTCAACATGGAAATATACCAGGGAATGTATTTATTTTGAGGTCTATATCATTTATATTAAATTATTTATTGATATTTTAAAATGGACTAGTTGTACCCATTGCACGCAAACAAAAAAGTAACAGTTAAAAAAAAAATGTTTTGAATAACCCAGGGAGTTTTGTCCATGCAGATGTATGTTACAGGACATCCGAGTTTAATGACAATAAACTTGTTTTGTCAACATGGAAATATACTAGGGAACGCAGTTATTGTGAAGTCTATATTAATTTCCTGTTTTAAAATGGAACATTTGTCTGCAAAAAATATATATATATTTTTATGTATAAACATAAAATAAATATAAAAAAGGATGAAACTATAACTATAATTATAAGTTTTCAAGCATGTTGTGTTACTGCCACCATCAGTGTGACACGATTAGTTGAGAAAATAGGGAGTATTTTGAAAGATGGAGTTTATACCTTGGAGATTTT
The DNA here is from genome assembly GCF_017654505.1 of Polyodon spathula. NCBI lineage: Eukaryota > Metazoa > Chordata > Actinopteri > Acipenseriformes > Polyodontidae > Polyodon > Polyodon spathula. Next base: position 12,465,435 of record NC_054538.1, on the reverse strand, counting down.
TTTTTAGATTTTTTCGAAACATCGTCTCATCATTCTGAGATTCTGATCTTGATCTCTGAAAAATGTTGGTTTCCTGTCAGTGTAACGCTCATTGAGGTCCCAACTGGCACAAGGAAATACGGTTTCCTCTCGATACTGGTTGATGAGAGTAACACTATTTGTGGTCCCCACTGGACAAAAAGGAATGTTAATTTCTGAGAATTAGCTATGTTGAAGGATAGCCTATATATCTGATAAAAGTAAAACATAAATAAATAAATACATTAATAGATATTGAAATAAATGAATACATAAATCAATACATAGACATGTATTTATGTATTTATATATTTTGATATTTCTTTCTTTTTCACTATCAGATATAAATACTGCTATTTAATACTGTATGAAGCGAAAATAAATGCTCAACAGTTCTTGTTCAATTGTATATTAGTGAAGATTTTTTACATAAAGGTCATCATGCGTTCATATATTTTTACATTCAAATTAGAAAATATATTGTAACAACCCAGACAATTGCTTTGTTGCAGGACTTGTTGTCTGTTCAGTTTGTCTCATCTATTTTTTGTTACATATGTATTATATAAGGGGAACGGTTCACGCCGTTACTTAGCATGGGAAGGGGGGGTGAGTGAATGAGTGGGTAGAACGTGTGTTACTGTTTTCGGGGGTTGCAGAGCATGGATGTGATTGGTTGATGAGCCGGACAGTGGCAGGAAATGACAGGAGGATATAGAAGGGGTGCATGAGCCTAGGGACTGGAGACAATCCAACGGTGAACTTGAATGAGAAACTGTGGGTGCGACTGAGCGAGCGTGTCGTCTCATTACTTGTTAGAAACTGTAACTTTACTGCTATACTACTTGCAAATGTTGCAAAATAAAAGGAAAATCTGGTGGTGTGAAAGCTAGGGCATCTGCATTATAAGGTGCAGAGGAAGTATGTCTTGGGTTCGATTCCCACACAGTGTTTATATTTAAAACTTTAAAAAAATTAAATGCATTTATTTATGTGTAACAAACACATTTTAATGTGAAAAAAATGTTGTTGATATGAATGACACATTCATACTTTTACACACATAACTTTAACATGCGTATATCATGGATCAGATGTGCCAGTGGAGAAGGGGTATTAGAAGAAACAATTGGGGCAACCTTGACCCCCACCACTTTTACAGTTGGGCAACCTTGGCCCCACTGCTTTTATAGTTGGGCTTATTTGCTTGCCCCAGTTGTTTCTTTTAACTTAGCTTGTGTATTTGATATCTTCACTTTAAATGGTTGGGCATTTTTGATAAATTGACATTTTTTCACATTTCCAATGTATTTTTGGTTCAGATTCTATATTCCAGGGGTTGGAAGCTTGTCCATACACGGACACGCATGTCTGTGGCAAAAGTTAGTCGTGACTGTGACAGCGACTACTTCTAACCAACACACGCATTTAATTGCATAGAACTTCCATTTTGTTTGTCCGTGGCCTGGATTTTTTTTTTTTAAATGCCCGTCACCATTAGACATGGTGCCGACCCCTGAGTCATAAATTTTTGGAAAAGCTGCTGTTGTACGTTCACAGATTACTAGGAAATCGATTGATTATTGAGTTGCTTGAAAGATTGATAAAGCATAGGAAAGCATTATAAGGTAAAGGGAGGTAAGGTAAAGCAAAAAAAAAAAAAAAAAAAAAAAAAAAAAAACAACACGAAAATAATATGGCAAACAATGGTAAATGCACAGGAAAAACATAACCAAATTACAAAGGTTCCCAAAGATGGATCACGACGCAGCTCTGAGTGGGCCGCAGGAGCAATGGCATTATACGTATTTTTAAAAGCAATACTTCTCACCAGGGGTCCTAGTTTTCTGCAATAAAATAAATTAAATTCTCAGATTTAAAAAAAAAAGAAAAGAAAAAGATAAATCCACGTTATTCCATGAGTAAAATAAAAGGGTTAAACATGAGCTCTCTGCCGCATTATAAGACACACAAACTACTATTGGGTAACAGTTAACACAGGAAGTGTTTATTGTTGTTCTTGCTACACTTGTTGTGTCTCTTTATGTTGTATTTTAGTTTATAACTTTAATTGTTATTGAACTGTAACCTTATATTACAGTGAAGAGTTGCAGCTAACAATCATGACGTATAGCATACAGTAAAAGTTGCATATCAGTTGCATATCAGTAAAAGTACACTCATAAAATTAAACAGCCACTACAGTGTTTTCAAAACGGCAAATAAACCTTTAGTCACAAAATTTAACAGTAAGTACAGTACTTGCATCATGGCCCACAGTCTTTCCCGTTGCTAACCACAGCAAAGGGAAAGAAGATCACCGTTTGGCTAGAGAGGGTGACAAGGCATACCAATCCCCCACTTACCAAAAGACAGTGTGAGAGTTACGTTTCCTTTTCTGTTTCACTTTATTTGTCAGCGTTATTTTGCAACGAAATGACATATAAATAATAGAAACATTGTAGCCACACTAAAAGTTGCGGTCTGTGTTAAAAGTTATGGTTTCCGCAACAAAGTCACGGCCCACGAATTCTATCTTCTACAGTTTAAAAAAAAAAAGAAAAGTTTGCCCAAAAAAAGTTGTAGATGCTCAAAGTATTATTTACATACATTGTACTCCCCTCCTATCTCTGCCATGTTGACAATGATTCTATTCTATAACAATTGTAATTTAAACACATCATCGTATTGTGTCAGGGAAAATTTCAGGCGTGTGTATGATTTCCCAAGGCTGACATTGTATGAACGAATAGACATCACCTAGGGAGCGTACCAGCTTTAACTAGGTACTAGGTCTAACTCTAGTGAACAGTTACTGATGGTTTTCTGTTTGTTTGTTCATAACAATGAGAAGGAGCTGCACAGTCTTCTCCAGCCTAACCAAACTGAACCTTGACTTGAACGACTTGCATCCACATCAAAGAGGTATGATTGTGAGACACCAGGGTTTGGTTCACAAACAGCTTGTGAAACAGTCATGTTTTTCTTTTCTAGGAAAGTAAGTGCTCTTCATTGTTCAAAAGTTTGCCCAAAAAAAGTTGTAGATGCTCAAAGTATTATTTACATACATTGTACTCCCCTCCTATCTCTGCCATGTTGACAATGATTCTATTCTATAACAATTGTAATTTAAACACATCATCGTATTGTGTCAGGGAGAATTTCAGGCGTGTGTATGATTTCCCAAGGCTGACATTGTATGAACGAATAGACATCACCTAGGGAGCGTACCAGCTTTAACTAGGTACTAGGTCTAACTCTAGTGAACAGTTACTGATGGTTTTCTGTTTGTTTGTTCATAACAATGAGAAGGAGCTGCATAGTCTTCTCCAGCCTAACCAAACTGAACCTTGACTTGAACGACTTGCATCCACATCAAAGAGGTATGATTGTGAGACACCAGGGTTTGGTTCACAAACAGCTTGTGAAACAGTCATGTTTTTCTTTTCTAGGAAAGTAAGTGCTCTTCATTGTTCAAACTCATTAAGTTCCAGCTCATTGTGGTCATTAAGCACTGGAGCTTGAGACTGTTTTCATTGCAGAGGAGGGCAGCAGAGGACAGGAGTGAGGAGATAAAACAGGTTTCATTATTCTCAGTTTTGGATTTTAAACATTTTCCCCAGTGAAGCCTACTCGACAAAGCTAAATCATATTATGTTGTTCACTCACTGGCCTATGAGTCAGTACATGATCTGTATGAAGAGTTTGGGAAAGCTTTGAAGCAACACTTTACTGCAGGAACCTTCACTAATTTACAGTCATATACTCATACACATGTTTAATTACTGAAATGTGTATGTGTATATGATAAGAAATGTATCAGAAGATTCTGGTGTCCATTTAATCTGGACAAATCAATAAAATATATTCCTTGTATGGATGGTTATTCTCTGTAAAGCAGACACTTAAATGACCAGGTGCACAAAAACACATTCCAGATCTGAAGGCACAGAAGCAACACTTTACTGCAGGAACCTTCACTAATTTACAGTCATATACTCATACACATGTTTAATTACTGAAATGTGTATGTGTATATGATAAGAAATGTATCAGAAGATTCTGGTGTCCATTTAATCTGGACAAATCAATAAAATATATTCCTTGTATGGATGGTTATTCTCTGTAAAGCAGACACTTAAATGACCAGGTGCACAAAAACACATTCCAGATCTGAAGGCACAGAAGGAACTCAGATTAATCATCTTGAGAATCTGAAATACCAGCAGGCTTTTTAGATACCAAAAAAATAAATGATTCTGTCAGTGAAAGCAGTGAGGTGAGTGGCCCCAAGAATTACAAATCTATTTGAAAATGGAATATTATAATTTATTATTTCAGATAAATGGAATAAAATGTTTTCACAATAAAATGTTCATTTGGAGCAATTCCATATCATATGTTTAAGGCTCCTGTATCTGTGTCACATCTCCAGTATTTGTTTGAATCACTTAAGCCACAAGTATACATTATTCAGGGGTATACTATACTTAATGTATTAATTTAAACTGAATTGACCTTCATTTTGCATTAGGAGAAGAACGTTTTATGTTACTCCAAACTCTATATCAATTCTCACCAGACAGCGTTTCTTTAGCATCAAGCTCCCATTATTGTTGTGGTTCTAAGGTTTATTTATTTATTTATTTATTTATTTATTTTTAACTGTTTTCTTTAACAGCGCGTCATAGATTTGAATGTATTAGTACAGTACAAGCATAGATTCCCAGCTGACACACGTCAGGCAGTCATGTGATTTTATACAGGAAGGAATGTACAGTCAGTTCTGTACTCAAAAACATAGTCCAGAAATAGATCTGCGCTAAAGCGAAAGCCACTACAGCTATTCTATTTCTTTGTTGTCTTGAATTCTTCACCATGGCTTGGACGAAATACCAACTCCTTCTCGCTGGAATGATGCTCATCACAGGCTCCATTAACACATTATCAGCCAAGTAAGAGACAAAACAATGTAGTGAGAGAAATTCACTTGATGTGCTTCAACATATGCTCGAAATGACAGTGGTTTATTGTCCATTTGTCCAATTGCATTTTCTAGGCGTTACCAGATTCAAATGCACTGTTTTGCATTGTAAAGGTTAATTATGTACAGGTTACCTCAATTAAAAAGGGGTAAGCAAAAAATGTGTATATTATAAGGATGGGCTACAAATTTAACAATCGGTTTACTATACAACGACGACGACGACTACTAGTAATAATAATAATAATAATAATAATAATAATATAATAATAATAATAATAATATAACCACAGTCCTGTGGAACCCCTGTGTCGTCTGGTTTTCATTCCAACTGAGCTGTCAATCGCTTACCTAAACCTATTAATTGAAGTAATATTTTGCTTAATTAGACCTTGTTTTCAGCTCTTAAACTGTTTCAGAGTTCAAGTTCAAAATGTGATAGCTAACTTAAAATCTGCAACTGTTTAAGAGCTGAAAACAAGTAAAAAGCTCTAATTAAACACATTATCACAGTTCAATTAAGGGTCTAATTAAGTGATTGAGAGGTTAGTTCGAATGAACACCAGCCGATATAGGGGGTCCCCAGGAACGGGTTTGAGAAGCCGTGTCTGGGTACACTAAAAGCAGCTCTTGCACGATGTTCATGGAGCACCAAATAATGAACATAGGTTATTGTTGTTTTTACATTGATCTTACTGTGCCTGCAAACTTACGTTATAATGTATTTTATTATTTATGTATTCAATTAATTTGCCTGCCTGCCTGCCTTATTCAAGTAAATAACAAGTGTGCAGTTTAAATTGACTTCCTGGAAACATATTTTAAGACCTCGGGGTGAATTCTGAGTTTTGTAGTTTTTAATGCTCTGTTTGTGTACTGGGTATATTGGAGAATTGGCATTTATGAAACTACATATCCCAGACTGTATTTGCTGTATGAGGGAACACCGTTGTCTCTACAGAAAATGAATATTCGGTTCCGCCAGCTCTCGTGACCTGACAAGTTAATGATGTATCAGCAGTTTAGAAACTAACCTCGAGATACTGACACACTGACTCAGTTTTGATACTCACAAACTGACTCCGTTTTAAAAGTATTGCCGAAGGATTTACATGTAGATTTAGTATGAACCTGTTTTAGTCAATGTCGCGTAACTTGGCTGCGTTCCAAATGCTCCGGTTTTAGTGATTCTACTTTACCTAAGTTTAAAGCAGTGGTGGCTGGCTGCTAAATTCTTGAGGAATACACTTTACTTGAAAGAAATAGTAACTAATTGCTTTTTTTATATGATAAAAAACACAACGTGGTATTTTTAATTGCAAGTTTATTGCAAGCCATGCATGTGTGTATCTAGCACAGACTGCCATTTGAGCTCATATTTTATATGTATGCCTAGAGTGTTTTTCCTGCTCCAGTAATAATAATAATAATAATAATAATAATAATAATAATAATAATAATAATACAGAGATACAGCAGAAAGAATGGTTTGCTGTTTCAGTGTTCTAGACACTTGAAAATGGTCATTCAGTGGTTTCATTCATACATCTGGTTCGTTCCTCTGACTGCAGGAATATCAATAGTTGACAGGAAATAGGCAGTGAATTCAGAAGAGTTTTTAGTTTGTTATGTACAGTGACAGTTTGAAGCAAACAAAGCATTTTGAAGATTAAACATAACACAGAACAAAATTGTCAATCTTCTAAGACATCCTGAGGACACCATTTTATATGTCACACATAAACTTGAATAAGTATGACCTTAGTGCAGTATAGAGATACACTTGTAAAGTTTATCGTAGAATTGCAGGATGCAAAGAGAAATGCAGAGGATTCTGAAAAAGTGCAGATTAAGATTAGAATATCTGAAAATGATCACTTAATTAGAGGACCATTTCTTTAAATATTTTTTCTGGTATGGGAGTAGGCTTCTATCTAATATCTTCTATACCTTAACAGCTATGCAAAAAATGTCATATAAACGTTGATCAGATTCAAAACTTTTTTGATTACTGCTGTCTCATTTAAGTTGAACATTATGCACGGTTACTGAGAAGACTTGCATACATAATGTTTTGTTTGCTTTTAATTATAAAATCACATTCAACAATAAACTTTGTTTAAGCGGGTTGACAGCTGACAAGCACATCATAACCAATGAGGGTTGCAGCTCCAGCTTTTCGGCTGACAAGTCAATTTGATAGGTTGTTTGACTGTATTCTGATTTATACTCGTGAATATGCATTTGACTTCTACTAATGTGATTGGCCAGCTGCGAGGCTCCTTGCAAACAACAGCCCAATGAACTCGACACAACCCTCGACATCACGCACTGTCTGAAATAAACCTTCAAGTATTCCACTTACTTCAGATGCAAAAAGGAATGAAATGTACTTTTATTTGCAGCAAAATAATGTGTAAAAGGACCTAAATAAATAATTAATTATTAGTACAAGCCTCAGGTGCCTCAAAGCTGGCTACGACCTTGAGTACTGTAAAGCCTTTCTGTGAAATATAGCAATATATCCATGGGTGTGTTGGTGGCTTTTGCTTTTATATAGTCTGGACAGGCAAAGCGCTACTTTTATACTACAATAAACTCAAAGCTTCAATAAAGGCATCTGGTTTTGATATCTTGTTTCATGTCTATGGAAAGTAGCCACTCAGCTGACAAGCAGTTTAGCTACAATTGACAGATTTATCAGGCCAAAGTCTAAACAAGCTTGCATGGCTTCCCAAATTGTGGAATCATATTACAGCATGTTTTACATTTAGAGTGCCTTTGAAAAATGAGTCTGAAAAAAGTTACTGTGATAAACAGTTGTTTTGTTACTCAATATATGGTCACACACAGATTTTTTCATACTGTTTGGGCTTCTTAAAAGCCCCCACGCATTGCTACAACTATTTAAATCACATACCTGTAATTTCTGGTTAACATCCTGATAAGTTTTTACACTTCTAAATGGAGTCTTTCTCAAAGGTATTTTCAAGCGGTCTTAGTGCTCTTGGGTTTGAGATCACTTTCTGATTACTGTCGGGAGGTGTACATTGTTTATCTACCTGAATTCCTGAAGAGACACACTCCAGTAAAACTTGTTTTGCCTGGCAGAGTGAGTGCGGAGTGAAGTGGTGGGATGTGCGTGAGCGCTGCTGGCAGGTTTGTCAGTATTTTCTTTTCTTTATACTGTTTTACATTTATTGTTGTAAACTGTTGAACAGTTCTACTGTGCTGAGCTGACGCTCCAAACTTTTCTTTTGGAAGGTTAACCGGCCGACATGGAGTTAAAGTTTTTGCTGAGGGTTTTATCCCTTTGGAGGAATGTTTGCTAGCTATTGGGGATGTAGTTGGCTGTGACAACGTAAAATCAACTTCTTGCTTGACCGGGTCTATTGTAGTTTTTTTAGGTACAGTTGAGCTAGTATCTATGGTTGTAGAAAAGGGGGTTGTTGTCAATAATACTTTTCTCCCAGTAATTCCTTTAGCTGTCCCTGCTAGGAAAATCACCCTCTCTAATGTTTCCCCTCTCCTGAAATATGATGTGATAGAGAGGGAGCTGGCTAGATATGGGCAGCTCATGTCCGGGCTGATGAGAATCCCTTTAGGCTGCAAGTCACCACATCTGAAACATGTAATTTCATTCAGAATGCGGTTGTTTATGATTTTAAAAAACATTGATGAGGATCTTAACATTACGATTAAGTTTAAGGTGGATGGCAGGGATTATGTCATTTATGCAACCTCCAACTCGATGAAGTGTTTCATATGTGGGACTGAAGGTCACATTGTGAAAAACTGTCCCAAGAAAGAGAGTAGGGAGCGGGACGGGAGTAATGGAGACGAGACTGCTGATAAGCAGCATCCAGGACTGGCTGGTGCTGGACTCACTGGCGGATCAGTACCTGCGGGCAGCAGGGAGGGAGAGCAGGCTGGTGATGGTGGGGCAGCTGAACTCCAGACACCACGGATACAGGAGGCAGGCAGTGACGCTGTTGGGGGGCGGAAAGCCAAACCAAAATAGCGAAGCTACAGTGAAAGTAAAACAAATTAATTCTGAGAGTGGTGTGGGCGTGGGGGAAGCAAAGAATGGTATAAACAGTAAAACTAATGACAATGAGAGCGCAGACAGGGAATGGGGGGAGAGGGACCAGACAGAATCAGACGGTGGCAAGTGTATGGGGAGATGTGCAGATAGAAGGGGTAAAGTCTGCGGTGGACATTGAAGTTTTTAGATTACCTGGAAAAAAAGAGCTAATAAAACAGAGGACAGTAACTTGTATAGGTCTTTACATTAAAACTTAAAATGCAGATGTTTCATTTTCTGCATTTTTAAAATCTTTCTTCTTCTTCCCCCTGCTCCTCCTCCTCTGTGGGAGACACCAACAGCTCTGGGAAAGCAGTGTCTTGTCCCGGTTCTCCTCCCCCTGTGCTGCCTCATCTCTCAGGGTTTCCCTGAGCCCTGGTGACAGACAACCCCTCACCTCCCTCAGCACCTTCTCTACCTGCCTCTTGCAGCGCCAGCCTTCCTGCCAATTCGGCTGCAGTGAGCCAGCGAGAAAGCCCCAGTGCCATCAGGAGCCCTAGTCTTGTGATACCCGCCCTCACAAACCTGTCCTGCAGTGCAAGTGACTGGAGGCATTGAGGTAGAGGCCCGCTAAACTGTGTATCATTTAAAACAACTATAAAGGTTTTGATAGGGGCACCATTAATATTTTAAACACCCTTATTTAATTTACAACTATGTATTCCTTTTCATTACCATTGTTAAACCATCTCAATTCCTGTAAATCATGAATAGCAGACGATGATAAAACATGCAAAACAAAATTGTAGCTGTACATTCCTTGAACAAAACTGTTTGCTTTCCTCTCCCTGTAAGGAAGATATAGTCACTACAGTACTGTAAACAAAACTTGTTTCAGAAAATGGGTACATTCTGCCTGGAGACGCATTGTTTTTAAGATTAGCAAATGACAGAAACCACTTAGTGAAAACACCCCTTCACACTGGCATGCTCTACCCGGGTCGTAATGCGGGTTGGCTGAGCGATTTCACACAGCTTTTTGAAGAAGCAGAGTTGACCTAGGTGACAGAAGCAAGGACACAAGGCTGGTACGCAATGCCCTGGAAGCAGCAACGTTCACATGACCACCTTTTCATCTTTTTAAGAGGACTTGCTTGTTACAGTCGCTTTCATCCAAGCTTCTCTGGATTGAATCGTTGACCCAGTTGTTGATTAGAGCAAATATTTCTTCATCGCGTCACGCCATCCCTGCAGAATAAACGGCTTTCAAGTTCCTTGTGGAAATGAAACCTTCGCAGTTTATTTTTTGTCGACCGTCTCAGATGTTTTTTTTTTTTTTTTTTTTATTTTTCTTACTGTTATGATGGATTTCTTTTTTATTCTGGTCAAAATCGTCTTCATAATTAATTGCGCATGCACTGTAAAGCAGCGCTTCAGCAGGAGGCAGGAGGGTTTCAGTTGCTCCTCCAATTAAAACCAGGGATCAGACTACGTCATCTGCCATTGCTAGTATGTGTACCGGAGGCTTGTCTCGTTTGATGAAAAAAACTCTCTGGACCCCTCCAATTAAAACCTGTGTTCAGATGTCTCCTATCAAACAAACTTATAAAACAGCAAATTGGGAACTGGAGGGCAGGTTTCTGCGGTATATACTTATCTTCCATGCAGGAAATCAATTTATACACTTCTGTAGTTTTCTGATTAAGCAACAGAAGACATAAATTTGTGCAAATTGTTTTTGTACACATGAAATGTATACTGTAGAAGTAGGGGCCACAATGTTTTTATGCACAATACTGTGTCTGATTTTGCACACGAACACAGTTATATTGGGTTTTGTTGATATTGTTTGGCATTCAGTTCTACAGGGAGACTGATTTGAATTTTGTATCGTTTGTAAATATGTACCTACTGCCTCAAAAGATCTTCAATAAATTGACTTAAAATTGTCCAAGCATGTTTGAGCTGTGGCCACAGGTATTATTGTAGTAGAGAATGTGAGTCCAGCATGTCTACTTGTGTATTGCAAAACAGGGAATTAATGTGTGCACCTGTGAGGTACAAGCTCTCTTTTGTGACAAAAAAGAGATGCATTGTTTGTTTTTGAACATGTTTGTTCTTGTTCTAAACTATTCCACTCTTATCAGTGATGTCATGGTGGGACACTTAGTCATACAGATCAAGTTCTAATAGTTTCTTCAGACAACATCATTTTTGTTTTTATTGCTATGTATTTGTATCAGTTCCTTATGTATTGTTTTTTGTTTCTTTTTATCTAGATGGGCAGACAACTTCTCTGCGCCAGGATGCAAAGGATCTGCAGAACACTCCTTCTCGCACCCTTTCCTCCAGGTAACCACATGCGGTGCTAATGACATTAACCTGACACCTGACTTGTCTAGGCTTAGGGTTTGGGTTATAAGTGAATCTTAAGGCCGGACTGAAGTAGTCCCTCAGTTGCTTACTGTATAAAGGTATTTGGCAAGGTAAATGCAGTTGAGTGGATACTGTGCATGCTTGGTGAAGTTCTGCATCTACTTGTGAAATTATAACGTAGGTTCCTGTTTAAAAGTACCCAAATTACTTGGTTTTCAACCCCGTGGGAAAGCGTAATGAAAATGGCAATATCCTGGCTATGCTATATGCCATTGTGTGGATGTTTGTTGCGTGAACCCTGTAGTCCTCCAGATCCTCCTTGTAAATGAGATGATGCATCTCCAGGTGTTTTGTCCTGAACAAATAAATAAATTGCATAATTGAGGGATGGTGTTCTAGCATGAGGCAGAAAGAAGGAAGTTGCCATCAAAGGGACTTCAAAATGAAGGAAGCAGTTCCAAAGAGAAACAGGAGAACAGCAAGCAGAAAGAGTACAAGGCACAGACTGGAAATTTAAAAAAAAACTTCCATTGCATTACTGTAGTTTTTTTATGTAGAAATCTACTGTAAATGCCCTTTAGTACATAAAGTTGTCATCATCAGAGCAATGTGGATAAAATTATAATTTTACAATGATTATTAATTAGAAAACGTATTAGAAAATAACTAAAACACACATTCAGATATTATACATTCAGGTATTCTTAAGCTGAGGGAACACAAAGCCACTTTTTCAGGAGCAGGGGCTTGAAACCTGGTCCTGGGGGACTTAGTTTGAGGCAACTTTGCTGTATCAAACCCCAAGTCTCCCTTGAAACCAAGTTCCAAGCGACTAAGTGGCTTTGTGTTCTGTCAGTTTTATAGGTTCAGGTATTGGTCATTGTGAAATTCTATATGGAGTTGAAGACATTATTTAAATTGATACCTAATAAAATAACTTTCAACTAACAACTTCCTGAGCAGAGTTGTAACAGCAAACTGTTTTCTGTGGTCCATGTCATACGGTTCATGCCCAGCCCTAGCATCACTGTCACCTATCTTGTTCCCTGCAGGCGGTGGGCATGTTTCTCGGGGAGCTCAGCTGCCTGGTGCTGTTCCACATTCTCCTCTGTCATGACAGAAGAAGCCCAGAACCGAAGATGAACACGGGCCAGACCTTCAACCCCCTCTTCTTCTTCCCGCCAGCCATGTGCGACATGACAGCAACCTGCATCATGTATGTCGGTATGTTGTTTTATTATTATTATTATTATTATTATTATTATTATTAGAGAAATGGCAATGCTACATAGTACTTTGTGGTGTGCCGCTGCTCCAAAAAGTATAAGAAAGGTTTATGGCCAGGGGTGTCAAACTTGTTTCGTATGGGGGGGCCTGATTCGATACCCTGGCGCTTGGTGAAGGCCAAGTGACAGTTATAAAAACACAAAGATGAACCCAAAACATCACAATTATCGTATTTAACAACAATTATCAAACGTAGCATATTTACATTCCCCTAAATAGCACATATTTTGATTATTTCACTCACTCTTAGAACACATGCAACACAAATTACAGTGTTGCTGTGAATCGGCAACCATGTGGGTGAGACAACAGTGCGTCAGCTGGTTCGAGTTATGACACCAGTGATACAAGAAAAAGGGTTTTAGTTCTGATTGGTAAGTTCTGTAGTGACAAGTGTCCTCATGTCTTAATCCATGAAGAGAAAGGGGGAACAAGAGTGCCGTGTGTTTCAAGAGAAATGGGGAATTTCGGTTTTCTTTGTGGACGTGGAGTGGAAAACCAGCGTGCTTACTGTGTTAGCAACATGTGGCTGTTGTGAAAGAATACAACATTAAAAGACATTATGAAGCCAATCATGGTAAGGAATATGGTAAATATACAGGAAAGTTATATGAAGATACTCTGAATTAACACAGTTATTGAAAAAGCATCAATCAATGTTTACTAAATCTTGTAAAGTAAGTGATGTTGCTGTTATGGTGAGCTATGTGATTGCCCACGAAACAGCTGTTTTTGAAGAAATGCTGCTAAATGCTACTGAAATAGTGTGTCCTGAGAAGCAGCAAACTTTCTCCATCAATCAACAAATCTAAATTTTGATCTCAACTTACTTAACTCTATACTTAAGATATCCTCAGCCCAGTCATTTACTCCAGATGTTGATCCACTGGTTCAAGTCCCAGGTACAGCAGTAGCAGTCACTAATATTCTTTGTCTTCATCTTTTAGTGAGTGTTAAGTAAAAAATTACTTAACTTAAAAATTGTTCCAGTTCATTCAAATTCCGAGGACTTCTCTTGTGCACAGACTTCTTCAACTCATACCAATTGGATTTAGACTGGGACTTTGACTAGGCCATTCCAGAACCTTGATTTGATTCTTCTTTAACCATTCTGAAGTAGATTTTGATGTGTGCTTTGGATCGTTATCGTGTTGGAACGTCCAGTTGCACTTTAAACCAAGTTTTGTAGAGGATGATTGGCCATTAGAGGAAAAACAGCCCCATGAAGGATATTACCACCTCCATGCTTGACAGTAGGTATGGTCTTCTTTTCTTTGTACGCCTCACCAGACTTTCTCCAAACGTAACGACTATCAGCATGGCCAAATAGCTCAATTTTTGTTTCATTACTCCACAAAACCTTTGACCAGAAATCATATCCATCATTCAAATGCCGTTTTGCAAACTTGAAGTGATTGTTCTTGTGACATTTTTCTAAGAGTGGTTTTACCATGCAACACTCGACCTATGGTTGAAATGGAAACCCCAGTCCCACTTGGAGCCAATTCACTTTGAATATCTTTGGCAGTCAATCTCAGATTGTTATTAACCTTCCTCACTTGTTCTTGGTGAAAGAACCTTCTTTCTTCCAGTCTGAGGGAGCGTTGTGACAGTACCATGAGTCTTGTACTTCTTTGTAATAGAAACAATAGTTGCAATTGGGATACACAAATGCTTGGAAATCTTCTTGAATCCATCTCCAGCTTTATCACAATAAATAATTTTCTGCCTAAGGTCTTCAGATAGCTCTACCTTTCCCCATAATGACCTATTGGTAATGACAGCAATCATCGTATGCCTAACCCTGTTATGCTCTTCAAGAATGTTCACCTACAACCCATCATTTTCTAGACTTTTCTAGAATTAAGTTCTGCATTATCATATTGAAATTTCTAGAACCTTGTAGACAATACTATCATAGCATCTAAGGGTATGGATACTTTTTAATTAGCATTTATTGAGTTTTGCAAAAAGATTGCTGAATTAAATAATTGTAGACATCTATTTCTTGTAACTTGTTTTCCTCTTCCACAAAAGCAAAACTTTTGCTACAAATGATTTTTCCTAAAATTATTTGGTTTAGAGAAATTTCTAGAAATTATAAATTTCCATTGGGTTATGTAAACTTTTGACTACAACTATATGTAACTTATTTGATCTACCGTTTTTCCTTTGGCAATGAAAACTGTTATTGAAGCGCTGGTTTTCTGAGCATCACTGGATTTTTGGTGTTTTTGTGGTCTCTCGTGCTTAACACAAACATCATTCTTGCTCCCACTGTCCTGCGTAGTTTACAGAAATTATGCCTTTTTCAACCATTGCTTCGGATTATGTGAGAATAGGTTGTTGCCCAAGAAGCTTGAAAATTCAATATTTTAGTTTTTTTTTTTACCACGAGGACTTATCGCACAATAAGCCATTGTAGATGATCAAGTATGTGAAATTGCCTCGCACACTGAATGCATGCCTGCACAGGGCTCCCCTGGGTCTGAAAGCCTGCTAGGTACAGACGGCGATTGCAGTAACCACAGACAGTACATTACATTTGCAGAAAGTAGTTTGCTGACATAAAGGGGTTTAACAGTAGAGTTTTGAGCACAATACGGGAGAAAATCTGTCCCAGTAGTTGTCCAGGGGAAGTGTCCAAAAAACGTAAGAGACCCAGCAAATAAGGGAGAGTTGACAGGTCTGGTATCCTATTGAATAAATTACGACATCGCTCTGGGGGCTGTATGTTTGACACCCCTGCTTTATATAGACCAGCCTTGAAACCGAAAGAAAATGTAACATGTGAAACCAGGCAATCCTTTAACATGATGCAAGGAAAAGGTAATTCTATAGAAACAATACAGGAATTGATTAAACAGCAGTTTTTGTTTACAGTCTTATTGTTTGTTCATTGGTTTATTTATTTTATTGTAAATTGACAATTATCCTAAATGTAATTTTTTTCAGCTCTCAACATGACCAGTGCCTCAAGTTTCCAGATGCTGCGGGGAGCAGTGATTGTCTTCACTGGGTTGTTGTCCGTGGCGTTCCTGGGACGGAAGCTGATGGTCAGCCAATGGATTGGAATCTTTATCACCATCACTGGTCTGCTGGTGGTCGGCCTGGCAGACTTTGTAAGTGGAGAAAAAGATGAACAACACAAGCTCAGCGAAGTCATTACAGGTACCAGCTTGAGAATGATTCTGGTCATACACTAATGCTAAAATGTCCAAAACAAATGAAAAGATTAACACAATTTTATGGTTAAATTATAATAATACAGGTAATAAAATGTATATAAAATCTGAGTTTGCCAAATTGATTACTAGCTTTGTAAAAAATCAAAACATAAATAAAACCAATAGCTTTATGTAATTAACTGATGAAAAGGTGGAGATTTTTATCGGGAGCCTCCAGTTTGTCTTAATGTAGCATTAATGATTAAATTAATTCTGTGAATAATGTGAATAAGAAGTCAATGAAGTGACAGCCTCTTAACATTGAGCCTGGTTGGAATGTCAACTTTAAGAAAATAAAAAAAAAAAACACCTCAGTGATTTATTAAAAATACAATGTGCACATAAATGAAGAATGAAACAGACCAACTTTTTGTATTATATTGATATTGTTCATCAGTTATATAAGGAGTGTTTTAAAATTTTTCTCATTTGGTATACAGGTGACCTCCTTATTATAATGGCACAGGTCATAGTTGCCGTCCAGATGGTCCTGGAGGAGAAATTTGTTTACAAGCATGACGTCCACCCTCTGCGGGCTGTGGGCACAGAAGGTACAGTCTCCATGAAAAATGTTGTTATAGAGTGTCAGGTACCTGATGTTTGTATTTGACATTTATTCTTTGAACTGTGTATTCTTCAGTTCAGGTCAAGGTGTAAAACATTAGAACAGTAAAAGCAAGAAGCAAATTAGTTTGATTGAACTAAGATTAAAATAAGATTAGCACAGTCTAATAGTTTTAGTTTCAGGTAGGATCAGAGTGGTACAGACAACAGGTTAATGGTTACAATCTGGTGTACCTAATGTCATTTTTAGACATGATAGACACTATGATGCATTATTATTATTATTATTATTATTATTATTATATTATTATTATTATTAAAAAACTGTAGGGATGATGGGCTAACTGTAAAATGACTGTATTGTGTTTAAGAATTAGTGATTTACCAGATACACTGTAACAAAATTAGCTAATAAACGAAGTTATACTAATAAAAGGATTAACCCTTTTCCTCTGTTTTGTCTGTCAGGTTTTTTTGGCTTTGTCACCCTGTCGCTCCTGCTCATCCCCATGTACTACATTCCCGCGGGTCACTTTGGCAACAACCCTCGGCAGGTCCTGGAAGATTCCCTGGATGCTTTCTGTCAGATTGGCAACCAGCCCATGATCGTCCTGGCTCTGCTGGGCAACATCATCAGCATTGCCTTCTTCAACTTTGCCGGGATCAGCGTCACCAAAGAGATCAGTGCAACCACGCGCATGGTGCTGGACAGCCTGCGTACTGTGGTCATCTGGGCAGTGAGCCTGGCTGTGGGCTGGGAGAGGTTCCATGGACTGCAGGTCCTGGGCTTCATTATCTTACTTGTAGGGGCCGCCCTGTACAATGGACTCCACAAACCTGTAATGGAAAAGATCCAATGCTGCACTCGGTTCCTGGGCCAGAGCTCAGATGAAGAAGGGCTCTTGTCAGGAAGCACAGCTTCTGTTAATTAGGATACTTACATTTGGGTGTACATAAATATATTCCTAATTCCCAATTAATTTATATCATTAATTCAACTTTTTTATGGTTAATTTTTATGTTTCGGTGAATATGTTATTTTTTTTTTTTTTAGAAAGAAAATCACGTTACACACTTTACATATCTTTTTATTTTCGCTAAAAACCATTTAAAATTAACCTTCCAGACACATTTTCCATATGTAAATATGCCACGAATCTATCACAATTTTACACATTAGCTAACTCAGGTACCTTTAAGCTTAAATGCTGTAATGCCTGTTGTGAGATTAAAATAGTATTTATAGTGCATGTGCATTGTCTAAATAGCATGCCATGAATACAAAGTTTCATAGTTCACAGATTAAAAACACTATTTGTGAGCTTGTTGATTTAATTACAGACAAGGACTGGCCTAGACTTATCCCCGGCTGCCCAAAGTTTTTAATGCTTAGATCCCTCATAAACATTTACTGTGGTGTACATATACCATGGTAGCAGAAGAGCAAAGGTGTGAAACATGTTTAGAAAAATGAATGTGTTATTAAGCACATTCAATTATGGTACTGTACACCATAGATAATTATGGTACTGAAAGTAAGGTGAAACCATGGATCCAAAAATGACCTGTAATCTTTGTTTTTTAAGTGATACATTATAGCTATGTTTTAGAAGTACCTTTTTTTCCCCCTAAGATGGAGGGCATAAAGATGACCATAAATAAAGTGTTGCATGTAGGTTTACATTTACTGTATGTTTTAGATGAAAGGTAACTGACAAACAGAAAATCCACAACTTACTTGACAACTCTGTAACTCTTACTGTTTTAGCACAGTGAAAATTTTGCGACACTGACATCGATGGCTGCGTGGACCATCTGGGTTGATGACAAGGGTATGCTTTTTCCTCCATGCAGTTTTATTATTGACAAATCTCTAAATAGCCTGATACCTGCTGTATCTGCGTTATATGCTGTCTGTTTAAAAGTGCTACCATCATCTGCTGGTTTGCACACAGCACAGTACCTACAGTTTGGCTCGATGGCTATGGGAAACTGGAATAATGATACATTTTTGGGGTGCATTTGCACCCCTTTCTGCCTTATAATTTTTTCACATACCACAATAACAGCGCCTGCACACTGAAAGAATAGATTGTTGAGAGTTGCAGGATGACTGAGGGAGATGAAGAAACTGTATCTTCTAACAGTATTGATTTAGCTGTACATATGTTTTTTTTAGCCCTATGTAGTCAATTTCCTATCTTAGAATGAGCATCTATCTATGTGTGTATAATACACACAATATAATTACTATATTATTTGCAGCTTATTACCTCCTACAGTATATTATTCAAAAAATGTTACAAGTTGCAAAAAGATAAGTATTTCATATACAAGCCTACCACTAATGTGCAGCCTCTGTTGACTTGTAGAATTGATGCTGAGGCATTCTTTTTCAATTTATTTTTTAAATTCTATGTCAAGGGATGGAGTCTATATTTATTTTTTTGTTATGTCAGCAAGTTCTCTTTCACATTTTTTTGACAAAAAGACTGAAGCTGCTTTTTTATGTGACTTTTAAGCACAGGTTGTTTTTACTAGATTTTGTAAATGTTAAGTTTCCAAGTACAATATAATATTTATTTGTGTAGTTTTATATTTGTTTATATTTCTAAAAAGTTTGTTTATGGCTCATACCCAAAATATTTAATATCAGCGATTATCAGGAAATGCACAATCTTTACGTTATCTACAATGTTCTTTATAATAACTGAAATCCTTTTTATTGTTATTATTATTACCTGTAATATCCTAATATAACAATATACAATTTGGGGGACTATTCAGTTGATCTTAATAGATGTGGATCTAAATACTACTGTCGTTTAAATCATTAATATAGAACCCCCCCCCCCCAAACTTTCAAATGTTTTACAAAGAGAAATACGCCGAGGAGGCTAATATGCCCTGTTAGCTGTGTGGTTTTTATTAGTGGCAGTATTTGTGCCACTGCTTAGATCAACTGAATAACCCTCCTTGGGATCTATTTAAATTATCTAAAAAGTGGCAAATCTTAATAACACCACCCTAAAATGTATAAACATGATGTTCTGCTCTCCTTTATTGTTATACAGTAAAACAGCAGCAGTATTAATACAGAGTTAAAGAGGAACAGTATTTAGATCTGCTGTTTACAACCTAAAAATAGACTCATTTGTGTTTTAATAAAAAATCTAATTTTGACTTAAAGGGAATATCAGGTCACTAGCAACACCTTAATATAAACTCTTACATGTTCAGTATTTCAGGGCTACTCCATATTTAACATGTTTATGTCTAACATAAGTCAACTCAGAGGGCACATACCCCTGCTCTTTTACAAGCTTATTTCTTTCCCAGTGTTCACAACAACAAAAAAGTCAAAGGTATTGTTGCTAATTGATTGTTTAAAAGGCATCTGCTAAGAAATAAATAAATAATAATAATAATAATAATAATAATAATAATAATAATAATAATAATAATAATAATAATAATCTGAAAATGTATTTTATGATTTAAAATAATGGCATAATATGTGCTAAGTCTGTTCTCTATGTTTTTGGGGTTAACTAACATCTTTTAATGAAAACAACTGTAAAACAACTGAAATACTGTACTTTATGGTACATATTGTATGGTAAGTGCTGGGGTAGGTATCTCTACATATTAGTTTCTCATACAAACACAAACGCATTTCATAAAACTATGAATAGTACATGACATAATTTAGTGGGACCAAACTTTTTTTTTGTACAAAAAAAACATCAAGAAACCATTTCAGTGCAACACCACATGTTCTCTTTAGTCACACTGGCCATACATTCCTCATTAACAGGTTTCATCTATTGTAGCTCTGATTTAACTTTCATTTTCATTTCATTTTTGCCTTCAGGGTAATTCTAGGAAATTGAATGTGAAAAAGAAATTGGTGTACATTTAATCCACTACAGCACACATTAAATAAAGGTATTGCATCCTTGCAAAAATAATGATCAGATAAACTTGAACTCACTGACCCTTAAGCATACATACAGTATACAGGTAATCCCTCAACCATCTGGGACCAAGTGGGTGAATTGCACCTTATAATATTATACATCTAGTACTTTTAACAATGTTCATATTTTAATCTACTTTTAATAATTATTTAATTGACTAACTTTTTCTTGTTGAGAACAGAATTCTTTCAATAGGTGTAATGTCTGAGAACTGTCCAGGGTGATGCCATGTTCTTTGTTAAGTGAGGGGTTGATGATAAGTTCCGGGTTGCAGGCTTTATGTATTGCTACAATGTTAAACTCGCACACAATTGGAAAATACTATAATATCGGACATCCCCTCAGAAAAAAGGAATGGGGAACCCTAAGAAACGGAAAAACATCACATCAGACACCAGCCAGTGCTGCCAAATACAAGACAAGTTGAATTACTGTCTCATTTCATGTTAATCTTTGAAAGAGGGTGCCAAATATTAGGCTATTGCTGTATACCATAAACAAATGATAATAATAATAATAATAATAATAATAATAATAATAATAATAATAATAATAATAATAATGCAACTACAAACAAATGACTTTACGTCAAGATACTGCACTAAAACTATTTTGATCAAAAACACAGCTTTGAAACGTTAATAACGATCTGTATTTAAGTGAGGTAAATACACGAGCCTGTTGTGTAACAAAGCTTTTTAATGTATATTTTAGCCTTTTGGTTTAAAAAATGTATTTATCCAGATCGTCTGTCTCAGCTGCGCGTGCACGTGAAGTTAAATAAAGTAAGGAGTCGTTCCGAGGAGACCCACGAAAGCCAAGGCATGCAAAGATTCCACGGGGAGGACGCAGTACATTTTACACCTGCCTCCAATACAATGTGTAGAATCCCTGTTCTAGTGTATTATGTAATAAAATCGAAACTCCCCATGCAACACCCACGCATACAAGTTTCACTTTTGTTTTCTTCAAGCTGTCGTCATTGGCATTAAGTAGGCCTACACTGTTGCAGGACCGCACGGTATATGTGTATGAAGTATGAGTTTCGTAAAAGAAAGCCAGAGTAAAGATCATGTTAGTAATAACAATGGACTGCCATTTAAAAACTCGAGTGAAGAAGATCCCGAGCACCTGGAAAGAACAAGGGAAAGAGGAAAAGCTGAAGCCACTATCGTTAATGAAATTATGATAAATGCCCAGCCGCATAGTGAACAGAGGCGTAGACATACAAACCAGGTAGTAATGAATAATACAGCACTGTGATAACAAAACATGTTCTATACTGTATTTAATTGTTGATACCGCAGGGGTTTATTTTTTAAATGTATTTATTGTTCACAAACTACCAGTATATATTCATATTCTGCACTCAAGACTGCAGCGTGTTTATTAATTTATGTTATACTAAAGCTCCTCCCAGGATCAGGCTCGTTTTTCTTTTAAAGTTACGTATGACTGTCACTTTGGAGTTGTGGTGGACCCTGGGATATCAGTATAGCAACGGCCCGTGCAATAGAATATCAATAGAGCTGAAGAATTGGGTATTGTTGCCTATCACAATGCATCAAGTGATTTCTTGTACACTGATAGCTACTGTATTTCATTGCTTTGTAAAATGTACAACAGTGTACAGTTGCTTGCCCAGACATTTTGGTTAGAGTTAAAAAGTAATTAATTGTGATAACCGATTTTTTATACTTTAAATCGGTTTATTCCTTGATCTCAAGTGAAGTGGCTAATTAATTTTAGAGCTAATCCTTCGAATACAGCTTAATGAATTTAGGCAAAGTTGGCTTTTGGGTTTTGTTCAAAGCAATGGTTAAGCGCTGTTCTTAAACAAAAGTTTAGACACCGCGCCTTTAAAGTAACTGGCCGAATAGTAATTTTGAAAAAAAAGTTAATCAGTATTAACCTATTCAGCAATAATGTTGCTTTGACTAATTATTATATATATATATTATATATATAGTATAATATTATATATATATCTTATGTAATATATATATACATGTATATATTATATATATATATAATATATATATATATATATATATATATATATATATATATATATATATGTATATATGTAATATATGAATATATATATATGATCCACTGAAATCAAACATGGCAACCCTGGCCCTATTAAAAGGGCTGAAGAATTATTTTGAAATGTTGGATGTGTCAGTACAGGGGATTGTGTTAGCCATTGTTTTTATATGAAAGTAACAATTGCTGTTTTAATGTTTATAGTGTTCATGCAACCTTAGTTTCCCAAAGGACTACACCAAGGTGGGTTTGAAGTCAGAGAATGTCGGCCCACAGAGAGTAGTGCCCTCTGCTGGTCCCTCCACGCATTCTACATCACCTGTTTCTCTTGTAAGTAAGAACATAAGAAAGTTTACAAACGAGAGGAGGCCATTCGGCCCATCTTGCTCGTTTGGTTGTTAGTAGCTTATTGATCCCAAAATCTCATCAAGCAGCTTCTTGAAGGATCCCAGGGTGTCAGCTTCAACAACATTACTGGGGAGTTGATTCCAGACCCTCACAATTCTCTGTGTAAAAAAGTGTCTCCTATTTTCTGTTCTGAATGCCCCTTTTTCTAAACTCCATTTGTGACCCCTGGTCCTTGTTTCTTTTTTCAGGCTGAAAAAGTCCCTTGGGTCGACACTGTCAATACCTTTTAGAATTTTGAATGCTTGAATTAGGTCGCCACGTAGTCTTCTTTGTTCAAGACTGAACAGATTCAATTCTTTTAGCCTGTCTGCATATGACATGCCTTTTAAGCCCGGAATAATTCTGGTCGCTCTTCTTTGCACTCTTTCTAGAGCAGCAATATCTTTTTTATAGCGAGGTGACCAGAACTGAACACAATATTCAAGATGAGGTCTTACAAGTGCATTGTACAGTTTTAACATTACTTCCCTTGATTTAAATTCAACACTTTTCACAATGTATCCGAGCATCTTGTTAGCCTTTTTTATAGCTTCCCCACATTGTCTAGATGAAGACATTTCTGAGTCAACAAAAACTCCTAGGTCTTTTTCATAGATTCCTTCTCCAATTTCAATATCTCCCATATGATATTTATAATGTACATTTTTATTTCCTGCGTGCAGTACCTTACACTTTTCTCTATTAAATGTCATTTGCCATGTGTCTGCCCAGTTCTGAATCTTGTCTAGATCATTTTGAATGACCTTTGCTGCTGCAACAGTGTTTGCCACTCCTCCTACTTTTGTGTCGTCTGCAAATTTAACAAGTTTGCTTACTATACCAGAATCTAAATCATTAATGTAGATTAGGAATAGCAGAGGACCTAATACTGATCCCTGTGGTACACCGCTGGTTACCACACTCCATTCTGAGGTTTTTCCTCTAATCAGTACTTTCTGTTTTCTACATGTTAACCACTCCCTAATCCATGTACATGTGTTTCCTTGAATCCCAACTGCGTTCAGTTTGAGAATTAATCTTTTGTGCGGGACTTTGTCAAAAGCTTTCTGGAAATCTAAATAAACCATGTCATATGCTTTGCAATTATCCATTATCGATGTTGCATCCTCAAAAAAATCAAGCAAGTTAGTTAGGCACGATCTCCCTTTCCTAAAACCATGTTGACTGTCTCCCAGTACCCTGTTACCATATAGGTAATTTTCCATTTTGGATCTTATTATAGTTTCCATAAGTTTGCATATAATAGAAGTCAGGCTTACTGGTCTGTAGTTACCTGGTTCAGTTTTGTTTCCCTTTTTGTGGATCGGTATTACGTTTGCAATTTTCCAGTCTGTCGGTACCACCCCTGTGTCAAGAGACTGCTGCATGATCTTGGTTAGCGGTTTGTAAATTACTTCTTTCATTTCTTTGAGTACTACTGGGAGGATCTCATCCGGCCCAGGGGATTTGTTTATTTTAAGAGCTCCTAGTCCCTTTAACACTTCTGCCTCAGTTATGCTAAAGTTATTTAAAACTGGATAGGAACTGGATGACATGTGGGGCATGTTGTCAGTATCTTCCTTTGTAAAAACTTGTGAAAAGTAATCATTTAACATATTTGCTATTTTTTTTTCTTCCTCTACGATTTTGCCATTTGTATCTCTTAAACATTTAATCTCCTCTTTGAATGTTCTCTTGCTGTTGTAATATTGGAAAAACATTTTGGAATTGGTTTTAGCTCCCTTAGCAATGTTCATTTCTATTTCTCTCTTGGCCTTTCTAACTTCCTTTTTGACTTGCGTTTGCAGTTCTGTGTACTCTTTCTGCGTACTTTCTTTTTGGTCCTTTTTTAATGCTCTGTAAAGTGCCTTTTTTCGCTGAATATTTTTTTTAATTGATCTATTAAACCATTTTGGCAATTTAGTTTTACATTTAGATTTGTCTACTTTAGGGATATAATTGTTTTGCGCCTCTAGTACTACATTTTTGAAGAACAACCATCCTTCTTCTGTGGGTGTTTTCTCTATTTTACTCCAATCTACTTCTGTTAGTCTCTGTTTCATACCTTCATAGTTTGCTTTTCTAAAATTGTAAACCTTAGCTTTAGTCTTTACTTTTGGGGATTTAAAAAACACTTCAAATGAGACCATGTTGTGGTCTGAGTTTGCCAGTGGTTCTCTGACCTCTGTTTTAGTTATTCTATCTTCGTTATTTGAAAAGACTAAATCAAGGCATGCCTCCCCTCTAGTGGGTGCCTTCACAAATTGTGTTAGGAAGCAGTCATTTGTCATTTCCACCATTTCTATTTCATCCTTCGCGCTACCCACCGGGTTTTCCCATTTTATTTGGGGGAAGTTGAAATCCCCCATTAGTATGGCTTCTCCTTTGCTACACACATTTCTAATGTCATTGTATAACAGATTATTGTGCTCACCGTCTGAATCTGGCGGTCTATAGCATGCTCCTATTATTATGCCTTTTGAATTTTTGTCTGTTATTCTGACCCATATTGATTCGGTTTTATTTTCTTTGTCCAGGTTTAACACCTGGGCTTCAAGACTGTTTCTTATGTATAGCGCTACCCCTCCTCCTCTTCTGTCCTGCCTGTCTTTCCTATACAGTGTATACCCACAAATATTATATTCGTCCCCATCACTCTCAGACAACCACGTTTCTGTAACACCTATCACATCATAGTTACCTGTTAGTGCAGTAGCTTCAAGTTCTAGAATTTTGTTTCTGATACTTCTAGCATTTAGATAAATACATTTAATGGTTGTCTTACCTGAGTTGTTGTTATTGTTTTGATGCGGTCTCCCTTCTGTTTTTTTGTTGATTTCTCCCCCCTTCCTTTCTAGTTTAAATGCTTCCGAACCTGCTCGAGGATCTTTTCTCCGAGTAGACTAGTTCCCTTGTTATTTAAATGCAGCCCATCCCGTCTATACAGATAGTCCTCGTTGTAGAATGTGGTCCAATGATCAAGATAGGTGAAGCCTTCCCGTGTGCACCACGTCTTCAGCCATTCGTTTTGATTAATTATTTCCAGCTGTCCATATGGTCCTTTGCAAGGTGCGGGTAGTATACCAGAAAATACCACAGTTTTGGTTTTCTCTTTTAATTTCCTTCCTAGCTCTCTGAATTTGTTTTGCAGGGATTTTGGTCTGTCTCTTCCAATGTTGTTTGTACCGATGTGGACGACTACTACCGGGTCGTCTCCTGTTCGTTCTAGGAGCCTGTCCACGTTTTCAGTGATGTGCTTGACCGAGGCTCCCGGAAGGCAGCACACTGTTGTAGTAAGGGGGTCCAAACTGCGAATTGAACTTGCTGTGTTTCTCAATATGGAGTCCCCAACAATCATGACCTCCCTTCTTTTTGCTGTCTGGTCACCACTGTCAATAGGGTCCTGGATGTTGTTCCTTTCATTCTCTTGTTGTTGGTTCTGCTCATCAAAATTCTGAAGTGACTCAAATCTGTTGGTTGTTTTGATTTCTGGTGGTTGTGTTTGACAAAGTTTCTTTTTTTCCCTGCTTCTGCCTACCTGAACCCAGCTGTTCTGACCTTCTATCTCCCTGGTGGCTTTCAGTCTGTTAGGGGTGATGCAGACTTCCATGAATTGTGGGTGTGCCAGTTCCTCAAGATCCTGTTGCTGTCTCACTTCTTCCAGCTCCATTTCTAGCATACTTACTAGTTTATGCAAATCCTGGATCGCGCGGCACTTTACGCACACTTGGTTTAGCTCCGCTGGGTTTTCTCGGATTTCCCACATCAAGCAGGTGTCACAGATTACTGGCTTGAAGACCATGTTGAGGTTTTTTAATGTTTATAGAGAGCATACACCTTCATCCCAATGATCTACAGCTTGCTGGGTATGAGGTCAGAGAGTGTCAGCCCACAGAGAGTAGTGCCCTCTGCTGGTCCCTCCATGCACTCTACATCATCTGTTTCTCCTGTAAGTACTGTAGGTGTTAACCCCATCATAACTCAATGCACAATACTCCTGTATCATGATGGTTCTTGTGTTTACTCTTTATTTACACTTTCTTCTATTTTTTTTTTTTATATATGCTTGTGAGTTTAGTGTTATTTTTTTCTCATGTTTTTCACAGACAGCTTTGTAATAAGGCTTTGTACTAAGGTGCCCATAAGCGTATAATGTATTTGTATGAAAAAACAAAAGCAAGATTTTTAAACTGTGGCACACTAAGCATTTTTAGACTCTTATAAATCACATTTGAATCGTCTTAGTAATATGTATTCTGTTGTGTGCATTATAAATAGATATTTTCAATCTTCAGTTTTGTAAACAGACTAAACAAGCAGGTCTGGAATTATTTTATAAGTGGATTGCGGATGAAATAACCCAAGAGGCTGCACATGTATTTGAAAGTAAGTTCTAAAAACATTTAAGGAATGGTAAACTGTTTTATACTATTTGTGGACACACAGAAAACTGGTGAAAAACACATTTTATTTTTAGTGAACCAGTCACAACCATGCCAGTATAGCTGAAATTTGTAGTTAGTTATAAATCACTGAGATACCCATTGCGCTTTGGATTAGGTATCAGAGTGCTATTATACATTTATATTATATTTCTTGATTAAATAGTTAATTGCACCTCAACTATGTTTCTCCTGGAATTAAGCATAGGGTGTTATACTGAAGGATAGTTTGCTCTACATAAGGCTCTGTATATTTGAATTAAAACATTATTAATCGAAATGATTTGATAGGTGCAAACATTGATGAAGCACAGTTTCTTACTCTAACAAGAGAAGATGTGAACGAACTGATGCCAGGGCTGCCTAATTTTCAAATGAGAAAGAAAATAATGAATCTCATCATGGAAACGAATGTGAAGGTGGGTATGTACTTTGAGTCTATTTCATGTATAAAGTTGTTTGATTCAATGTGGTATGTGTTGCCATGGTGATTAGTGGTACAGGCAGGTATCTTTAACCTCCTGCACCGTTTGCTTCCAAGATCTAGATCACGTAGTTTAGTCAGTTCCCTGACTAGCCTGCAATTTGTTTACTGTCCAGCAGATGGTATTTGTGTACACAGTCAGCACTCACATATCCGACCCTATAAAATTTTGACTTCAGTGACCTTGTAACCTGGCCCCTACCACCCAAACAACCCCCTGCCCTGCACACACATACACGCGCTCACACACACACACACACACACACACACACACACACACACACACACACACACACACACACACACTCACTCTCGGGGTCAAGAAGAGTTGGAATGGATGATTGTTTGAATGGATGAATATAAAAAATACTACTGTCAGTGGGTGATATTTTGTGTGTAATAGGAAAGATATTTAAGAGTTTTTAGTTTTAGCCTTAATAGTAGAGTGTCTTTTCACTGAGAGACTTCTAATAATGGAGGTGATAAATTAAATTAAATAAAAAATAACGTAAAAAACTGCAATAGGGTAAGTGATAAAGCTGGAGGAATGTTCCAAGAATGTTTTAAGGTTTTCAAAAAAAAAAAAAAAAAAGTAAGCTCCACTTAAGTCCCAAAACCACATCCAGTGCCTGGCTTTATGGTGTGAAAAGAGTTAATAAACGAATTGTATTTTTGCAGAGTTCAGGAAGCAATATTTGCGTACATTCTGGAAAAGTACAACAACTGCTCCTTGGAAATGAAGATTTGAGGAAAGGTAAAAGAAATTGAAAATGAAAGTGATCATATCAACCACTTGACTGGCACTGAATGCATCACGTACATCCAAACAAACTTTTCTGACCATTGAAAAATACTTTTTAGAGAATGAGATAGCAAGCAGCTTGAACTGACAGGAGATAATGAGGGCTATTAACTTCACGGAACGGTGTGACACTGGGGAATCACTTTAACAAGCAGTCACCTTAGGTAACATAAAAGCCAGTGTAAAACAAATCAGTCAACCTTTTAGACCTTAAAGGAAAAAAAATATGTAACAAGTGGCATTCGAGGTGTTAAAATTATATATTTACATATAAATAATATATTTACATAGATAGTTTAACCATGCGTTGCATACAGTTGTCCTCTGCATTTAACGCTGCTACCAGTGTGATACCGATTCAGTGTTGCATGTATTTATGTATGTATGCAGCTTGATTGATTGACTGCAGTTGTGCCACTAATTAAATTTTTAATTTTACTTATTTTATTTTTTAAATAGATCCGCTTGTTTCTGGGAGTGCTGTGAAAAACGTTTATCAGATTCTCACGGATATGGAAGTAGATTTTCAGAAATGGTTAGGCGTGCTTCAGCAGCTGATTCAAGTTGTTGCCGAGTTGTCTCATCAAACGAAGAGGGAAGATTTAAATGATTTAAAACAAGATAAAGGCATTCAAACAGATCCCCCTGCTAATATCCCAGATAAACACAAAGACCATGAAGGGTTTCCTGCAAAGCCTAAACACCCTCCCATGCAAGGTATGTTTCCAGAAATCAGAAATTGGTGCAGTGGTTTGATTCGAGTAGCTACATAGGATTAAGTAATGATTTAGGTTGCATAATAATTAGGGCTGTCAAGCAATTAAAAAAAAGTAATCATGATTAATCTCACGATTAAAATTTGTAATCTTAGTTAATCTTGGTTTTATTCGCATATTTAATTGATTACTGCAACCATTTTATTAATTTGTTTTATTAATTATGCTATTATTATTATTATTATTATTATTATTATTATTATTATTACCTTGTTATCTTGAAGATCTGTTGACTCCATATGTCCCTGGTCGTTCCCTGAGATCAGAAAATGCTAATCTTCTGACAGTTCCTAAAATTCATTTGAACTCTGTTGGAGCCGGGGCATTTAGTTATAATGCCCCTTGTCTTTGGAACTTGCTCCTGATTCATATCAGGAATGCTAGCACAATTGATACTTTAAAATCATGTTTGAAAAAGTATTTGTTTTGGTCTGTTTATTTGTAGCTGGATTCTATATTAGACACAGGCTTTTTTATATTTATTTTGTGGGCTATATAAGTGAAATTTGCAATGTATTATTATTATTATTATTATTATTATTATTATTATTATTATTATTATTATTATTATTATCCAAAAAAAATAATTAATAAAAAATCATATGTTGGGACGTTTTTTTTTAGTATAAAGACCTAATTATAACAAAGGGTAAGAAATATCAAAATATAAATAAATCTGTCTTAATCATGTTTTACACAAAAAACAACAAATTTAAAAAACTTGGTTGACGATTCCGTTTTCAGGCACCACAATGAGTGGTGTTACGTAAAGTTTAATATGACATCAAATTCCTTAAAAAAGTAAAAGGAATTTTTTTTTTATTATTATTATTATTATAGTATTAATATTACTTATATATAAGGTAATAATAATAAATAATTAGGCATAATAATTATATTTTGTTCTCAGGAATCTGTCTAGTATCCGTAACGAGACAAGTCCAAAATCACACAAGACCGAACGACTGTACAATATAAAAATGTGTGAATGTTAATTAATAAAACTGTTTAGGTATTTAGTTAGACATCCATATCGTAAGTAAGTCGGGGTTTTGACATATTTCCCTTTTCAGGTTGCGTTGGCGTTTTTTGCAGGTGACGCCCTGTCTAACGGCCGCACTCAGCTTCAAAATAACAACCTATTTTATAAGACTAATCAGGTAAAGAAGGCGATTCCCCAATTAACCCATTTAATTACCCCTCACTGCAATTAGCGGTGGAAAATTACACACCGCTCACAATAAATAGCCGGTTTGGGTGAACCCTGTGTGTGTAAGCTACACATTACAAATGAAAGTGAATGGCACACAGAGACCTTAGCCTGGTACTAGCCATGGTGATGAGGATGCTCAGAAGTGAAAATGGAAATTTACCCACATGGAATTAGAGATTTTGGTACAAGCAGTACTTGTAACACACAGTAGTTGTCAGGTTGAGATGAATTGATATGTTTTTAGGTCCCGGTAATGTATAGATCATCAGCATTAATATACCCAAACTGTTACTGATATATATATATATATATATATATATATATATATATATATATATATATATATATATATATACGTACTGTATGTACAAAATTTTTCAAGGAAGTTATCGCGATAGGAGTCGAATTTCACCAATGAGAAGAATATTCTGTATAAAACAAGCAATACTATGTTTGGTATGATTCTTTTGTTACATCACATATCACTGCCTCACATCAGCTGTGACAGAAAGAGACACTTATTGCGATATTGCAAAGCGGGAGTTATTAATTGTTTGTTTCTGCACACACTTCTTTGACCCTCTGTTACCAGGGGAAGTCAGGAAGCAATCGATCACAGCGAACAAACAAACTAGATGCTTATAGTCTGATGTATTAGTACAAAAAAAAGTTTAAAAAACATAAACATTAAGAAATAATAAAGATATTTAAATACAACTTTCTGTAGTATATTTATATTTAAGTAGCGCCACGAGTTAATACAAAAGGTTGGTTTGATTATCTGTAATGACGGCGTTCTACTGTCTGAAGTTCAGTAAGGGTAAGTCCAAAATAGGTTGTTTTGCATCTAAACTAACAATTATTCAGCTTGGCAATAGGCAGAAATGGAATCTAGACATATTAAGGAACAAAATTATACCAAAAAATCTTAGTCTGATGGGGGCTGCAGCCAACTAAAAAACTAAGGCCTTTCTGAGTTTTGTCTCATTGATTATAACTTTTTTTTTTACGCAGATGGCAACTGCACTCATTGCGCTGTATGTTCGGTGTATTAAAATGGTGATGCAGGGAATGAGTTATAGTATGCTAAGAGGGTCAATACAGAGGAGTGTGATTAACATGCGTTAAAAAAAAAAAAAAAAAAAAATCTCCAAAGAAATTAACAAGTTAATCACAGAAATTAACTGTGATTAATTGAAAGCCCTAATATTACTGTAAAAACTGCAGTATAAGTAGCACTGGTGTATAAGTGCCCTCCTCCCCTCCCCTTTTTTTGAGACAACAATTTCAGGAAAAATCCTATAGCTCACTCCCCTCTTTTTGAGACCCCTAAAAATACCTAGAAAATAGACTTATACAAAGGTGTTTACAGTAAGTACTGCATAAAAATAATTTTTTTTTGAAACTATACAACACTTGAATTTGTGTAGATTCCCTGTGAAGGTACCGTTTCAGAATTTGCAAATCTAGCGCTGTGTCTAAAATTGCTAATACCTCTTGGGCAAAATTTAACAGCACCCTTGACTTTGACCTGTGATCTGTGACCTGTAGTGCCATATTGGGGTCATATGACATTTTGGTTTCAGGATCATAAACAAAATTAACATTTTGAGATACAGGCAACATATTCTTAGTCAAGATCAATCGTGGGTATCATAAAATATACTTTCGTGGAAGCATTTTGTAAAGCAGCCATCACTGTGTCAAAACCTGATATGGTTACTTAGAAACAATTTAAGATAGTGACTTTATATTTTCAAGGTTGTATGAACCCTTCATTCAAAATGTCATTGACCGATGACCTAGTACGGCTGCCATATTGAGGTCATTTGATGAATGTCTACTGTAGAGACACTACACTGTTTCACTAGCAATTGTTTTATCCTCTGATATCTCATATCAATAATACAGATCATACACTTTGGGATTTTCTTTTTCTTGCTATTTCCAGTTCTTAGAATCGAAACCCTCGTTACTGGGAAGACCTTTGGGGCAGAGATTAAATTCCTGGACAAACTATCTCAGAATCTCAGAAGCATGGGAGTAGCCCTTCAGAAGCAAGCCTATGATTATAATTCTGATAAGGTGCTTTTACTCTTTTGTCCTGTTATCTCTCGGATTGGCACTGATATTGATGCAGTTATCCAGAACATTTCACGTAAGTAAGACTGGTTTAAAATGTAACCTTTGGTGTATACAAGTGGATAATTTATCTAAGGCATGTATATCATATTCATTTGTTAGTGTTTGCTAGTTTTCAAATGTTTGCTTTAGTATTTGCTAGCTGGTGTTACTGGTTTGTTTTTACATTATTTTAATAATACTTAATGTCATAGCCTTATTGACTTTAATCCCCCCCCCCCCCCCCCCCCCCCCAATAGCTTATAAAAAGGTAATCCTGATGGTCATGCACCACTCTCGGAAAAAAGTATCATCTGAGAGCAGCAGATTGGTCAACAAGAGCAACGTGCTTGAAACAGTGGACTGCCTCTACTATGAAACTGATGGGTTCTATCACTGTGATGAAAATACAAAGGCAGTAACGTCTGCCTCCTCAGCTTTACTCAGGTACCAGAAGACTATGTAGGCCCAGCATGCCAATCATCTGAATTGCAGCACATCTGAAATGAAAGCACATTATGTTACTACGTGGTCCAGTCTTGATTACTTATGTCAGTACATTACATTTTAATTTTCTAAATGGAACTGTTGTGCAAGAAGAAACAACAATCTTGATTAGTGATCACGGATTCTGAGATGTGGACTTTTTGACAACTGTTGTATTCGTTGAGCACTTTTTGGTGTGGTTTTCTTCTTTAGGTGTGCCAAGGAAATCATAACTGTGACTATACCTACTTAATTAAAGTATCACAAAATGGGATATGAATAGTATGAAAGTGCACACATCATATAGCCTATTCAATAAATATATAGAGTCTACAGATTTGGTAAACATGATTAATAGCAAATTAAACCAGTACCTAATGTCAAGTATCTTGAGAGGACAGAAATGCAATGGAATGCAAAATCAGATAAAGATTAACTGTGTAATAGAAACTGTGTGTCCCTAGCATTCTTTGAAGAATGTTGTCACCAGTAGGCCGCATTATTCTGTATTTAGGCAAGCTGCTTTTTATATACTTGTGATATTACAAGAGTTCATGCAACTTTTTGTTCATCTGTCTTGGAAGTATACATAATGTACTGCACATATGAATGATGTCTTGTAAACATATGCAAATTAGGTTGTTCCATGCATAAATGCAAAAAAAAGGAGACAGACAGAGGCTTACATTATGTTTTATTGCATTTCTAGTTATGTTTGATGTACAATCCATCACTATGTTAGGAAGATCATTTACTGTCTACATGTATAGTGCAATAGTTCTAGTCCCATAGCAGTAGTTCAGCAGCAATGCGATGTCAAATTTTTCTTGAAGATAGATGTTTAGTTGTATGGCTTTTCAGGTAGTCCTGCATAACAAAAGCTGTCTATTACTTAACCACTCTGAAAAAAAAAAAGAAAAACAATAAAACCATCAGTTGCAATGCTCTAAAAGCCCCTTTAAATAACCTTCCCTTGACTATTGTTAAAAAACGTAGCTTTGTCCTGGGGTCCAATTACAGTAGCGTGTGATATTGATTTATTTATTTTATACCTTTTAAAGATCCAGTATCAACGTTTAACCTGCATAGTGTTGTGTTCTCTTTCAATTATAAACAGTGTTACCTGAAACAGTTTTCATGCTGTGTTTTGCTGTTCTCTCATTTTCCCTTCTCTGAGAGACTCGCCTCCTGCTGAGTTACTTGAACAAGTCCTTTGTGTATTTTTTATTTAGGCCTAAGTCCCGGAAATAAAATAGTTATAAACATTTGCTAATTATTTATTAAGTGATGTGTTGTCAAGACCTGTGGTCAAGAACAAAAAGATGTAGGCAAAAAAAAAGTATAAAACATATTGTCTATTCCTCACATGCTAGTCAAATCAGCAGTTATTATAATGTTGTACCTCTAATAATAGTGAGACAAGTGAAATACTGTTCTGTTTAATTTATTACCACCACAATATACAAAAAATAATTTATAGGGATGATTCTAGAGTTGGTTGATATTTTAGTATGTCAAACGTGTGTTTGTAAGTCTTTTTTATTACTATAGTAACATTAACATAAAATAAAAATTAAAAAAATTAATGAATAAATAGCTGATGCAAAATGCCAGGTTCGAAGGACCAGGCTTCTGGTTATGAAAGCCTGGTCTTCGTATTTAATTTACTAAATACAATTATTGGCTTTTTTAAACGAAAATTCAAAAATGACTTTTTAATGTCTAAAACAAATAAAATGTCTAAAACTGATAGACTAATGAAATTCATCCCAGAGTACACTGCTGCACGTAACGTCAGGCAGACTGTATCCTAGCAACACGAGAAGCTACTTTCTGTAAAAGTTAGCTCAGGGGAACCATGATACCACCTAACCGGAAAGAATGAAGATGCTAATTCAAAGACTGCATCCAAAAATGTAAACATACCACCACGCTCTGGGATAGAGTGGAATTGTCTCAAGCAGTCAATAATGCTAAAAAAAAGTACTGGAAGACATTTCAAGGTATCCTGGAAGACAGGGAACAGCACAGCAAGGTGCAATACAGATTATGAGTATTGTTGTAACTTACAGGGACATGACACTGGCTCTTTAATTTGAATCGGTAGGATCAAATATGTCATTGAACACGCATTTTAGTATCTTAAAGCCCCCTTTTTCTGGATTATCTGTGAGAATTTACTTTCAGTGTAAAAATTTATCTAATCTAAAATAGTCCCCTGCAATAAAGCAGTAGTCAGCCAATATAGTTGTCACTTTATATCCAGACATCCTTATAATGAGAAATTAAAATTGGGAGCCATGATTAAAGTACCTAACCCCTTCTGCATTGTAGGAGAGAACACAGTTTTTACTTTACAGATTGCAGTCTTGTATGGAGAACATCCAGGTATATGGAATGACTGGATGTGTCAATCACTGGATACAGAAACGGTTATGGGCCCCTCATCCACTCACATAGTATTCTGTTTGTAGCGCTCCAGAGCCTCCTCTGCCACTACTTCGGAGAATTTGGCATCATCCCAAGGGATATCACCAGGTACGGTGAAGGTCATTGGAGGGGAGTCAAACAGCTGAACTGAAACATTGGTGTCTCCAGGGTTATCTGGGTTCTGGCTTTCTCTGGAAATCACCTACAGAAATTTGTTAGGAGTTAAAAAAGCTTTGGGAACCACAGAATAACAAGCAATATTATTTTAGTGTGAAATTACTTGAAAGAAGTCAGTGAAAGCCAAGAGATTCATAGATTTCTATTGTATTCTATTTCATATCATTCTGCTATTAAGCACCTAATGATATCTAAATATAAGCCACTTACCCTCTGTAATAGAACAATACTGTACAAAGCCTAAATTACAGCAATGAATAACTACTTACATGACACCACCTTTTTCTGTTACAGTACCAAAACATTAAACCCTATTCTTAAAATAATTTGTACATGTTTTTAAATTTGGTAAATCAATTTGATTTTAAATAGAGTCTCTCTAAATGATGCTCACAGTTTTAATCTGGAAGAATTCGCCTGGCCTCTTGGTGGCGTTAGCGAGTGTAGACACCCATCCAAACTGTTTGTTGAGGGTGTCCATCAAGCTGGATGTATTCAGCATTTCCTGTTGGAATTTCTTCAGCAGCTCATCATATTCTTTCGTGAACCTCTCAAACATGGCCAGGGCTTTCTCAAACTCCTCCTTGAGGGGGCCTTCTAGTGGCCTTTTCCCAGAGCAATCTGAAAGAAAGATGTGTGCTACAGCTGAGCGGTGGAGGCCAGAATGAAATATATAATGTGCAGGAGGCAGCTTCTGAGAGCAAACATAGTGCTAGGAAGGTAGCCTACTTCTAAGTAACACACACATAATTTAAAAAGAAAAAAAAAATGTCAATTTTCCTATGCATTATATAGCCATTACTATCTAGTGGTATTTTTAAGTATACTTGCATTTATAATTATCTGTTATTCAAATGCATTTTCCAGATACTTTTAGCCTGGGTTAACCAGTGTGTAAACACTGTGTGTTGCTTGTACAGAACTACAGGTAATGTCCTTGTCAGCTATTATATGGCAAGTATGTAATTTACGTATGACTTCAGATTTGTGGGGGAAATGCGCATGTAGAGCTGGCAAGCTAATTTTCCATTCATGGAATGTACTATAGTTTAAATATGGTATAGCTTTCCACACATCTTGGTAACTTTGTTAAACTCTGATGTAGTGAATATTTTTTTTTTTCACTTATAGCTTGCTACTTTCACTTGCAGTATTAAATATTAACAGTAGTTGTATTCCGTTAGTAGTGAGCATATAGGCCAGAAGAGACTTGTATTATACTTGTAAAAAATAATACAAAAAAACTATAATTAAGAAATCATAGTGAACACTAACAATGTGGAAAGGCATAATGGTCTTTTTTGTTATACTTTATGTCTTATGGTCTTATATATTTAAATTGTGCGTCCATCAAATGATATTAACAAAAACACTTTCTTTGTTTTTTATTATTATTATTATTATTATTATTATTATTATTATTATTATTATTATTATTAGCAGTGTGTATTGCTATACTTCTTGCTGGGTCCTAAATGTACATTACCAATGGACAGTATGTCTTTGCATTTTTCACACTCTTCCTTCAGTTTGAGACACCCTGCGGAATTGCGTCGAATTTCACGGCACGTCATGCGGTCCCCTCTGTTTTGTCCGTATTCAATGACATCTTCACTGACCTTTCCATCTAGATAAAAGAAGGTAAAATAAAAGCTACAGTCCAAAAAAATTTTTAGATCCCAGGTTGAGAATCACTTCTGAGATAAAAGCAGTGTCATCAGTCACCCCCTGCAATGGATGTTGTACTATCCAGAGAGAACATAAACCTCTTCCAAAATGAAAATCTTTCAATATTGTAAGTGGTGTTTAACAAAATGTTTCCTCAACAAAGTTTAATGGTGATTTTTATTGAAACAGTAGATATTCTTTGAAAAGCAGTGTTACAATACTATTTTTAGAGCTACTGAAAACCTGAACAGCAAAAGCTCTGTTAACAAAATCAATGCACTTTTGTTGATTTATTGGCATGTGAAACTTTACATTTAGTCTTTGTTTCTCTCTCCAGATATGCTGGCCATAAATCCTATTAGTTGTGCATATCATGTGTCAGTTTGTGGAAACCCAATGTAAACAGACCTGCCTCTTTCTTCCAAATAACAGCCTGTGTGCACTTACTGCAGTGTATGCATTTTTCACTTGAGTGCTTGCAGTCTAGGCATTTTTTTTTTACCAGAAGAACAGTGTAATGTAATGTAATATAATAAAATAAAACAAAGCTATACCACTGTGTAATGCTAAAAGAAAAACTAAGAGTTACCTGTTGAAGAAGGTGTCATCGTGTCATATTGACCCAGTCTTTCCATGTGTCGGTTGGCCGAGTCAAACATTCTCTGGGCCATGTGAAACATTGGCTGAAACATGCCATGAAAACCTTGTTCGAACATGGGAAACCTGGAGCTGGGGAAATTCATTCTGAAAGATGGCATCCGGGGAAAGTCGCTGAAGAACGGGCGGTGAAAGGAGGAGTGCATCTGATCAAAGACCTTCATACTGTCATGAAAGATCCCGTCCACCCCGTCAGCAACTTCTGAGTAGTGTTCCTCAAGGTCTTTGAATCTCCTATCTTGTTCTTTGTCTTCCTCCAGGAGAGAGTCCATCCTTTCTCCATTGATCCAAATAGAAATAGGAGAGGTCCTATTGAGCAATTCTTCGAGCTAAGGGAAAGAAAGTAGAACGATTTTGTTTTGCTGGTGTTAGACATGTGCTAAGTTATCCCATAAGTTTGTGGATAGAGTGGATAATGTCCAGTACTGTCTGTGGCCATTAAGAAATTCTAGGAAATCAAAACTTAATATCATGAAATCATGAACCTCCCTACAGTTAAAAAAAATAAAATAAAAAATACACTTACTTTTTTTCCCACCATGCCTGAGCCACTGCTGCAGGTCCTGGAATAAAACCTGATGCATGTGTTTTTCAGGCATGGTTTACACTCCTCCCACAAGGCCTGCATTGTTTCATTGCACACTTCCTGTTCTGCATTTAGTTTTGACTCGACTTCCTGGGCATCCTTTAGTGCGTCCTAGAAGGAAAACCGAATAGGTCACTTTGCAACTGAATGTAGTCAAGAGCTAAATCACCAAATATTTTTTTACAGAGTCTAAAATAGCTGGGGGGCTATATACAGTTTACTAATTCAACAGTGTCTACTGCCTTTTACCAATTGGTTTTAATCCTATTCAGTTCAAGTTTGTCTCCCAACGGACATTAGTCCAATTCAACACAATTGTCAGTCTCTGCTTGAATTGGTTATAGCAAAAAAATAACATTTACCTGCCATCCACAATACATCTCTCTTTACATTCTCAAGCTCAAAAATCTTAAGCAGTAAGTATCAATAAGAAGGTTTTATGTAAAGCCAAAATCAGCTGGTGCAGTTACAAACCTCCTTCATCTTTTTGGTTCTCTCTAATATGCTTAAATACTTCTTGTGCTCTTCCCCAGACTTCTCCATCAGTCTCTTCATCTGCTTGACTCCATTGATAGCGTTTTCAATGTGTTTGTCTAAATACTTCTCTCCCGACAGGGATATTTCTGTGAAATTCAATTTATAATCGAGTTGCTTAACAGGTAAAATGCACAAGTAATATTTAAAAATACACATCTTATCAGTACACATCTTATCAGCACCATCTTACAATCTGACATTATGCAAACCAGTGCGCAGCCAGGATTTGGTTGGGGGGGGGGAGGATTTTTGCAGATGGGTAATAATTAGAGCTGTTAATTAATTGCAGTTAACTCCTGTCTTGTCCCTCTTAGCAACATTCTTTATTTTGTTGGCACAGGTTTGTTGCTTTTTATTATAGCATTAGTACTTGCTTAAAGTACCACCATGGCAACTGTGGGCGTGTTGTTTTATTCACCGCTGCAAAGAAACTGGTAAGGTGGAAGTACCTTCACTGGTGACTGGATTAAAACAAGTTTGGTGACTAGTAGTCAGAGAAAACTTTGTGCTGTGGCGACAGGCAAGGCAGTAGACAGACTTGCAGTGGCCAGAAAGACATTTTTAGAATAACGGGAGAAAGGTTTGACGATTGGTTAAACAGATTGGGACCATTGCTTCAACACAAAAATACACATGCAATGCAATCTATCATTTTGTGACACCTGCAAAAAGACAGGCAGAGCTACTGGCAATTCCCAGCAAAGTGTGGCCACAAGCTTCCAACTTCACTCTGTACTTCAGGGTTTTCTTGCTCTTCACAAATCTGTCATACACTTTTCTCTCTAGTAACATGCTAAATTAAATTTAATAGGAAATTCATACAAACGTTTTGACATGTTTTTATTATTATTATTATTATTATTATTATTATTATTATCGTGTTAAGCAGTTCTCTTTATGACTTAATTGCTATGACATTACGCCGATGTTTGATAACACTCACTGTCATCTTTACAAACTCCAACTTAAATCAGATGTCTTATACTACTTAAATGGAAGGAAAAGGTTGATAAATGAATGGGATTTGGTAGGACTTCTATTATTTACTATTTCCTAAACGATTTGCCGTCAGATTTGACTAAAATGTTTCATTTGGTCTCCCCACACCACATTGGCAGTATCTATGGCGGCATCCATGTTGTGTTGGTGAATCTCACAGGTTTCTAGCCCGATGAGTCTGGTGTCTCCTCGGTGAGTTTAACAGTTCGGTGAGCGTCACCTGTTGTCTTTAACAAGAGTTCATTGACCGCACAGTGCCACTGGTTAAGCAAACGGTGAATAAAACAACGCGCCGATCTTCCCCCTTGTCCCGACACCCCAAAACACACAGTTCAGCAGCCATGTCACAGTGCGTAAGCTCTTCCAGTAACTTAAAGCAACAGTAGCATTAGCTGCGAAGTACCAACTAATCATTTTGCCGTATTAATTCTACACTATTAACATTAATAAAATAATCTGAACAGTGCTCAACACTGTAATCTGGCCAAAACAACAGAAAATACATTCCAACAATAAAGGCCATAATTTCTACATTAATCTGCAATTCGGACGTCTCATTGCACGTCAGGTTGAACAGTATGTGCACACGCGTTGTCCAATCAAAGGAGTCGAAGGCTGAATCTGGAGTAAACATGACAGGACTATGCCCAATCACAACTAGATATGTGTTTGATTTTTCAAGTAGGCGGGCAGCGAAACAACCACTCACGGATCAGAGGTTACATTGATTAGGACAGGGGTTTACAGTGTCGCTGGGTCTGACTCTTTTTTTCTTTCTCCCACGTCGTTAAATAATGAATTTCAACCCCCCCCCCCCCCCCCCCCCCCCAAGCTACGCCACTGATGCAAACACACAATCAGGAATTGTATTGCTTAAGCATTATTGTTGATTGGTAAGATTCCGTTATTTTTTCATTCCTGTAGAAAATATTGAAAGTATTTTTTAATGTAGCACATATTTTAACTAATAATTTACTGAACATCCTACCAGCAAAACCTGATTTGGTACTTACGTTTAAGATCCTCTGGTGAAGGTCTATTTTGACATTCACACAAAGAATAGAGCAGGCACACAACCAGGAACGACACGGCTACCCTCATCTTCATAACCGTTTAAAGAAACAAAACAGCTGGAATGGGTCTGAAAGAAAATATTCATTTTTAAAAAGGTACGAAAAGAGCCGTAAAAATAGCTCTTTCTACCTATGTACCACTGTCAGTTAATGTTAAATACAATACAACAAGAAGAAACTTATAGAGACATTTTTCCAATTACTTTGAAAAAAAAGCAGACCAAACTTTGCCCTCGAGAAACGCGTAGACAATCTGTCCATTAGCTGTACTGTAAACCAAATCTGTATAACCTGCCCAGCATGTTTACAATGGTGATGATAAAAGCCATCTGTTTAAATACTGTACTACGTGACTGCAAGATGCATCCGTGTGAATCATAGTTCATAGTTTAAAAAGAACCATATATCTACCTATGTACCACTGCCAGTTAATGTTAAATATAATATAAACAATTTAGATTGCTATTGTATATCAGTTTTCTTTGACTGTACATTAAGCAGAGTGAAGAAAAGACCATAGAAGATAATAATAGAATCGAAAAGACAGATTCATTTTAGGAATTAGGAACCCAAACACACCACCACGTGGCAGCTTGCCAGTACTGCACTGGAACTGACTGAAGGTTCAAATTGAGAACTTACATGGGCCAACGCGCATTTTTTTCGGAAACCTCTACCTTCAGATATGCTTGCTAGACCATTGCTCTCATTCCACGTTCTGCAGAACAATATCTGCAGTTTGTTTGAAATGTGTAAGCTGTATAGTTCAATTATTTTACAAATATCTTTTCACTTATTTTTCTTTCCCAGTTATTTGCACAGTTCATTTCACCTCTGCTACTAAGCATGGTTGTTGATTTTCATACCTACCATATGTTGGTATTGTCTGAGTTTAGAAAAACTCTTCTACATTATATTATTTCTGAAAAAAACAAGTCCTGAAGTGTTGCATGTGGGTAGTCTGTGGCCATCCTCAGGAGCTCGAGAGGTATATAACACATACAATTTATGGAAAATAAAGTATATTTAACCTAAACTAAACATCAGAATTCTGGAAA
Source organism: Polyodon spathula (assembly GCF_017654505.1). Lineage (NCBI taxonomy): Eukaryota > Metazoa > Chordata > Actinopteri > Acipenseriformes > Polyodontidae > Polyodon > Polyodon spathula. The sequence continues at coordinate 12,423,030 of NC_054538.1, read as the reverse complement.
TTACTTTCCTTAGCTCAAGCTGTGTATCTGCTCACAACATCGTTTAGAAAAATGCAATTTCTTTCTTCTTCTTTCTTTCGCTGGATTCAAATGAATGCAAAATGATTATAAAATGAGATCCAGGAAAATGATTCGTAGCATACGAAAAGCGGATCAAAAGTTAAAACTCTCAATAATTGTGGAGCAATAGAAAGAGCTGGTTTGCAGTTCACATGTAATCCAGCAGGAGGGCACTCATCATCTCAATAAAACACACATCAAAATATCTAAGCTAACATTCTGTACAGCTTTGAAAAGCTCAAAGCATAGCAAGACTTATACTCAACAAAGCTAAGCTTTTTACAGTGTTTCCTTTGGAATGCATTTGTATTTGGTTTTAAAAGACATTCAAGGTCAGAATATTATAAGAGTGTTAACAGTTGTGCTACATTGTAGTAAATATGGCTTTACAGTGCCCCATGCCTTTTCTCAGCAAATAAACTGTGAACAGGAATTTTCGGGAAAACAGAGGCTGTCAGTCAACATGAACTGTTATATAACTTGCGTAATATGCTCATGGCACTGAAATGCATTATGTAACCAGAACTTTGAGCCATCATGTGTTTGCAGTGCAAATCTAGCAATGTGGCAGTTATTGATTGTCTGCTTGTTTTCTTTTCTTTTTCTGCGGAGCTGTTTAAATCCTGATGATACTAAATATAATATTACCAGTACAGCAAATGCAGTGACACAAAGTGAGCATTAGTGAAACTTATTTTTTTTTGCTTCAAAAAGAAAAAACTGCATTATATTGAAAGCTAGCTTTAAAGGTTTACAGGGTACATTTTTAAACATAACTAAGGTTTCAATGGTTATATCATTATATATTATATGTATTATATAAGTGCCACTTTTTAAAATGTTTTAACTGGTAATAATGATCTTATTAACACATATATCTAACATATGCTATTCATTTGGCGTTAATGGTTAGTAATATATATATATTAGTTAACCTGATCTCATTCTTAACAACTAAGAGCATAATTTGTTAATATAGTAAGATTTTTTGTTAATAGTTAATGGGCCACTCCTATGCTGGGTTTGTTTGGGTTTTTTTTATGTTGTTTGTATTTCTTTGCTCAGGTATACCCACTGCTGTGCAATTTTTGACGTAAATATTAAATTATTTTATAAAACCATATTAAATAAAACCGTTCCTCATCTCACAACCTGCATTTCCAACAGCGTAACAGCAGATATGCAGCATATATTAATGCAGGGTACAGAAGGGCAATTGTTTTTTCTTTAGTTACACCTGTAACTAAAGGTAAATTACCTTTTTGACTGGAATGTTTTCCATTTTCATTGACTTATTAGAGTAATCAATCCCAGGGGATAAACTCCCTTTGAAAAGGTACTTGATTGGAAGGAAACTCATCTGAACCATTATACCCTGGATGTCAAATTCATTTGCTTTGGAAGTCAAAATAAATAAATAAATAATAAATCAACAGCCAAGTACTGTATGTTAAATAATTATGTCATTTAATCGAGTCCTGAGGGCAGGCTGAGCTGACAAAGGAATCGAACGTGCTTACATCTCATTCACCATGCTGCACTAATTTAACTAGAACAAGTGAGCCAGAGGCGGGTTTGGATCACTGTAATAACTGGTCATACATTATAATCATTTTCACATTTAAAATGCAAAATCAGATATGACTTCTAGTCTCTACCTGTTTTAAGTATGACAGTACTGCAGCAATGCAATGTTAAGAAATATGAAATCAGAAATACTTTATGATGCTACAAAGTGTAAACCATGATGAATACTGATTAAAGAAGGATACAGCATAATTAAATTACAGGTGATTTCATGCATCAACATTGCTAATTTAGTTGCATCGTAACATTAGCATTGTAGTTATTATATATATATATATATATATATATATATATATATATATATATATATATATATATATATATATATATTTAAATGTTACTTTCAGGATATTTTAACCCATAATTAAATAAATATGAAAAAATAATATATTTGGTCTACTTACCCTCTTAATTGTTTGCTTCTCCCAGTGGAAGCACTGAATAGAGGCTGTGTTATTGTAGGTATTTATACCTAGCAGTGATGTTTGACGCTGGAGTGAGTCACCCTTGGAGAATGCTCTTTGCGGTTTGGGAGTTTTCTAGAAGTTGTGTGGTTGTCTGTGATGACTGTGCTGCTCCTAATTCTCCCAGTAGTGGGCAATGTTATACCACAAATATCAGGTAGAATATACCACTGCAATACCAACAGAAGGAGCCTTCATTACTGTATATACTGCCAGGAGATATAATTTCACTTAAGGTTTAAAAACAGTTGCACAGTTTACTCATGTTACATTCTGAGGTTGGATGCAATATATGTTGCTAAATCTCCAATGTCATTTGTAATGTTTAACCCTTTAATTCTAGGTTTTCATTATATCAAGCTGCACCCAAACATTTTATGTTGCATATGGCACCTTTCTTGGGCAATTAAACCAAACAAAACAAATTCAATTCAGAGAGACACTGAGAAACTGCATGAAATCATATTTCATATTTTAATATTTGAATGGATTTACTCACCTTTCTTCTATTAGAATATAGTTCTAGATATACATTCCATAGTAAAGTCATGGTAAATTAGAGCCATGGAAAACTGTGTAACGTAATGGTACACTTTGGTTTACAATGTGTAGTTACTGTATATTAGGGTACATTTTGTACTAAGGAATTAGTCTTGCTTTCCTTGTACTGTGTTGAATGACAGTGGATAAAAAACCACCTTAAGGGCACAATGCCAGGGCAGCTCCCTGCAGTAAATAACAGGCCTAATTCCGCAGTGCCAAGATCAAAATGCCACTTGGAAAGATTTTGAAATATATCTGTTTTATCATAATTATTCAATGTTTTCTACACACACCACATTCTGACATTCTCTCTAAGTTGTTTTGTTTTTATTTTTTATTTTTTTGTAGTATGTGTGTCTATAGAAGTAGTCACTGTTTTTCAATGTACTCGTTTGTACAATCTGACATTTCAGGAGAGGCTCTCACTAGCATTCTCCCTATGGTTTTGCCATAATTCTGATTCTTGATTCCAATTCTAAGGTGGTTGATTCCTTTATTGAAATTTATAGATATTACTATAGGCTGTTAGATATACTGACATGACCTGTCAGTAAAATCAGTCGCAAATGCAGTAATGTATTTGAATATAAAAAATCTGCTTCAAAACTACGCAATGTTATAGTTATAACTCAGGCTATGAAGCCAAACAAAAGGGGTGAGTTTTCAATGGCTACAGTATGACAATAATAATGACGAACAGCAGATGGCAGCATTTCACACCGCTGCGATGTTTTCTGTCATACAGTAATCCACTTCCCGTCCCACTCTAACATCTGATCACAACACAGTACTTTTCGCGCTAGATCAGTTTTTCCAGCTGGGACAACATTTTCTTCTTAAGACTATAAAGAAGTATTACTGTGCTTCTCAAGCTCGGTATCATCCCTATATGCCTGTGACTGATGTCCTCATAGAGATTTAATAGGGTTTGCAATCATGTTCCTATTGAGTATCCTTTTATTCTAACTGCCGAAGATGCAATTTAAACATGTTTTAAAAGAGCTGTTTTACAAACACTGTATCTACTATGAGAAGTGACTGGTTCTTAGAGCCCCAGAGACAAGCCTCCCTTGAATAAACTCCTCCAATACTGTGAGTCCTGCTCCTCAGCCTGTCCTGTAACTGCTGAACTGTACTCACCTCTACTTGCCCAGTTTCTTGTTTTGCTTCTTGTTTCATTCTAATTAAAAGCATCAAAGTAAATTACATATTTGATATGGCATTATAAAAATGAGAACAAGAATGTGTACTCAGTCAAGCAAGAAGACTGCCAGTTGATCTTCACCAGTGTTAGTCAGTTTTAATTTATTTTCACAAAGCTCTGTGCATCTTTTACTTCAGGTTGTGTTTAACAAGCTACAGTAATGGTTTGTTTTACACTCGGAGAAAATAAAATAAATGAATCAGTTTCCGCAGGTGAAGTCACTGAATCAGCATCCTGTTAATTCTTTGTCTCATTTCAGATGCCTGCACATGGCAGATTAGCTGTTTAAAAGAAGGCCATTTAAACTTTAGCCTCCAATTCCATTATCTGATGAGAAAAAGGTCAAATCTCAAATAGCAATGCACACTACACTTTCACAAACTCTAAATTCATCCCAAGTAGTAGATGATGTAAGATTCAGCAACATGTTGCTGTGGGTGATTGATGATTAAAGTAATCTTCCGTTGAAGGTTTGAATTATAAGTACTGTTTTCCTGAATTTTTTTGTTTTGTTTTTGGAACACCAGTCTGGACGGTGCTCTCATTCAGACTTCATACCCCTGTTCTTATGAGTAAGAGTCGTCACATGCTGCTGGAAGGTTATAATTTAAAAAAAAACAAAACCCATTAGCTTAAACTCTGTAGTCTGCTTTCACAGGGTAACAAAAACATCTATTTTTTAATACATTGACAATGGTATGACTTTGATCAAGGCCACTGCAACTCCTGTGGAGAAAAGGTGTCATTGACCACTGTGGTGGACAGAAGGAAGTCTTGCCCGCAATTTGACCTCGTGACATGGGGAGACGCTGAGCCAGCAGAGAGCTTCCTTTATGAGGCTCTGCAGATAAAGGAGGGCAGCATATGTGGTCCGGGCTCTGATATTCCAGTCAGCCACCTTTGAGAACACCTGTGGAGTAGGTAGTTCAGCTGACTAGAGGGGCAGGGCTTGGTACAAAAAGGAGTGTCTTGACTCACAATGCTAGGTTGGTGAATGGAGCAAGGCGAGAGAAAGGCTGGAGAATGTGTGCTAACAAAATATATATTGCAGAATAAACAAGGCCAGGAAAAGCATAGAGGGACAGAACAAAAGAAAAAAGCGGTGAAAAAAGGACTGGCGTCACAGAGGACTGTTCCTGTGGACAGTTTCTCGCTCGTTAATGTTTTTCATTTCACTCTATTTACCCTTATATTATGAATAGCTCACCTTGTCTTGTAAATTAAATTCACTGTTATTTACAACCTCAACTCTGGACTGTGTATTATTTCTGCACCTGAACACCTTCTGTAAATGTTACTTTAGTTGTATTATTTTCTGTTTTTGTTTTTGCCCAGGGACTGCTAAGTGAGTGCAGGTGTAGGCAATGCAACAGTGTGGAAGGAACAGACAGACAATGACTCACAGGTGCAAGGGTGTTTATTGAAAGTTTCAATGTCTAGAGCTTTACGGCAAACAACTGTAAATAATAAATGTTATAAAGTGATACAGCGGGGTCTATCACTTTGTTTGTAATCCCCGGGTTTAACCCGTAACCAAAAGTCTAGTTTACACCGACATGTAACGCAAAACACACAGTTCCTACAGTGAGTGAATTAGTGCTTGTTGTGGAGAGACAGTTTTCTTCGTGAAAGGGAAGTCCTGGAGTCCCGGTTAAATGCTGGCCTGTGCTGACAGCTCTGGATAGGTGTTAGTAGTCTTAGGAAAACAGACAAACAAACAACTAGACAAACTAACAAAACACAACACTCACGTTTCTTGTTAACACAGGGTCTCCTTTTAGGTTGTTTCTAACCATTTACAAAGGAACAGATTACTTTCACTACAATCCCTGTTTATACCCTCCCTCATGACCCCTTGGTTAACGAGCTCATCGGCTCCTCCAATCCACGGATGCCATGCCGTTTCCCATCTGGGTCATTGAGTTTGGGTACCATAGCTCCGTCCCTTTTCTAGATGGCCAACTTCCACCTACCCATGGGAATAAATTGTCATGCCATTTAGTCCAGGGTACTCTGTTCCCTTTACACAGTGCCCTCACAGGTCAGGAAGGAGATCTCACACCAAGAATTATTTGATCTCTGTCACAATCCCCCATTTATATAACCCACTAGACAATATATTTGTTTTAAATAATAATACATTGTGTTTTTAAATAAACACAAAATACAAAACACCGATTCTCAAACAATACATATACTTACAAACAGGGCTTTTCTCCTGCCCTGCCACAACTACAATACATTACACTAGAAAATAAGAGACACCATTAGATGCTGCAATCCATTGTAGCCTCTTCCGTCAGTCACAGCAATGTAAATATAGTAGTACAGCTTATAATGTATATTTACAGTAGGTGAGTGGTGAATCTCAGAATGTGGGGCTACATTTTGAGTTTAATCACACCCCCACAGAAAAGCATATCAGGCCTTAAAATGTTTGTTAGGATGACTTCCTCGTTCTAAACCCTTAAGAACATAAGAACATAAGAAAGTTTACAAACGAGAGGAGGCCATTCCACCCATCTTGCTCGTTTGATTGTTAGTAGCTTATTGATCTCAGAATCTCATCAAGAAGCTTCTTGAAGGAACCCAGGGTGTCAGCTTCAACAACATTACTGGTGAGTTGGTTCCAGATTCCTACAATTCTCTGTGTAGAAAAATGCCTCCTATTTTCTGTTCTGAAAGCCCCTTTATCAAATCTGCATTTCTGACCCCTGGTCCTTGTTTCTTTTTTTAGGTAAAAAAAAGTCCCTTTGGTCGACATTGTCAATACCTTTTAGAATGTTGAATGCTTGATCAGATCGCCGCATAGTCGTCTTTATTCAAGACTGGATAGATTAAATTGTTTAAGTCTGTCTGCATATGACATGCCTGTTAAACCGGGAATAATTCTGGTCGCTCTTCTTTGCACTCTTTCTACAGCAGCAATATCCTTTTTGTAGCAAGGTGACCAGAACTGAACACAGTATTCTAGATGAGGTCTTACTAGTGCATTGTACAGTTTTAACACTACTTCCCTTGATTTAATTCAACACTATTCATTATATATCCGAGCCTCTTGTTGGCCTTTTTTATAGCTTTCCTACATTGTCTAGATGAAGACTTTTCTGAGTCAACATAAACGCCTAGGTCATTTTCATAGATTCCTTCTTCAATTTCAATACCCCCCCCCCCCCAGTTTCACCCCACATTACATTGGTGCCATCGTAGCTTTGAGCTATTACATTTTCCTTTTTGTATTGTTGAGGGAAAACTACGTCCAGTTGTTCAAGTACTGCATTGGCAGTTGAGTCTGAACAGGAATTGTGCAGCTGACTAAAACTATAAAATCTTTCCACGACTTTGCCGTTTCTATCAATATACCGGTGCACCAGCACTGACAGGCACTTTGTTGACAGATCAGTGGTAAAGTCAGCTTGTATAGCAACAAATTGAGTGCTTCTTAACTGCTCTACAATGAACTCCCTGGTCACATCAAGCATACAGTCCAACCAGTCATTTTGCACTGCTTTAGATGTGCCCTTATCTATATTTGACACAAAATCTACCAGACCACGAAACACTCCCGGGTTCAAAGATGATTCTGTTTCATCATGTCCACGTAATGTCAGTTCAAATACACCACAAAACCGCACACAATCAATCAGCTTCGACAGGATGTATCTTTTATCAGCTTCTGCATTGTGTTTTTTTATTCTTACACGGTAGCTGTCGTCTGATTGTGTATCTATATTTACACTCCCTAACATGGCAAGTTTAATCACACTGTCCAAGTGAGATTTACATGATTCGTACAGCCACGACTTTGAAACCTTCCTAACATACTCCTTACCCCTGTCATTTGCAGATTGCTGAAGTGTCAGGTCAGGCTGATCGGGTCCTAATCTTTTCAGTTTCAGCTTCTCCTAGAAACTCATTCCTAGGAATTCATTTGTCAATAATTTCCCAACACTATTAATCTCCGACATTTTTTTTGCTAGTTATCCGTCAACAACCACTTCCTTCTGAGATTGTATACTCGGTTTCCTAGGTAACGGCTGATACACCCGCGAAACCTTGCACTTGGGCGAGAAAAAACACGCCCCATTAGGCACTGAACACGTGGGCATTGTCGTTCAATACAGAGCTGAGAAACCACTGCTGTGCATGTGCTACAGGGGCAGCAGTGGACTCGCCCCGCAGAGCACTGAACACTGAGTACCTTTGCATTAACAAAACAATAAAGAAATCACTTCTGCACATGTGCTACAGGGGCTGCAGGGGACTCGCCCCACAGAGCACTGAACACTGAGTACCTTTGCATTAACAAAACGATAAAGAAATCACTTCTGCACATGTGTAACAGGGGCTGCAGGGGAAGCCAACCCAATGCCCATATGCAGAGGGATCAGCAATGATCCTGTAACGATACTATATAAAGTAGGTAACAGTACGGTAACCTCTGTTGCTGTCCGTGGTCAGGACAAAATAATAAATTACTTAAAGCATTATTTATTGAATTAAAACTGGTGGGGCGGTTCCCCAATGCCCTCTATACACCAGCCGCGCCTGATATAGATATATAACATATGATCTAAATAAACAAAAGGATCCCTCACAAGATTCAAGTGCTTTAGCATGGAACCACCAGTCAGTCACTTCTAACTGAATATTAAGGAACAGATTGTTTTTGAACTCAAACTGTTTTGAGCAGGTAAATGGAATCGGGGCATTACTTGATTGCTCTGTGACACATACCTTTCTCTGGCATATCTATAAACTGGTCAGACGGCTTTAAAACATATCTATTTAAATAATCTTTCAGCTCCAGGAACTCATTTTGTTTAAACTAAATTAATGCCAGACAAGAAGTGAAATTAGGTCAAAAGCACCAAGTTTACTGCTTAGTCTCATACTTGCTGGATGAACTTGGGGGAAATCCATCTCCTAAATCCTGCCCTAATTTAAATATATAAATATATATATATATAGATATATATATTATATATATATATTATATATATATTTTATATATATATATATATATATATATATATATATATTTTTTAGAAGGAAATGCTGCACCACATTTGAACTTCCTTTATTAAAAAAAAACATGTCTGAGCTCCTGATGACTTGTCAAATTAATCCTGACAGAATGTTCCTTCCAGTCGTTGATTAGTAATAAAAGTGGAAACAGAGTGAAGTAACAAAACATGCCACAATAACAATGACCTAATCCGGACTTCTGGATGTTATTTTTGTTGTTGTTAGTTGCTAGGTTCTAACTGCTAAGCAGTTAATAATGGAAATGTGCAGTATGTGCCTACATACTTTATAGTTCTGAAGTATAACCAAGAGCAACTTTTAGCTTTATTGCCACATGCACAGATGATGTAAAGGAGTAGAATGCAGAACTGTAACTGCAAGTGAATAAAAAGGGCAATTTTCTTGTATTCAAAATAAAATCACAGGCAATTTGCTTTCCCTATGGTAAGTTCTACCACTGGCAAAGTGCAAAACCAGTGGGTATTCTTTTATGAAAATAAATGTATGATTCTTGATTACATTTTTTATAAACTGGCAGGATAATTTCGCTGCTGAACACTCTTGCTTGTTCCAGTCCCTTGTTAATGCTTTATGTTCTGATGTCAGACCTGGTATAAAACCCTAGTGACATGCAAGGTCTATAGATTATATTATAATAACTTTATGTTTTTTCAAGCTAAAGAATCTTAAAATTGCAGGAAACATTTTAACACATAAATAGTTTATTTAGAAAGACACATTTCAGTCAGGACAATCTTGGGTTAAATAACCACCTTTATTATAATACATAATCTAACAGATTCCAAAAACATTGAACCCAAACAATGGGTGATTTGGAGCGCAGCCTCAACCCTTGGAGCATTCTGTTGCTGCCTGCTAAAAAACAAACAAAATAATAAATCTATGCGACGTGTTCACGCTGGTGAGCAAAAATATTAGGCAGAGGAGCATTGTAAACCAAAACCAAAGCAAAAATGAATGAAAAAAAATATGTGAATACATATAATTATGGTCACATACACCACCTCACACATTTTGCTGAAAATGTAAAAATATAAAAATAAAAATAGTTAAAAATGAAAATATCTCCCTGTAGCAGGGAAGATCTGTGCTGGCTGTCTGGCTCATGCATGGTTCTGCAGGAAGAGGGCAGCAGCCTCGGAAGATCCACCTGTCAGTCATGGCAATGACAAAGAGAAGTGGGGAAGAGGGTTTGTTGACTTTCCCTCGGGCCTTGGGGAATTGCTCGGCCCATAAGTTATGCACTGGGGGGGGGGGGGGGGGGGGGGGGGGGGGGGGGGGGGGGGGGGGGGGGGGGGGGGGGGGGGGGGGGGGGGGGGGGGGTGATTGGGAATACCCAGGGACACTGGCTGAGAAGGCGAGTGTAAACATAGACCAGGCAGGAGCGCCAATGTTTGGAGCGAGAGAACAAAACAGGCAAGCACGGCTGAGGAAGACAGCCAGCCTAGAGGAAGAAAATAATACATGAAATAAACTGTTACGTATCTGAAGGAATGTGTGTGAGTAGAAGGGGAACCTTGGCCACCCCAATGTATAGTGCATAACAGCATAGGACAGAGACTCGAGCTGACCAGCTTAGCGGCAGTGGGGACACTGCGTAAGCAGCACCTATATTTGGTAGTTTTATTACTGTGTTTTATTTTCCCTTTTCTTTCATCTTTTGTTATTTATTATTTCAGAGCACCTGTGAGGGCGCCAACATTTAACTGTTTACCAATATTGGTATTACTGTGGTCCTGTTTACCGTTGCCGGTTTCAGGCCACAGATGATAGTGCCCTCTGCGGGCTAAAAGAAATCAACCAGAAAATAATAAAACTGGGTACCAGTGTAGTGTTTTCAGTTAAACTTTCTGTCTCCTGTGTGTGTCAATGAATTGCCCACCACTCTTCTACACTCCATAAAAAATTAAATCACATAATGTGATATCTACTTTTGTGACTGAAGGCAACAAAGGGAAGAAAAAAATAAATAAACAAAAACCTAAAAAGGAAAAAAATCCAGAGGCCCTAGACCTTGTTGGGCAACAAGAATGTCTTTAATATTGTTCCTTATCTAGATCTCATAAGCCTCTGAAGACCACCGATCAAACTTTTTTGTGACAGGAGTATTTTGCCAAGCAGATGTAGTTGCAGCTCCACTCCTGAAGGAATGGTACGAATACTTCGAGGAAGAAAGGCCACCTTTTGGAGCTGTTGGAGTCTTTCAGAAACCAAGACCTGGAGCCTGTCGGGTTCTGTGCAGTTAAAAAAACAGCTAAGTCCAGAGGTGCGGATTGGGGCCTGGAGGCCAGATATCAAAACAAAACAAAAAACAGAATTAGTGTGAGCAATGTAAACGGTTTCTCCTATCAGATTTACTTTGTTGACTAAAGATAGAAAACACCCCCAGAACTGCAGAAGGACCCCATCCGACAGCCAGAGGGAGCAGAAAAGGGCAAACGCAACCCTCACAACACTACACACTCCAAATGCATGGAATACATCCCCTGAGATCGAAGTTCAAAGTGCAGATGAACTGCAGCAAAACACCTAGAGATGAGGATTACTGGAACAAGAGTGACTGAGATAAAGGGATTAATTGGAATTTGCTGGTAATAGGCTTGTAAATTAACCAATGAATGTACCAGGCACTTGTACTATAGATTTCCTGCCTGAAAACCTTGCAAGCTTTATAATCTTCATCCTGCTAGTTCTTAATCAGAAACTAATGCCACCACATATAATATATGATGTGGATAGAGAAAATTTGAATATGTAGCACATCACATTTTCCTGTTTTTGCACCCAAAGCTCAAATAATTCCCAAATGTTTACAGTTTAGGTCTAATCCCTGAATCCCCAAAATACCTTCTTTTGGAATTCATATCACACTTATTAAGACTCATTCATACTATTGCTCAGGCATGCAGAACAGACTAAACTACAAAGGATGGACACAAGAGCATAGAAGCTTATTTTCACATTCACTTAATTATCCTGTGACTTACTTGACCATGCACAAAATCTTAACTACTGTACATGAGAGCCAGGCTCATTTAGAAATGCAGGTACAGGTCTGTTGTAACTGCCACATTTACACAGCAGGGGTCAGGACTCCCACCAGCAGTCTAAAATAATAATAATTTTTTTAAAAAAATGCAGACAAAAGGAATAAAAACAAACCTCAGGGAAGCACTTTCTTAACTAAGATTTCAATCCCAAGCCTGGTGAAAACACACATCAAGGCGTTCAGTGCCGAAAGAAACCTTTGAAGGTTATGCAAGGGCAGAACGCAAGAGGACTGTGGTACAACTTATTACACTGGCTCAGAAGTGAGTGACTTGGCATTTTTTGTAGGAGGAGGGAACATGTATTGCAAACTTTGTGACTTATGGGTGCTTGAATCCCCTTTGTTGGTTCATGATAAGGCGGTCTAAGAAAAGTGTCCAGTCGGAATGGAGCCAATTAATTCTTATAAGGTATATTCAAACTTTACTGTACTCAGTGTGTAACTCAAATAAGCAGATATTTTACACTACAACAATGTAACAGTCTTCCAATTATATAGCAGTTTCTAATCAAAAGAATCTAAACGAGCTTTACAATGTGTAGTGACTGCAGATAGGCAGCCAGAACTTTGTGCACAGCAATGCACAGGTAAACTTTCTTACCAGTTTCAGTGACAATAATGGATGAGATTTCATGCAAGCACATTTCCACTGCACCAACCAGTCACAGCTGGATGCTAAGGTTAGTTGTAACATGTACTTTACTGTACTTGGAAAGGCCTTCACCATTTTATACATGGACATAATTTATAAGCCTGCCAGCAGCATAGACTGTGGAATAGATGTGTTGTTCCTTGGATGAACTGATAGGGCAAAATTATGGGATTGTCTACTTCAAATGTTTAAAATAGTTAGTCAAAGCATTGACTCCAGTGAATTCTCAAAATCCCTTCAGGAAAGCATGCTATGGTATTTTTTTTTTTTTTTTAATGGTTTAACACATTATAACAAATATAGTTTGAATCCAACTTAGAGCACAAAATTGCAACCAAAACATACAATTGGAATAACTTCAAATGCTAAATGAAGCTATAGCATAATCATTGTACTGACTGTTAGAGTACATGTAATTCATTCTCTTGTGGCTTATTATTCATTATGCACATTTAGCCTTGTGCCTGACCCATACAAAAAATAGTTTATGCATGAATAAATAACCTATTTGTTATGGAGAAAAGTTTCAACAGCTATACATTTAATAGGTAATATAAACCCAAGCCACATATATAACTCCCCTAGTGCTAATGTATATAATCCGTAACATATAGGTTTTTAAATCTTTAGTTAGAACAGATCCAAAAGCCGAAAGAGTGAGAAAATACTTGCACGAAATGCATCCCACCTGGAGAAGTAGAATCTGGCAGCTGAACATCTGGTTAAGTTTATTCTGGCAAGCCGTACGTTTTTCAGGAGAGTGTAAGCACAATGCCCTTTTACTTTATAGGTCTCAGGTTGAAAGCTAACATTTCAGAGCCTTAAGGTGGACAGGATATTTTCAAGAACAGAGCTTCCATATAGTGTTTATTAAGAAATCATCACAGAGACATCTTATCTCATTTCATCACAACCTTTCGAACTCATTTTTCAGAGGCACATCCTCTTGCCTGAATGTGACCCAAAAGCCATTTGTGAAAGCGACTCTTAAAATGGGAATGGAACTTTGAATACCAGTATACCTTTTTTTTTTTTTTTTTTTGCTGGTCAGCATAGCAACATGACTGTATGTTAGCTCTTCATATGTCCAACTGGTGCAAATATTATTTCAAATAGCTATTAATCCTCAAAGAATAATAAAAAAAAGCAAGACCAATTAATGTTTCCAAGTAATTTATTACTGATTATTTTATTATTTGCAATGTTTTTGGCTTTTGGAGTTAGTCATGGGCACTGGCATTGCAAATGGAACTTCCCCTTCACAGGGGGGTACAATTCACACTGTGAAGTATTGTGTTACTTCATTCTGTCTTCCTAATGTAGTAAAATCGTTCATCACAACTTGTCTAACATATTTATAGATATGTCCTGAGTATGTTTGTTACAGCAATAAGTTTTTCATTTATCTGTGTAAAGCATTTAATTTGTTAAGCATAATATCTGTTTTGTGTTCCTACTTCCTCTATATGAAAATTATCCTAGATATGATTTTCTATGGTCAATATTCATGCACAGACCACGAAACAACATTGCTACAGTTAAAAACAGTTTAAACCATTATATAGCAAATGTAAGGCAAGTCATGACCACTGTAGATAAGCTGAACTTCTAATATCCATCCACTCCAGGGGGAAATGTTCACTGAGCAGATACACTGATTCCATTACACTAATAGAGATAGATGGCTTATTTCAAATCATGTCCCATGTGCAATAAACAAAGGGAGGGTGGTATAAATTACTTTTGTGCATGGCAACAGGTTCTGTATTGTTTACATTGCCCTGTAAACACATGAGTCAATGAAAGGCAGACATACACATTTATTTTGGCAGTGATATAATAATGACTATTCCTTAGTCTAGGTATAGTATATTAACCCTTACTAATACTCACTGAAATTTCAGCATCACATGTTTCATTTTAATCTACAAACACTGAAGCATAATGATGAGCTAAAAATGGGTTTCTGTATTTATAGTAGTGCTGTAGTGTGTGTTGTTTTTTGATTTTTGCGTTTTTTTTCTCGTGGGATGTTATGCTTTTCACAATATGATTTCACAATTTTGGCCATACGAAACTGATGTCGTATAGGGCAGTGAGGCTCTCACAAGTATGAAATTCACATAGTACCTATGTTAGGGGATACGGAATTGGATAGCACATTCTAAACCTCTATTATTTTGTATCCCCTAAGAATTGAGACAACGAGGCTCTCAGAAGCATAACATTCACAAAGTATCTTTGTTTTGACTCCAGAAACACATAAACATATTTTGAATGAATTTAAGATTATTAATTACAAAAACACATAAGGGATGCAGAATTGGATAGCATGTTACAAGCCTGTAATATTTCGTAGCCCCTAAAAATTGAGGCAGTGAGGCGCTCACAAGTATGAAATTCACATAGTACCTTTGTTTTAACTTCATAAACAAATAAACGTGCTTTGAATGAAGTTAAGATTATTCATTGTAGAAACACATAGGGGACACATTAGATAGCTGAGGCTGCCTGTATTTTTTTATCCCCTAAGAACTGAGACAGTGAGGCTCTTACAGTATGAAATTCACACAGTACCTTTGTTTTAACCCCTGAAACACATAATTTGTTTTGAATGATGATACATGTATTTACAAAAAAACAAGAAACAGGATCAGAGTGTTGTCTATGTCTCAGAAAGCCAATCTCACACTATGTTTTGTAACATGATAATGAGATAGCTAGCTAGCACTGTTTATTTACTGGTAACATAGAAATATGATAGAAAATGAGTCTTTCCAGAGTTTTACACATGCACATTTACCAGTGGATACAGGATCCTGAGGGGATACATAATTGGTTACAACACTGAGATCAAGAAGCTGTCTCCAACTCCTTGTAATACTTGGAGTCTCTGATGGACAGCAGGGTAACTGTGCTGGCCTGACATCATTGTCCTGTTGTTGACCTGTCGCCTCATTCTCCCTTTGTTCTCCTCTTCTAGTTCTAGGGCTGTCGATGTGACAGAGGTATTGGTCTTCCTCCTCTCCCTCTGTTCAATGGGAGAAAAGGCAAACAAAACAAAGAACAAACATTTTGGCTGTGTATTTTTTGTTTAGTTTGTTTAATTTAATTGCAGTGTAACCTGAACAATAAGTTGCCACCACTTCCATCAAAGCATTACACACAAAAGACAATATTCCTCCATCCAGGAGATCAACCACCAAGAAAAGTTGTTAAAACCAAGCCTCTCTCAGGACAACTGGAAGCTGCTAGAGACAGGAAAATGCTGGCAGATGTTGGTCAATGGCTTATTTTTCCACCTGAGATTGCCACCACTAACCTTCGACCAGATATTGTCTTGTGGTCTGGATCAGCACGCCTTGTTCATCTGGTAGAGTAAACAATGCCATGGGAGGATGCTGTAGATGAGGCGTACGAGAGGAAGAAACTGCGATATGCTCAACTAGCCACTGAAGCGGAACAGCGAGGAGCCAGCATTGCAGCTGTTGTGTGTGCTGATGCACCAGGGAGGCAATAAGCTGATCCCTGGAGGCAGCATTACACTTCAGCCATTAACACCAGACAGAAGATTATCTATATCATTATATGGAAGGAAATTCAAATGGATGGAGACACATATGGATCACATTATTTTACTGTAAAGCTACGTCTTATTTGGTGCTTATCTTGGCGAGAGCCAAGTTCAAATCAGCATGAAGTTTTAACATCTACTCTCGTGTAATAGAAATCAGCATCAATAAAACACGTACACTGGGCTCCATTCATTATTAATTGTCATTGTTTTATGTGGTTTTGCAATCCCCCGTCGCACATGCTTTTACTATGTATTTATTATTAACGAAATAGACAATAAGCTTTTGAGAATGTTTTTTTTTTTTTTTTTTAATGAATTGTATAGATTTACAATCAATACATGAATAAATAATACAAATTAAAAAAAAAAAAAAAATGCAGAATACATACAATTATTTTAAATGGTAAGGGATCTAAATATATATTTGTGTAGCCAGCAATTCATTTAAAACAATTCATTCCTCATTAATTTTTCTTCAATGGTTGGAAAAAGAAGTTACCAACACGTTTTGGCTGTGTCACAAATATATATATATATTATATATATATATTATATATTATATCGTATATAATATATTATAATATATATATATATATTATATGCTTTTCAAATTCCACTTCATACTGCGATGATGTCTCTTCCGTGTTGGATACAGATAACATTGCTGAGCATCCTGGTGCTAGTGCAAACAACTTCTTAAAGGGAGTGTTACTGACTCACAATTGGGCATCAGATCTCACCTCCGCTTGGCAGTGATTGGAGGAGTTGAGCAAAAACATTGTGTTGGATTACGGTGCGCCAGCGGCCGTGCGCGGCTTGGGGCAGACCACCGGGCCTCTGCAGCGGGCCGTGTCACATGGGAAACCTTACCCAGAGATGCTCTGTCCAATGATGGGGCTCTGTGCTTGCCCGTGTTATCCAAATTGGGCCCTTACTGTTTCGAATCAACCTGAAAATAACATTTCATAAAAAAAAAAAAAAAAAAATATAAACAATCATAGAAGCAAAGTTCTCAGAAACAACATCTCCTCAGAGGGTAGTTTTCTCCAAGACACGAGGAAGTGTGTCGATAAGACCTGCTTTCAGTATCTCGTAACTGCATAGTGTACTCTAATAACCTGCTTGTGTATTTTCTGAAATTAAGAGTGCTTTTCCAGAAGCAACAATTGTTCCCTGTAACTCTATCATTCAAGCATTGATCAACACCAACCTAACAAGACTAGAATTCAAGGTGGACGACCTTTTATAGTCCAATTTAGATTTTTTTAGTCTTTTTGTCTGTATTTAGTACTCAAAAATAATTTATACCATATCTGAAAGTTGTCTGGGCCATACTATTTTTTTAATAAATAGATGTTTTTTCACAAACTTAATAAGAAAAAACAAAAAACAAAACATAAATGCATTTCTTTCAGAAACTGTAAATGACAGTCCCTAACCTCCCTAACCCACAGGAATGCCAGAGCCAATGTGATGCTCCATCTTTTAGCGCCCTGTGTCTGCCGGGTTAGGGTCCGGCTCACCGCAACCCTCTATAGGGTTAAACAGTTACAGATAAGGGATGGATGGGTGGTATTTAATTATTAATCATGCTGATAGTGAATTTTCTTTTTGTACCGTTAGTTTATTTTGCTATGTTCACAGTGGTAAATGCTCTGTTTCCCATGTAGAAAATATTTATTTATTTTAGAATCAGAACAGACTAAGGGAAAATAGACTTGAGATAGTTATTTGACCTCTGGAAGCCATTGATTTCTTATTTACATACGAGTTTTAACATTTACATCTAACCTTGCTAAAGTAAATAAACTCTACTAGGAGGCCTTATAAACTTTGTACTTAAAACTTTAATTGCAAATCCCTTCTGAAAACATAATCTTTGAATCCCCTGTGGGTCATATAAATGTTAATTCCTAACTTGTATATGTGACTAGTATTAGCAACTATATCCTTTTGCTGTCTACTCCCTTTGCTAACACCTTTCAAATCGACATTGCTCAGTATTATATAAACAGGGTTAGACATTCTGATTAAATAAAGCAAACATTCACTATACTAAAAAGATTTATACTTAAGAAGAGAAGTCCAATTTATAGTTTTTAAATGTTATTACTGTTGTTAGTGGCATTAATCTGTTGGAACCCAAACCACAGATACAGTTATTTGCTGTTTCCAAAAGACCAAAATCCATCACAATGGCACACTGCTAGTCAGAAGAGCATATTATACTGCAATTACTGTTAATCTTAATGTCAATCAACCCACTGAAAAATCTATATTAAGTAATGCTTTTTATAATTGTAAGAGGAATAAGTAGTTAACAGTATCTGGCAACTTGGATCATCAAAGTAAAAAGATCAAAAGCAGAACACAGGTCTTATCTAATAATGTTTAATCAATTAAGATAGTCTTGGCTCCCCCTGGGACTTCAGTTTCATCCATGAGTGATTGATTTTCAGCAAAAATGTAGGACTAGTTCTTATCATGTGGAACATCAGAGCATTCTAACACCTGCCAGAGTGTCTCTGAAATTTACTCAATAACAGCTTGACTGCTACTAGATGTTCAGTTTATTAAAAGTGATTTGTTGGCAAGCCTTCATAACATTCCTTTCCATAACAGAGCAACAGCAAATTTAATAAATAAATAAATAAATAAATGCTTAGTTCATCAGAATAGGAAGAATGCGGCAGTGCTCGTGAGGGTGAAATAAGAGATGTAGCACAAGTTTCCATAGCGACACTTTGTTGAACATAACTCATGTGAGATAACACACTTTCAGCTCAATAAATGGCTTTTTATTACAAAGTGGCTGTTTTCCATACAGATAAAGTAGCAGACAGTGGCTTCTTGTTACAGCAATGCCGATTAATTATACCATAATAAAGCAATTATGTGGATGCAAATTTCCCAAACGCTACAAGAAAAGTCTGGAGATTTGCATTTTAAGCTGACCATTAGGGCTTGAAACAGCAGTCAGAGATCTTTCATGATGTTAAAAGCAATGACCATGGCTAAGCTGTAACACAAGAGTGTATCAGTAAATGAGGTTTACCATTAGAATGACATTTTAGTTATGGCACACTATCCTTCCTTATCCCTATAAATTGTCACACACAATTAATCATCACTTTTGTCCAATTTACTATTCCTGAATCACAACTGTTCCTGAAGGGGTTTTTGGTGTTTATTCTTGTATTTAACTTCAAGCAGTATTTCTGGTGCTCTGATTAAAATAAATGTCTATCACAGGAACAGAAAACAAGCAGCATTGCTGGAGGGAGCATGATCTGCATGCACTACTATAAGAGAGATTCTCTTGGTGAACACGCTCCTGAGTAAAAGCAGTGACATGTATTCCCAACATGGACTACACAGGATACAGCCAATGTAAAGTATTCTTTTAAACACTTCAGAATGTTTTGTCAATAAAGTTATTAGAAAATGGCCTGAGGGAAAACAAGAAATAGTCAAAAGTTGCCTAGTCAAACAGAGTGACTTACAAGACATTTTGATTGAAATTATGTATTTATTTATTTATTTATTTTAAGTGAAGATCATGGGTCATCCAACAGTATCGTAAACATCGAAAACAACAATTCATTATTACCTTGTGTTTCAATAAAGATGCTGTCAAGTTACATTGCAGTGTGTGCTACAGAATCTTCTTTAAGCTGGCTGTTGAAAATGTATCCATATGCTGAAAACAAACCTTCCCCCTCGCATGAGATTTATTAACTGCCTGTGACTAATTGTCTCCATTCTTCCTCATAAAAATAACAGCATCTGCAAAGGGTAAAAGGGGAGTAGAAGTGAATTCTTGCATTATGCAGTGTTTTGATTTTCATAAACTTTTTTTAATGTTAGTTATCAGATGCCTTTACTGTGTTTCACTAACTTGCAAGTCCTTGCAAAGGTTTTCACTTTTTCTGGTCCTCTGACTAATTAAATTGTAAACATAAGAAACCACATGCTTTGTTCTTTCGATTTGCAAATACAATGATGACTAACTAATTTAAAGAGCATGCAAGAAAACCTGCTTGAGTCAATCTTTTTTTTACTTTGTATTATTGGTATTTTAGTTTAGAAAAAAAATAGAAAAGCCAAGGTTGAAGTTTAGGCAACGGAAAACAATGGTGACTGTTATATCTTTGAATATTGCTTTTGTGTTGCATGTCACAGTGGCAGTGCAAACTGGGCTTCAGGGCATAAATGCTATGTACCTTGTAATTGACACATGCAAGATATTTAAACTGGGTCATGGTTTTTGTTGTTTTGTTCATGCATTTGGAATATACTGTAATACAACTAGTGAAAATAATACAATACCACAGTCGCTAAATAAACATTTCTAGGTTTAAATGACTTTATTACTAATGTATGCAAGCCAGTTGCATAGATACAGGGAGAGCATACAGTATAACCTTACAATATTTTGCAGTAGTATGTTTTTTTTGTTTGTTTTACTAAAATGTTACATTTACCTATGATACTTTGTACAATAGTTGTAAAAATTGAAGAAAAAAATTGTCTCAGGAATAAAGATCTGAAGTACAGTAGGTGCAAAAAGCAATACATTACCTAACGGGTAGTTTTAACAAGCAATTCGCTTGTATAGTGAGCTACCTTCAAAAGATCAACACAGTACATTGAATATTGGTGAACGTTAACCAGAACAAAGGATGACTTATTGTACAGGGATGTGAGTGATGATCCAAGTCTGAAAGTACTGTTCGGATTTAAATATCTCAGGCCAACCTTTCAATGGATTTGTGAATGTTCTAACTTTTCCTCTTAGCATTTCTAGAATATGTAGGAGTTTAATATGAAATGTTAAAATGTAAAGGCTTTATACGTCTACTAAAGATATATGGTATTTTGTTAATGCAGCAGTCAGGCATGATACAGAGATGTTTTACAATCTCAAAAACATTTTTAATCTAAAAAGATAAACCTATTCACCCAAGGACCTCCATTTTCTGAAGTGACCCTAATTGCTAACTTCATACTCAAATACAATAGGCATTCCAAGTATGGTACCTGAGATTTTTACACAAGCTCTTGAAAAAATTCTGTACCTTTGTTTTTTTTTTTTTGTTTTTGTTTTTGTTTTGTTTTTTTGTTTATTTAATTCAATTTATTTTAAAGTTGGTAGATATGCGCTTGCTACTTGATCACAAAATGGCATCTTTGGCCAAGCAATATAAAAGTAACTTCCTCGATAACTGCATTAATTCAGAGTACCTGCTCTGAGTATTTAGCTCACTCACTGTACACACTGTATGCTATTAGAAAATGAGAATAACAGTTAATCAGCAACCCCTTAATGCGTGATTAACGGTTACATTTTTAAAATGAAGTTATCAATTTAAAAAAAAAAAAAAAAGCATACATGAGATTCTGCAATTCTTTTGCTATATTGGGGAGGTCATAGTAATGTATTGGCATCTCTATATGAAGTATACTTTTTCCCAAATCTTTTGGGGTTCCACAGATCTGATATATCCACTAAGTATTTTAGTCATGTGATAATCAAGGCATTCTCTTTTGACTTCATGGGGCATAATTGCAAACCATTTACATCCTTTAATTACTGTCTATTTGCAATGTTCTTGTTACAAAATATGAAGCAAGCAATTACCAAGTGTTAAAATTATCTTTCAACATTAGACATAAAACCCTTATATTTCTGGTAAGCACAGTACTTCATATTTGCCATCTTAATACTAGGTGTTACGGAAATTAAAGTTACAATAAGATCAAACTTTTTGTAGAGTAACTTTTTATGCCCAAAGTTCCTACAGTGTGCATAATATGTTAAATATGTTGCTGCCTCTGAGTGGTGTATCTTTGATTTTAGTACAGTCTGCCTGAGACACAAGACCAATATTTAAGCTAAATATTGTTAGACTTGCTAAAAAGCTAGTGCCATGCTTTAATGAAAACAGTGTCGTTCTTTCACTGTTAAAAGATATAGAACAGACATGACAGCCTTTTACTCTTTTCTTTCTTTTTTTTACGGAACAATATGTAATAATGTTTTTTTACTTTGTTTCTTTCAACCATATTGTAATTATGAAATTTATTGTCCCATGGATAGTAGTTATATTATAGCTTTATTTGCCAGGTGGTTTTCAGCATTTCTGTCCTCCATAGTAAGTGTTTAAATCCATATTTTATTGCTCATTGAGCCGGGGCTCCTGGGGGCCCGGGAGGCCCGGGTGGTCCAGGGGGGCCTTGCTTTCCTTTGGGACCTGGAAGTCCATGAATTCCTGGCAGACCGGCCTGTCCCTGTATCCCTGGTGGTCCTCTTGAACCAGGCAGTCCATCATGACCTGATGGCCCTATGTCACCCTTTTGTCCACTTTCTCCTGTTGCACCTGGTTGTCCTAAAGAGCCTTTTACTCCCTTGATGCCTGGACTGCCTTTAATCCCTGGAGGGCCAGCTTCTCCTGGGGGACCTGGTGGACCAAGGTAGCCTCTCTGGCCCTGTGGCCCAAGGGGTCCTGAAGGCCCCACATCCCCTTTGCGTCCTGTAAATCCAACAGGCCCATTGGGTCCCGCTTCTCCTCTATTTCCTTTCGGACCTGGTGGCCCTGGCAAACCTATACATTAATAATATAAAAGAAAAAAAAACAAATAACTTTCTGGTTTCAATAGGTTTTAATTATTATTTTTTCTTTAAATAACACATTATATTTGTTATATTTTTGATTGTCGATCATCTAAGAAGCCCATTGGATTTGACCGTAAGATAATTAGGTAAATCCTGCATAAATATACATAAAAGTTCACCTACACTAAGCAAGAATGTCTCTTCACTACACCAAAACCAGCACATTGCTTGATCATTTGGATTCTACTTTATGTACTGCATGCAATAATAATAATAATCTTTATTTTTATATAGCACCTTTCATAGTGGACCACCATCACAAAGCACTTCACAAGATATGAGGAGTCAATGGGTAAGCTAGCATTGAACTGGGTATCTCCTGGTTACAAGCCCATTTCATTAACACCTGGACCACAAAGCCTCCTTTATGCAGAGGCGTGCATACAGTACTGCATTACATGCTAACCCCTAATTTATTAGAGATGCGGTACATATAGCATGAAGCCATCATGGTGTATGAAATTTAATTTCTCTTTAACCAATATTAATTACACAGCAATTCCGTATATAGATATGTAGTTACTATGTAATTACAATGTAATGTGTGTAGTTACTAGTTTACAAGTAAAATGGTTTTAATTACACAAATAACTGCACTGAATACCGCACGTAGATGTTTATTCACAGTGCACTGTATCTCTCTTAGAGTAAAGATTCTGTGTCTCACCTTTCACAATGGTGAAGTTCTTGATTATCTGCCCATGCTTTATATCCACTAGTTTCATTTCTTCCATAACCATTGATAGATTTCTTATCTCAAAATCGAGTCTTCCATTCAACAGGCTGTACCTTTGTCGTAACAAATCTGCTGTGTAGATCATCAGATGGATTGTATTATTTAGATACTGTAGTTCCTGTCCATGGGTGCTCAGCCCAGCAGCACAGGACACTCTCACATCATCAATGTACTTCAGCATCCTATGCACATGGTTATCTGTGGCATTGATATTGGCTAATATGGTACTTATTTCCATTTCATGAGAGGTCATTCGGCCCTCAAGTGTTTCAAACCTCTCACTGGTTCTGTTTTCATAGTATTTTGAATGGTAATGGAAGTCTTGCATGTTTTCCTCATGCTCATCCAAAAAGGAAGAGATGTTGTCAAGCTGCATCTGCAAGTTCATTATTTGCAAGACGAGGTCATGCATGGTGTCAGAGTTGAGACTGATTCGTTGCAGTGTGGTTGAAATGCTATTTTGAATATTTCTTACAATATCAATGCTTTTGCTAGAGGAAGACCTCATAACTCCCAGTGTTTTGCTGTAATTCTGCCATTCTGTCATGACTTTTTGTAAAACCAACATTTCTTCATCCATCTTCCTCTGAATGCCATTGATCCATGAAGAGCTCAGCCGAACTGTGGAATTGATTTGTTGAACTGCGGCTCGTAAATCGTATTGGTCCTGGACCAATGATTTCATTGATTCATCAGTTTCAGTTATAACGATCTGCCAGCCATGGACTTGCTCTAAGTATCTCTCCAAGGATTGGTTGATCAGCTTAATAGAGAATGAATAATTTTGGATGTCACAAGCAAATTTGCTGTTTGAGTAAGTGAGACTTTGCTGAGTCTTGGCTGCTTGGTCCAGAGTCTGTTCCTGAACCAAAATCATTTTTTGAATCTCTTCAAACTCTCCTTGTAGCTTCTCAATCTCCTGTCCAAACTGGGTGACGTCATGGCAGTCTATGCAGTTACTGGAGGATTTGTGTTCTAAACATAAGGATAAAGAAAGTTTTTTTTGTTTTTTTAAGTCTTTCTAAAACTAAAGGACTGTAAATGATTAACTGAAAATGTCTGAGGTTTTCATTTGAAATGTAATACATTTAACATGTCATCGTATACACAGAGCTTACCAGTATAGTATTTTGAATGGTAATACAAAAGGTTAAAAAGACACTGCCTGTAGGCTTTTCATGTACTGAGAAAATAATTTAAAAATGCATTTGCATTAAACAAAATTATTTGGCATATTACCATTGTAATATGCAAAACTGGAGAAAAATGTATTTAAACTAAAATCAGGATGGGGACAGTTTTTGATTTGCGTATTTACACAAGAAATTGTGACAAAAAAATGAAATAAAGAAAAGTGAGACCTTACCAAGTCCTTTTATGCTTTCCTGGACTGTAATGATTTTTTTGTCATAAAGAGATTCAGTTGTGTTGAGGTCTTCTGATAAAGAGTCGACTTTCCTGAATACTTGTAAAATAGAAAGGAGAAATGGTTTATAATCACAGCATTATTTTAAAAATGTAGATGTATTCAAATAAACATCTGATACAACACACAATGGTATCTTAATTCAGAATTCCTCTTGATCCTAAATAAAAACTTAGTTAGACCAGTCAGGATTGTATATATAATATATATATATATACATATATATATATATATATATATATATATATATATATATATATATATATTTAATATTTATCCACATTTTATGTTATGTGCATAATGTAGAAACAGGGGTATTTTTGACAATAAAGACAAAAGTTTTACGGAAACAGATGCTTATTACGTAACCCTACATTGGATTCAAAAGCATCACTCTAGAAAATGCTTCGTGTTTTATGTATGCTAAACGTTTTATCAAGATTTCTAACAAAAGATGCAAACTAGAGCTCTCTCTCTCTCTCTCTCTCTCTCTCTCTCTCTCTCTCTCTCTCTCTCTCTCTCTCTCTCTCTCTCTCTCTCTCTCTCTCTCCCTCTCTCTCTCTCTCTCTCTCTCTCTCTCTCCTCTCTCTCTCTCTCTCTCTCTCTCTCTATATATATATATATATATATATATAAAATAGAAACATTGCTCCAAGTCAACCAGATCCATAGTTTAACATTTTAAATGAACAGACTGTTGCAGAAACGACTTACCTAAAGATGCAAGAACTGCAACAGCAATAATAAGAAAAGCAAAGAACCCATATAACACCTTAACAGCCAACTGGAGAGACCCTGTCCGCTGGCATTGTATGCAGCCACCTCTTGTCCTCCCTATGAAAGCAATATATTGTTTTATTTCATGTCCTTTTCAAACATAATAAACTGAGGTTCAGTGGTACACATTGGTTTTAGGTGGTTTTTTCACATTTTTTGGTTTTTGAATGAAGCTCCCATCAGGGCTGCCTTTGTTTGAAACTTGATTAGAAGCTGGTATGACATGATTGTGTTGACTCTCAGCTCACCATGTTGGATGGTTATGCTATGGTAAATACCAGTAGACATGAAAATACCATCTAATTTAATGTAAAATTTAACAGATGACTAGGGTGAAATTCACTGTAATTATGTCAATCGCCATAAACCGAATGTCACTCTAACAGAATGGAACATACATCTCTCAGAGTTTGGCGCAGGTCCTCAGCCAGGGCCCGTTTATTTTGGACCAGCTAGCAAACAAACAGTAAAAGCTCAATTGTTTTCTATAGAGCACATGCTCTGACCCTTTGTAGAGCAGCCAACACTATTACATGTGTTTAGAATCTGCCTCACACTGAAACATGTACTGTGTATATTTTTTCAGCTTTCACATTTACTTGTATTAAACATAATATGAAGCAAAAATAAAACAATGGTAGTACATTTAAAACAATTGTAAATGCTTGTGTTTCAGCCTTTCTCTTTACTTTCTATTGGATCAGTTAAACACTGATCCCTCTTTCTCTCCTTCTACTCCCCAAGATCTGGGCAAATAATAGCTCTAGAATTACACACGCTTTTCCCAGTTCCCACGCATACTTGAGTACCTCTAAAGGGCAACTCAAGCAAAGTGCCCCACATGTTTTCCATTTGCATATTTGTAACAGTTAGTAATGTAGGCCACACTATTTCCAGCACAAGCATGCTCTTATCACTTATCCTCTCCTATATTAATGAGTGACCGTGCGTAACAGAGTTTGAGAAATGTTAAATATTAAAATTGGGGCATGGCTGGCTAGAGCTTCTGTTTTGTCAACTGACTGGAAAATCACAGGCCTGTGTTTCAATATGGGACACTCCAGCACCATTTGAATATCTCGTCTAATTGATTACCAAAATCTCGCCAATGTAGTACTTCCTGTTTCCCACCAAGCAAAGGCGTAATTAAAATATAATATATTATATATATCTAATATATATATATATATATATATATATATATATATATATATATATATATATATATATACTGGGGTGACCTGCTAGTGTTAGAAATATGAGTATACACATGCCATGCCAATATATCATTCAAATTGCTTTAGAAAAAAAAAAGATTGTTACAAACCAGTTTGCTTACAATTAAAAGAATGCATCAATTCTTCTTCTCCTGTCGGATCTTCCTCTGAAAGATAATGAATTGAACCACAATTCATTCTTCTATTCCTCAAGGACAGAGTGTACTTTATAATGCTAATAACAATAGCCTTTTATTTCTACGCTGGTGGATTCCTGCGGTATAACAAAACTGGTTCATTGTATAAGGTGATTTCCAAGAACACATTTGCAGATGTCTTCAAAATCTAAAGCACTAAAATAAAATCCATCCAATATGATGCTGTCATATTAGTCAACCCAATCACTGTGAAAATCAATCATCACTGACCTTTAAACAGCTGGTTTTCATAGCCACAGCGAGTTTCTAGGGGAGCAAAAAACAAAAAACAAAAATTAATTTAAGACAGAAAAAATACTTGTTGCAAACAAGTACAAAATAAAAACAGTGATGCTTCACTGTACAATGTACATCAGTGAGGATCGAAGTGCTTAGAGAACTCTGATAAAGAAAGAGCTGAAACACAAATACAGGCACTGTCTGTTTTTTTACTGAAGGCTCAGCACAAGCTCAAGCTTTTTCAGCATAGTAAATGCTTTCTTTAAAACTTTAACAGGTGATGCTGCTCCTCTTTCAGACAGAACAGGATTTTTCAAGCCATGAACATTTATTTTCAAAGTCCAGTTGCAAGAGTGATGGCTTATTAAGTAATAATCTTGCTCAAGGTAGGGCTGTAAAAAACAGTATTGTATGCAGTTTTAATGTAATTGGTTTATGAAACAGGAATTTAGAAATTATTTTTTCTTTTGTTAAAATCGTATGCTTTTTAACATTTGTTCTTCATAAATGTATCCCATCCTGCAACATTGCTGCAGCACTGGGTGTATAAAAATATCAAAACATTTAGGATTATGTTTTAATACAAATATTGTTGTAATATATAACACAGGCAAAGATAAATTACTGTGTTTCCTGTAAACACTGCAGGTGCTTTCTGTAACACTTCAAAGAACAGCTGACAGTTGATACACTAACCTCCAACAATCATTAAGTGTTCAAATACTGTCCCAGTGCTATCTTGGTTTATTTTCATCACATGGTATGCAAGGGGCAACCACAAACATGTATAAGATTACATGCTACTTCTTCTAAGGGTAAACATTACTAGTAATCAAAGAGAGCAAATCTAGAAATATCATTATATCGATAATATAGAAATATATATATATATATATATATATATATATATATATATATATATATATATATATATATATATATATATATACTGTATAACATGATTACAAAAATCTAAATAATGTTTTTTACACTAAATCAAACTTTTTTTTACACTAACTCGAAAGTTTCTATAACATTATACAACACACACCAACAACCGCACCCCCCTAGCTTTTTTAGATACACTACACGTCACACTAAATACAAATATTAATTCATACTTTCAGTCTGAATAAGTGCTTATTAGAAGCCTAATTGGTCCAACTAATTAATTTAGGGTACAGTTGGAACAGAAACCAGGAAGGACACCGGCCCTGCAGGACCAGGATTGAAGACTCCTGCTCTAGACTGATTCCAGTGTATGCAGGACAAGGATTGGAGACTCCAGCTCTAGGCTGATTCCAGTGTGTGCAGGACCAGGATTGGAGACTCCTGCTCTAGACTGATTCCAGTGTGTGCAGGACCAGGATTGGAGACTCCTGCTCTAGACTGATTCCAGTGTGTGCAGGACCAGGATTGGAGACTCCTGCTCTAGACTGATTCCAGTGTGTGCAGGACCAGGATTGGAGACTCCTGCTCTAGGCTGATTCCAGTGTGTGCTGAATGGAGAAGCAGAAGTAGGTCCTTTGTTTTTTTTGTTGCTGTTTTTCACTTTGTTGACATCACCCTTGATTATTTTTTGCCAGATCTGTCACATGTCAGAAGAGAAGTCTATTGGCATTAAAGTGACCTCACCTACTGGCACCATACCAGATGATGTCATTGTATAACTTTTCCTTTCTTCTACTTTTCCCTCCAGAGTTCCTTCTGGCATACACTCAGCACTCTACATATAGCATGGCTTGATTGTGTTTAAACAGCGAACGTCCCTAAAAATTAGCAATGATCAGGCCAGACAATCAAAAGCCTCAAGTGTGAGTTGCCTGTGTTACAGACATAGATTGGACAAGAACCGACAACAGTGCACTCTTGCTGAACGTAAGCATCTTAACGACAGTACAAATTCATGCTCAATAATTACAGATCTTTTCCACATCTTACCCATAGGGATCTGAATCCATAATTAACCCACTGCCCAATGCATAGAAAAACAACATTTTTTAAAACCAACATTGACACATAATATGAATGCACCTCAAAATCCCAATTTAAAAGGTCTAAAGCACTTCATTTGTATTATTAATATGGGTTCATTTTCTCAAGCTGCTGGGATCTTTTTTTTTCTTCCTTATTATTTGATTTAATATTGTTTGTATAACAAGCTAGCCTTAGTTCGGCTGGTAAGACAATCCATAGCTTAAAAGAAAGAATGTGAAATTGTATATGGAGATCACAGAACAGTCTGGATCTGTGATTAAACTAATTATCGTGAGCTATTTCCTAATATGAAATAGCTAAACATTAACAAGACCTGCCAAACAAAGTTAATTTACAGAATTATGTTCTTAGCAGCAACAATAACAAATCAGAAGTGTAACCCTCAGATTCCTGGGAAACACATCCAACATTCTCCTTTCCTAAATTAATGTATTTTCTTGAACTGAGAGGTGTTGGTTTAGCACATTATGATCCAAAAACAATGCAGTCTCATAAATAACCATGCTGTAATTGCATGTATCGCATGTTATCATTCCCTGTCAGTGAGATTAGATCTTTTGGAAGCCATGTATTTATTAGAAAATATCAATCCCTTACCATACCTTCCTTCCAGCGGTTAACCAATAATCAATAAATCAGTCCACACTTTTCCCATTTAACATGTGGCTGTGAAAATGATGGTCATCTTGACTCCAGGTTGTTCCTCCACTCCTGAACCAAGATGGCAGCCAGCCACAAAAACACATACTTCTAACTATGCAAGGCCCTGATATTATATATATTAAACTACAAGTGGAACCAATTAAAATAATAAAGGAAGTTACATTTTCAAAGCCTTCAGGATTTAAAGATTTTCTGTAAATTTTTTTTTTTTTTTTTTTTTTTTAAAATGCTAAATTCCTTTCTCATTTCACATCTGTTTTGCAATATCTGTCCACCAATGAAAACAAGCTCTGAGGTTTATAAAACATCCATATAGGCACATTAGAGCCTGTTGTGCTATTTCATGCTAACTCAAGGTTTTGCTCAAAATAAACCAGATGATTGTAACTACATCCATATGAGTGCCTCCTCAGGTAAGTTAAAAAACAAATGCCATTCCATTCTTAAACTGGGTGAACCCAGACGAGTTCTACAGCTGTGCACGCTCTGATGAATGTGGAGCTCGTCTATATTGAAGGCTAATGCAGTGCTGGTGTTTGTCCACAGAAACGGCAGAGCTTGAGCAGCATGTAAGCCTAATAAATGAGTACCATTGGGTTCATGCTTTAACAGACCAATCAGTCATAAACAGTCTGAGCTATAACTATACCATTTATTTATTTATTTATTAGCATACGCCCTTATCGAGGGCGACTTACAGTTGTTACAAAGTATCACATTATAAAAAAAAAATGACATTACAGATAATGGCAGTTATAAAACACAACAAAATCAGTAGTAAGAGCAAATTCAAATGAGAGAAAATAAATACAGTAAATAATTTCATTTGAGAGACATTACAACTAAGAGCAGTTAAACTTAAAAATATTTGGTTATAAGATTAAATTCCATTAAGAGCAAGTAGAAAGTACAATGAATGGATAAGAACAATTTCAAATAAGAGTAATTATATATAAAAAAATATGAATACAGTTACCTTTAAGAGTAAAATCAAGTACAAGATAGAGAAAATATAATTATGATTAAGTAGTAGAATACAACAAAGGTACAAGATGTTGCAAGTACTGGTACAATTGGGTGCTATATAGTCCAGTACAGTGGAGAGTTGTGAGGCTTACAGATGTTGTCTGAACAGGTGTGTCTTGAGGAGGCACCGAAAGATGGTCAGGGACAGAGTAGAACTGATATCTATGGGTAGGTCGGCCAGGAAGGAGTTGCAGTAGTCAAGGTGGGCCGATACAAAGGCCTGAACTAGTAGCTGGGTGGAGTAGTCGGTGAGGAAGTGGCTAATTTTGTGTATGTTTCTGTGGAAAAAGTGACAGGAACATGCCTGAGTAGAGATGTGTTGAGAGTAAGAGAGGGAGGGCCGAGAGTGACACTGAGGTTGAGGAGGAAGAAAGGGTGGCGGATTCAAAAGGAATAGAGATAGAGAGACTAGCAGTGGGGGAGGAAGAGGGGAAGAAAAGGAGGTATGACTTGAAGAGGTTTTTAAGTTGATGCTAGTTCATCCAGGAGGAGTTGGCTGAGAGACAGGTAGTGATAAGGGAGGAGATGTTGGAGTCAGAAGTTGGAAAGGAGAGGAAGATAGGGGCATCATCAGCATAGAAATGATATGAGAAGCCATAGGAGGAGACCCAGTAAGCGAGTGTAGAGATAAAACAAGAGGGGTCCCAGGACTGAGCTCTGGGTGACATTTGTAGAAACAGAGCAAGAGGCAGAGGGTGAGCTATGCCAGAACACCTGGTACGGTCAATCAGAGAGGTAGGCGAACCAGGAAAGAGCAGTGCTGGAGAGTCTGAGGTCAGCGACGGAGGGTAGAAAAATAGAGTGGTCAACTATATCAAAGGCTGCATAGAGGCTGAGAAGAATTAGAACAGAGAGTAGAGAGTTAGTGATGGAGAGACAAGCAGTCTTAGTGGAGTGTGCCGGGTAAAAAACAGATTGGAAGGGGTCGAGCAGAGAATGTGTTGACAGGAAAGCAGAGAGCTGGCGATGTACCGCTCATGCAAGGGTTTTAGAGAGGAAAGGGAGACGGGAGACAGGATGGTAATTCTGGAGGGATGGTGGATCAAGGGAGGGTTTTTTGTTAAGATGGGGGCCATGCATGCCTGTTTGAAAGCAGAAGGGAAGCAGCCAGGGAGTAGAAAGGTATTGAAAAGAGAGGAAATGAAAGGGAGTAGAGCATGGAGAAGCAACCTGGAAAAGGTGAGTGAGGAGGGGTTTTAGAGTACAGGTGGTGGGTTTGTGGCCCTGGAGCAGGGAGCAAAGAACAGAGTTCTAGCCCAAAGATGGAAAAGGAGGGTTAGTTAGTAGGGATTGCAGAGGGTGATGGGGAGGGTGTAAACAGAGGACAGGGGGTGGGTGCACATTTGGCAATATTTACAAAAATAATTATTATTGGAAATGTTTAGTATGTTAAGCAATATACACCTAGTTAAATTTACTGACATTTCTGAACGGTTAATGTTAACTACTTGCATAACTGTGATACATATTAATTCAGTAGTATTTGGCTTGCTGTGTCTGAGGGGTCAACTCAGGAATTGACTAGGTGTGGCTAGGGAGAGCTTGGCTTAGTAATTCTAACAGGCAATTTGTGGCTGAATTAAACAAAGTTCATTTTGACACAACACACACCAAACCCCATTGCCTGTAACCTTTTTCTAGATATAGTACATGTCACATAAAATAAAATAAAAATGTCTACTTTTCACTGTCAGAATAATCTGATAAATGTTGATTAATCGAATAATCTTTCAGTCAAGACCTAATCTAGTTTATGTCATTAGATTTTTCACTTTCATTTATCAAACAAGATTTAAAATTCAGCGACAGTTGTTCCACCTAGCTCCTAGTCTTTCCATTTGTTTCACTTCATAACTCTTTGCTGTTTTCTTTGGATTAACAAGATTTATTTTATTTAGTTATTTCTTATAATTTGGTGGTACCAAATCAAACAAATCAAGCCTGTGTGTGGTCTTGGTGTGACTTCACATTTTATACCTGACTCATAGAATTAATAAATCACAACTTTCCCTCTAAATTGGTCATTTGTTTTTGGTGTAACCTTCTATTTTTTAAATATGAACAATAGCAATATTCCTAGGTCTCCAAAAAATGGCTAAACAAAAACGTTGCTGTTTATTGTTGTCTAGTAACAAAAAAAAATATTGTTTATTTTTGTGAAAAAGATGGAAACGCTTACTATTCAATTGGCTCTTAAACACCATAATTATCAGTTGAGCAAACTCTAAAGAGAGACAGGGCAAGACTGTTTTCATAGACACACACAAACTGCTTACCAGGACAACGCTAAGCTGACCTCAGCCCAGGAACTGTTGTGTTTATTCACGGTTCTCTTGCAGTTGAACCAATACACTTTCCAGTAAAAACAAAGTCCTGATACTTGTTAGTCCTTGTGGATCCTCCATTGTTTTGTTAATTGTATTGTGTTTTCACTCTATATTTCTAAACTTAAAGTGCAGGGTCAGCACAAAATGTTCACTATGGTTTACATTTCAAGTCTGGCATGTAACTATACTGCATGGGCTGTATCCTCCACAAAGCTGCTGTGTCATTTAAATAAATTGATTTCGAAATGCACACTGAGAGAACAATAATGTAGAGTTAACCACATGGTTCCTCACTGAATTGGAACATCAGTCTGAAAAGACTCTTTGTATTTTAATTAAGCTGTAAAAATAAGAGAGGAAACTGTGCAACCTTTTGGGGATATAAATGATCCAACTCAATGAAATGAGACCACCATGACAATGAACCAAAATTATGTGGGTAGCTTGTACAAAAAACATTCTATAGTAATCATGGAGACACAAATATAATTACACTGTATCCCAATTGTGCTACATAGCCAGGGGAGGTCATATTTTGCACACCTTACTTCAGTTATGTCATAAAACAAACACATCAGTTTTAGCTTTACACTGTTAAAAGCGATGCAACATTTCAATGGTATAAAGTTAATATAAAAACTAGTACTTAAAACTTAAAAACCTACACAGCTGTTCATTTCCACAACAACAGCCATCAAAATCACAACAAAGCAGTGCACAAAGGAGGAATATGCGCCTCATTGATTAATTAAAGGGCCATCACAGTGACTGAACATGCTGACATGCATCTGCATTATTTAGACACTGTGGGGATGTTATCAACACCTACTGGGAGGCAATGTGGTATTGGAACATCAGACTTATTCCTTTTTACATCCTAAATGTGCTGTATTGCATTGACAAATTGGAATAATAAATCAGTCAGTGCCTTGTTTGTGGTTCAGCTTTTATAAGTCAGATGAGGTGTACAAATGTTGTTCCTGCCTACACAGAAGTGTTGAAAAGCTTAAAGCTAATAAGATACAGATATTCATCATTGGCGCTGAGAAATCCCTAATCATGCATTCTTATTTCTGTGTAATCCACTTTAAGACATAGAAAATCTTGAAGACTGATGGCAACAGTAAGCAAATTCAAAGGGATTCATGAACAATTGTTTAACGCAGAGTTACCCTGAACTACCCTGAACTCTTTGCAATATACTATAACCGGGCATGATGGGTCATGCAGTTAAGTGTTAGAGGGCTAATGCACTAGTGGGAGCTGACTGTGAACCATCAGCCCAACAGTCCAAAGTGAGCACTTTAAGCACTGCACAAAAGTGACAGACAACCTTGTGGGGCAGTTAGAAAACTGCTTATCTATAGGGGTCAATCACATGTCAACACTCAGAGCCCAATCCATGGAAAATGAAATGAAATAACAGTAATTTAAGACTAGGCTCATAAAAGTTGCCTGTTTGGATATGTATATCCTAAATATTTAATATAAAAAGTACAGAACTGGTTAAGAGCAACTATTTGTTCAACATTCAAAACATGCTAGGGTATACTGTAATGGTCTTAATGGCACTGGAGGCCCAATTATATTACTGATTTTTTCCCCAATTTAGAATGTCCAATTATTTTTTCCTCTCACCACAGTAATTCCCCACACAGCTCAGGAGAACTGTAGGTTCAGTGGGCGTCCTCCGATCCCACGACGAAACCCGTTTCCTCTTCAACACCCAGGAACTCTAGAATAGATGTCAGCAAGCTACTGGCCTCTGGAGAAAAAAGGCCAGCCCTGGCCTCCTGCGCTCACCAGGTGCCTGGTTGGTAGGGTTCGCTGCAGCGCTATGAGGAGAAACACTCCCTTACAGTTTTGCATTCGCCAGGGCCAGAAGCAATGCAACGCTCCCTCTGGAATCATCAGCGATGTCTGGCGACTTTGCACAGCCAGGATGCAAACCTGCGCTCACCTGACTGCATGATACCCTGCACACCACACGGCCGTGCTTTTACCAGGTGAGCCACTCTGGAAATGGCACTGGTTCTTAATGCAGTGCTGTTTAATTCAAATAACAGCAGTATTTAGAGCGGCCGCCATTTTGATCAATTGAATATACTCGCTTTCTCTGATACTTTAACAAACATTGATTTCCCAATATAGAGTCTAAGTAAACTGTTACCGGTACTCTTGTCATAGGGGAGTCACACAAAGTTTCAAAATACTTAACAGAACTAAAACAGTTAACCACTGTTTAGTTTAGTATCCAATCACACACTTCGTAACTGAGGTTTAAAATTGACATATGAGCTAACTGCTTAAAGAAAATACTTGGAGTCGTTGACAAAAATCATGTTTGTCCAGGAAACCAAATCTCAGAGTGGCTAACAGAAAAAAAAAAACACCATTCCATAGGAAACTGGCTTTGTCTCAGCTGAAATGAGCCACACACTTGTTGACCAGCAGGTTTTGGAATTTTACCAGTCTGCTATTGCTTATTTATTAAAGGCTGCTATCGTATTAGTAGAAAAAAAAAAAAACAGTTAATGAAATTAAGGTATAGTATATTTTGCAAGCAAACAATGAGTCCAAAGTCAACCATTCAGGATGTTAATATTATCTTAATATAATAATAATATAAAAGTAGTTTTGGGATTACATTTTTTTATAAAGCCTGCTTAAGATATCATCATATGAATGGCAAGTCTCGAAAATCCACCTTGCTATTACTGTCGCTCAAATGCTCTAAATGGCACAATGTTTTCTGTAATACCTTAAGTGTAGTCCTATTCTTAGTTCCCATGTTGGACTTAACACAGTCTCAATATTTTCCTTTAGTATCAGAATCTGGGTTGCATTACTCCGCTAAAGGAAAGCAAAACAAACGTCTGTCTGGTGTAACTGTGAAGTCAAGAAATGCATTACTTTAAATCAGAGCAGGAAAAGGATTTCAGAAATCCAAAGAAAACTGAGCTAAAGTTTTTCCTGGACCCAGCACCCCTTATTTTTTAAAGAAGTTGTCTGTGTGAGTCTGTGTATCTAAAGGTTCAATTATTTCACTCTGTGGAAATCAAAAACAATTACCCACACTGAAACCCCCCCCCCCCAAAAAGACAAATCACTTACCTTTCATGATTGTGCTGATTACCACTTTTAATGAGAAGGTTGTCAAGTAACACTTTGCTCCTCAAGTGCTTCTCAGAACAAATCCCCTTTCTTAATGGGTCTGTTTTAGTACCAAATAGCTTCCTGTAACAGCAGGCATACGCAGAGCAGTTAAGCAACTATGTCCCTATGCTATGAGCCATAATGTGTACTTTTCTAAGCTATCCCTTTAGGAATTGCTTGCAGAACAAGTCTAGGGAGTTGTAAGGCAAGCAGAAAACTTTACCCAACTGATTTCTCTGTCTCCCTAGTAACAACTGCAGTAAAGGCATCCCCACTGAATCTCAAGGCAGCTTTCACCACTAACTCTCTGCTTGATCTGTAGCCTATGTAAACTTCCTCTATAAAAACCTGAAGAAAGATTTCAGCAGGCTACATGTTACACATATATTCTTCAGCGCTGTCCCAAACCAGACATGCTCACATGATAGGAAAATTTAAAAAAAAAAGGAAAATAAAAACGCTAGCTAAGAGGAACATGTTACAGAAAGTATGTACAGCAGCAAATCAACCATTTGGACGAGACTAATTGCTAACAAATGCCCAGGTCCAAAGGAAAAAAAAAATAACTATGCTCTTTTACCTCACACAAAACATTCACACTTTGCTAAGTTTTTACATTTATTAGGGTGGTCTTACCATGATAATAATGGCACAATAATGGGAACAATAATGTACACTATTTACTACGTTGCACCCCAAAGTGAGTTCAATGATAATTTTAAAGACAAGATATCAGCACAAAAAGACAGTGCTCACTGAGGACCTAAAGACTTAGAAATGTTGATATCGTATCTATCTATCTGTCTGTCTATCTATCTATCTATCTATCTATCTATCTATCTATCTATATATATATATATATATATATATATATATATATATATATATATATATATATATATATAGATAGATAGATACAATATCAACATAATGTATATATCTCACTATGTAAATGCTAAGTAATGCTAAAATAATTACCTCATAATTATAGTAAAGAACTGCCTGGAGAACCTTTCTTCAATCTGTTTTTTATAAACATAATAATGGCACGATGAATATGATGAATATTATAATCGGGCTGTGCTATAAGTAAGACTCACTGTTCACTGTGAAGTTTGCCTGAGTGGAAGCAAAGGGGTTGTTATAAATTCAAGAGTGAAAATGCTGTAGATATACTATATTTCACATATTCCAGACCACAGTGTCTCACATACAGTAAAGCCACTTTTATTATAACTTTGGGGCAGGACTTAGGGCTCCTCCCATGTTCTCTACCACCAATAATATCTGCCTATCTCAATATTAAAAACCCAAGTCATGCCAATATTCTCTGTCCTGTGTTTTTAGTTTCCTCCATCCTCCCTTCCTTCTCCACTACGTTGTTCCACCTCAGCAACAGTCTTTCCCTGGGGGCAAGTGAAGCTCACTTTCCAATCTTTGAGGCCCAGCCACGCTGGCCTTGCCTTCCGTCAGGAAGGTTCTCCGCGAGCCAGAGGGGACCCTTGGCCAGATCAATCTTAACTTCCATTTTCCTGTTCTCTTCCTTATAGATTGGGGAAAAGTAATGGTTGCATCCCAGCCTCGGAGGCTGATTGGTTCGGTCTAACCTCCGCGAGGGTGGTTCTCCTCTAGCCAAGGGGAAACCCTGTACTTCTTCCTAAGTCAAAAGCACTTCTCTCTATTCTGAATTCCTGAGGTTTTTCCTCCACACAGCCCTTGCTCCTGTCCCATGAATTTTCCTTTGGATCTAAAAGGTCTGCTTCCATACTACACACTTCCGGATAGGTGCAGATGGGCAGATGTTCTGTACTGAATGCACATTAATTGTCTGGCATGCCATGTAAATATATATATTTTTTAAATGCCAAAATGAATCACCACAATGTAGGTCTTGATCAGCATGTTTATACTTTGGAGGTGAGGGAGGTACAGTTATTTTAGTCAGAACCTTATGATATCATGTACTTCCCGGTAGCCAATTTGACAAAATAAACAAACATATAATAAGTGACACACCTACGGTACCCTGGGCTCTGACTTAAAGCTGCAAGGTCTCACATCCACGCTCAGTTTTATACAATATCATTCCTTGGTGTCCGTTCACTGCATTTTGTCATTGTTTATCCTTGTATGCACTGTACTTTATCAGAAAGTAAACATGGTGACTTGAAATGCAATGTAGCTGTAGATAGGTGGGACACCCCGCCCCCATCCCCACTCTGGAACCTGTTTGCCATTACAGTTTATCACTGTGAGCCAAACGTACATGTTTCTTTTGCTACTACTTGCACAGAAGGAGGTTAGTTAGGTTCTAAAAAAATACATTTACACGTGATATTTATTAATACTAACGCAGAAATGTAACACTAAAATGTAACGTCTCATCTTCATTTTTCTATTTCCCTGTATTATAAACCCAGGTTCTGCAGTGTTGTATTGCAGCCTAGCTAGGTGTAAAAATAGAATAGCTGGAATCTGTGTCCACGTGTACAGTGATGCGTACATTCTACTAAATGCTTGTTATGTTAGTTATTGAGTGACTAGCGTGCACGTGCGCTACACATGTACTTAACAGAGGTTACATGCATTCTTGTTGTGAGCACACAAGGTGAGTTGAGTAGCTGATCAAAGCTGTTTGTAAAGTAGAGACAACTTCTGTGAATGTTAAGTCAGCATGTGGCAGAGCAAAGCTCTGCCCTTTAAATTGGCAGGGATGGGGTTAACTTCCCCTACCTGCCTGGGTTTATTATGTTCAGGTGGCTGGGGTTGATTAGTTGATTAGGTTGATTAACGATCAATCAGCGCCCAGCCACCTGATATAAAAGGAGGCCTCTGCTTCTCATTTGGGGAGAAGGGAGCTGAGGAAGCAGGTTGGTGTTTGTTTTGTGGTTTTTGAATTTTCTAAATCCAGTGAAGGCATTGCCCAGCCTGGAAACTTTATTTTTGTGAGTTTTGTTTTTGCTTTATTTGTGTTTGAGTATCTGTTATTTTGCCCTTGTGCACTTTATTTTTGTTTATTTATAATAAAATAGTTATTTTTTTGAACTGCAGTCTGTCTCTGGGCCTCTATCCACTCGCCAGCCTGCCACACAGCATTAAGAGTTGTTGCAATAAAGTACCTTTGCACAGAAGAAAGAGTTTGTAATTTTTTACTGGATTCACAACACACAGATCTTAGTATTTTTCTTTTAAAATCAGATGACTAACATCTGGTTTCACAGAACTCTATTCGGTAAGATATTGCTTGATGTCGGTGCAACACAGTAACTCGGGTGTGTGAAGCCAGACGTTCTGTAAGTGTATTAGGTCAAGGTCTTTTATATTAAAAACAGAAGAGTGTCTAGATAAGGTCCTGGACCACCACATTCAAAGAGAAGAGTGTCTAAGATAAGGTCCTGGACCACTACATTCAAACAGAAGAGTGTCTAGATAAGGTCCTGGATCACCACATTCAAAGAGAAGAGTGTCTAAGATAAGGTCCTGGACCACTACATTCAAACAGAAGAGTATCTAAGATAGGGCCCTGGATCACCACATTCAAAGAGAAGAGTGTCTAAGATAAGGTCCTGGACCACTACATTCCCCATATGGAACATTCTTGAAAGTTTCTTCAAGGAGCCTCATTGGTAAATCATGCAATGCAAAAAAACCCTGAACTTAAAGCAGTGATTTAAAAGGGAGGATTTATGACCTTGTAAAGTATTCAGATTTCACTGTGGTCAAAATCCCCTGTGGCAATGCTTCCATCACTCTCTCTCTCAGCAGTGCAATGTGTCACAAATCTGTTGCAGATGTTAACCCCCCCTGTACAGTATATATAGTATGATACTCAAACACATACAAGGGCATAGGTATACCGCTTTTATTGGCCCTTTACTAGTTTACCTTTGGGTGCCAACAGACTCAAATCACAAAATGTTACCTCTTTCTTTATTTTTTTAAATAAATATCATTCAGAAAATATGCAACAAGAAGGAATTATTCAAAACCATAAGTAAAAGCTGTGAACAATCCCAGCATAAAAATGTAACAATACCTAAAACAAGGTATATGTATACAAAGTATACCTCAATGTTTCAATGCATATCAACATATCTCCCAAAAAGACACAAGGATACCTATATAGAAAGTAATATTAAGTAAGAATATATGTTGAAAGAGACTTGAACCCTTATACTAATAACTTAGATCTTGAAATATTTTGTATGACTGTAGATGTTCCTATGAAGGAAGAGATAAAAATGAATTTTGGAGAGGTATGAAAGACAACTGAGTTTAGAAAATGTGCTCAAGAGCCACAGGAAGACAAGCAACATCTTTGGTTTGGCTCCATTTTGATGAAATTTGTGCCTGCTGGCTTTCTGCAGTAAAGGGTTTCATTGCCTAGGAAACCACTTTTTCAACAATGCATCAGCTATTATCTAAACTGAGTAAAATAAATATGTTCTTACTATAGTTGCACTATTTATTAATGCTCAATGTTTTAATAAACACATTTAATTTGAAATCTAAGACAACCCAACTAATCTTGGAGCTCAATGAGTACTGTAAGTAGTCCACATTGATATTATGGAATATTGTTTTTCAATAACGTCACAGAAGGTACAGTATAGCAAACACGAACTGCTGGACAGTGTA
Source organism: Polyodon spathula (assembly GCF_017654505.1). NCBI lineage: Eukaryota > Metazoa > Chordata > Actinopteri > Acipenseriformes > Polyodontidae > Polyodon > Polyodon spathula. Next base: position 12,381,768 of record NC_054538.1, on the reverse strand, counting down.
CTATGTTTGCAATTGATCCTAACAAAAGTTCTATGTAATCACTACCTCTTCTATAATATATACCATTTATTTGAATCCTGCATGAACTGGAAATGATTTTAAATAAAATAATCAAAACTAAAACTTCTGTTGCAGGAAATTTCTCCTTGGTTCTCTGGGAAATATGTTGGTCATCATGCCACATCAGGAGCTTTTGGTCACTACTGCTTAGTACACTGTCAGTGCATCCCTGTTCAGGTGCCAAAACTTGTAACATTTACATAAGCATTTTTTGGGAAATCTTAATTTATCTAGTCCAAACCAAAATGACATTTCTGAAGTGTCAACGTTTTGCTTAACAGTATACAAGTAGGGTGCTCAGCCACGTAAACTTTATTCACATTGCTAAAACAAAGTATAATTGGACATGCTATAGGTTAATATTGTCATGTGTTATTGTATGAAGGAAACATGTTTTATGAGATGGTAATGTTCAAAACACTATGAAGCACATGTGCGCATATTTAAATGAAAATAAACAAACAAAAACAACGCTCACAGAGCAAAATAAATACTTTAACCAAACAATTCACAAACACATGCAACAAACACAAAACCTAGGTCAGGCTGGGCAGTAGCTTTCACTGATCCTACAATGCAGTTCGCTTGCTCGCATTACTCCTTCCTGAACACCCACTCCGATCAGGAAATGCTGCAGGTTTTTATATATGTTTTTAATGCATTAATCACACCTGGAGATGGTCACATTTTGCGCAAGTTTTTAATATGTGCGTGGTCGACTGCAACATTTAATTAATTCACTGCCGACCATGCATTCTGACGAACTGTCTAACAGAGACGAGTTGCTACCATCGCCTCTGCCAGACCACATATAAACCAAACGATAATACATTTAAATACAACAACCATTTAAATAATTTCCACACAATACATTTAAAGCCCAATACACCACACTAATTATACAGGCAGGGCTCTTGCCCTGCCCATTTCCCCCTGTGTGTTTAACTAAACACTAATAGAAATCCCCATTCTTAAATAAACATAAATAATGCATTTTATTAGCAGAGCTTTGCCCTGCCCCCTCTAATTTCGTGCAGGGCTCTCCTCTACAGGTGTCATATTGATTTTTTTCAGCTTTAGGGCCAGATTGCCTTGTCACTTTTATCACACTTGTAGAATAAGCATGAAACCAAACAATTTTCTGTGCATCATAGAGCAGCTTGAATAAAATAGATTGCCTATAAATGGCTTGGGGTGAAGAGCCAGCAAGTTCACTGAAACTATTAAGAAAAAGAGAAAAAGCTGACGACAAGCTGGGCAAAATGTGTTTTCTGTCAGGAAGAGAGAGGTGAGAAATTTTCAAAAGCACAGTCAAGAGGAATTAAAACAATTATAGCTGGCATTCAGCAAAGAAGGGATGGTGTCTACATGCATCTTACATGACATGTCAGACATCTCTCAAATGAAAAGTCTGACTATTCTCTATCACAGATCATGCTATCAGAGCTACACAAGTAAGTCAACCTTATTCACACATCTGTTCAAGAAACCACTGTGAAAGGAACTCCTGAAAGTGAAGTTCATGGCAGAGAAAGAAGATCTAAAACAGACTGGAATGTTTTTTTTTTTTTTTTTCCTGAAGAAGATAAAAATCTGTGTAAGGCGCAAACTTATAATGTTTAACAAAAAATTCTCAAAGCAGTTGAGATTCGTTCAAACAGTAAACTTCTCATTAGAATCAGAAATTAAGATCTTATTGCTGCAGAGGCACTGTATCACAAGATTTGTATGGCTTTATACACAAGTAAATCAAATTTGAAGACTTTTGTAGAGGCTGGTAAAAAGGAAGATGATCCATATCAAGAAGCCTTTAATGCCCTCATAAGAGAAATAAATGATGATTTAATACTCAATGGAAAAGCATTCTTGTTGCTAGATCTAATGCAATTTAAGAAACATTTACCAGCTTCAATCGCTGAATCTTTGGAAAATTACTGTGTAGTTGCAGAAGAGTTTGGAAAATCATTACAGTTCTGATATAATTATTCAATGACAATGAATATGGTCAATCAAGTCCATCCCTGTTTTCAATAGTAAGATCACCCTTGCTGGTGCTGCTAAGGAAGCTGCTGCACTGAAAGATGAAATCAATGTACTGAAGATATATGAAAATCTATGTGGAGGTGAAGAGCAAATGTCTGATGACTATAAAATATTGTATTATGCTGTATAAATTTTATGAAAGGAAATTGATAACATCAGAGAACCAAAAGATGAGCTATCTAGTCAACGTTCACTGAAATTTGAACAGTGCTGTAGCTCTTGGTTAAAAAAAGCTTTTGAAGCAGTAAGTGATGACTATGAGCCTAGTCATAAATGTATGGAGAAGAGCTTAGCTGTTTCTGAAAGCATTATCTACAATAGCCGAAAGAGCTTAACTCCTCTGCATTTTGGACTGCCAGTTCAGCTTCATGCTGCGTATGGTAAGAAAGGAAAAATCAACACCCTACATTCACATGACTTTTCATGTTCGTATGATGTCTGCCGATTCACCACTCCAGTTGCTAAAGAAGAGATCAGTAAGATCAACGGTTTAAATGCCAACTGGGTTAGTTCACCAAGAGGAAGGTGGATGACTTATAAAGGAGGGGGACGACAACATTGATATAAACTCAGAAACTGGAGATGAAAAATAAACTTTTCTTCACTAGCAATGGGGGGGTTTCATAAAGGTTCCACAGTAAACAACGAGGTGAGCAAGATTAATGAGAAGTCCCTCAACACAGAGGATATCATAGCAAGTACCCTTATAGTAGAGCTTCCCTTTGTGAGGTCTAACTATAGACTGGAACCTCCAAGGGTTCATAATGTTACAAGATAAAAAGCTGCAAATATCAAGGTACAAATACAAAATATACTTCGTGGGTGCTGCTGACGATGGTGAGTCGTAATAAACTGCCACTGCCTCCTTCTGATGGTACACAAATTATTTCATTTTGGACAGGTTTCAATGCAAGTCTTTTCACTGAGGTACATAGCTTTACAAGAGCTGTGATACAAGCAGAGGCTGCAAATATCACCACAATATTTACTTGCTTGAAAAAGAGCAAATAAATAACAAACGACCTGGGTCAGTCTACCCCAATACAAATAATTGGCCAGTAGCTATATGCTGTGGTGCAACAATGAAAATGGACAGTGTCTGAACTTGGAATTGTGTTAAGGCTTGAAGGATTCCATGCCCTATGCACATTTATAGCAGGAATAGGAAAGCTATGGAATGATGCTAGCCTGAAAGCTGTGCTTGTTAAAGCTGGTGTTTATGCACCACACACTGCAGAAATGATGCAAGCAGGAAAACAATTTCATAGAGCTGTATGTGGGCTTATGCTCTCATTTGAAGCTTTAATGCAACTGAAGCTTGTGGCATTCTTTGACTGGTGATGAGGGAAGAGCCATGTGTGAATCTCTCTGGAAGCATGAAGCAACATGGCAGGCTTCCTACCAAAATGAAAATGCCCAGAAAGCCTTTCACCATCTTGATAACTACCTTGAGGGAATTCTTCTAGAATTACTTTTTCTCTATTCCAAAATATCAGAAGAGAGCAATCTCCAACATTGAGGCTTTTGGATTTGTTCCTAGAAGCTGTTCATATACTTCTGAACAACATCAGAGCAGAGCGAGACAGACACTGGTTGCTTCACCTTGGTCCTACCACTTCAAAATTTCTGGAAAATATGAAATGTGTTTGTCATGGCTGAATCCCTTGTAAAGACATGTGTACATGTGTGCAAAACTACTCGCCTTACATTGAAATGTGTTCCTGTGAAAGCGTGGGAAAATGCCTTAACCCTATTGTAGATACCCTCCCAAGTGACAATGAAGATTGAGGCACATTATTCAACATATAGTAGAGGCACAGAGATTCCTTTCTAATTTATTAATTTATAAATTTATCATAAGGCTCATGTCTGTAACCAATATTCTACTTTACACAAAGTTTGTTTTCAGTAAATATCGAGATACAATATTTAATACTAATTTCTTAAATACATGTTTCAAATGAAACTAATAAAAGTACATTTTTTACATCAGCACGTTGACACTAAATTACAATATTATTATCTAATTATTTTGTTTTTGTTAAAGAAAATAACAGGTTGTTTTTTTCTGAAAAACATGTTTGGCTTTTGTCTAAATGATACCTATCAATTTACAATACTTGGCGTTGCCTAAATATCAGGACAATCATATTTGTTGCTGGATGTCTGGACTTTGCAATTGCTTTTTATAGTCATTCCGGTTTGACAACAGATATTAACATGATGGTCTGCAAGGAAAGTGTTTTTTAATGATTATTTTTATAAGGCATGGTCGAACCTTTAGGCCATGTGGAAGTAAGAACTGTACACTGTTTAATATAATTGTTCTTGCCATGCAAAATCAGACACAGGCCCCACTTGAACATTTCTGTCAAAATCAATTAAGAAATATAATTCTATTATTTCTGACTTTAACGACCTTAAAGTTGTGTACTGGGGAGAAAACAAGAGCCTCTTATTCCTTATAGTTTATTACAGATCCTTATCTGAGTGTATTTAACACAATTGTTAATTTATATATATATATTATATATATATATATATATATATTATATATATATATATATATATATTATATATATATATATATAACACACACACACACACACACACACACACATCAATGGAAAGATTCCACGCATTCTAATACGGTTTAGCTAGAGGGATATAATCCCTGATATATGCCCTTAGAACCTTTGTAACAGCATCACAAAAACAAATCAAACAAGATCACTCCATCAGCTATTAACAAAATGTTGCTTAAAGTAAATTTCAACCTTTTTAATAAGATGTCAATTGAGGAATGGCTAATGGATGCAACATCGATAATGGATAATTGCAAAGCATATGACATGGTTTATTTAGATTTCCAGAAAGCTTTTGACAAAGTCTCGCACAAAAGATTAATTCTCAAACTGAACGCAGTTGGGATTCAAGGAAACGCATGTACATGGATTAGGGAATGGTTAACATATAGAAAACAGAAAGTACTGATTAGAGGAAAAAACTCAGAATGGAGTGTGGTAACCAGTGGTGTACCACAGGGATCAGTATTAGGTCCTCTGCTATTCCTAACCTACATTAATGATTTAGATTCTGGTATAGTAAGCAAACTTGTTAAATTTGCAGACGACACAAAAGTAGGAGGAGTGGCAAACACTGTTGCAGCAGCAAAGGTCATTCAAAATGATCTAGACAAGATTCAGAACTGGGCAGACACATGGCAAATGACATTTAATAGAGAAAAGTGTAAGGTACTGCACGCAGGAAATAAAAATGTGTATTATAAATATCATATGGGAGATACTGAAATTGGAGAAGGAATCTATGAAAAAGACCTAGGAGTTTTTGTTGACTTAGAAATGTCTTCATCTAGACAATGTGGGGAAGCTATAAAAAAGGCTAACAAGATGCTCGGATACATTGTGAAAAGTGTTGAATTTAAATCAAGGGAAGTAATGTTAAAACTGTACAATGCACTAGTAAGACCTCATCTTGAATATTGTGTTCAGTTCTGGTCACCTCGCTATAAAAAAGATATTGCTGCTCTAGAAAGAGTGCAAAGAAGAGCGACCAGAATTATTCCGGGCTTAAAAGGCATGTCATATGCAGACAGGCTAAAAGAATTGAATCTGTTCAGTCTTGAACAAAGAAGACTACGCACTGACCTAATTCAAGCATTCAAAATTCTAAAAGGTATTGACAGTGTCGACCCAAGGGACTTTTTCAGCCTGAAAAAAGAAACAAGGACCAGGTCACAAATGGAGTTTAGACAAAGGGGCATTTAGAACAGAAAATAGGAGGCACTTTTTTACACAGAGAATTGTGAGGGTCTGGAATCAACTCCCCAGTAATGTTGTTGAAGCTGACACCCTGGGATCCTTCAAGAAGCTGCTTGAAAGTTTGTAAACTTTCTTATGTTCTTATGTTCTTATAAAACATCCCAGAAAATATGAGCACCTCTGAGATGTCTACAGTCGCTATAAGTAGTACAGAAAGAAGTACTGCCGGACAAACTGAAAAACCTTTTCAATAATAGCGTTTTTAATAACTGCTCGATATCTGGAAATATTCTAATCAATTATAAAGGAAATTATTATATTATTATTATTATTATTATTATTATTATTATTATTATTATTATTATTATTATTATTTTTATTGCACATTTTTTTCCCAATCTTTGTCCATGGATAATTAATTAAAGTCATTAATAGTAGTAATAACAATAATACAGCTTTTTTCTCTGTTTATTCAAATAAAAGTATACAGGTTTGAAAATGCTTTTTTGTACACTCAATTTATAGAGAAGATTGTTGTTATGGAGGACTATATTTATAAAACTTTCATTTTAGAGTGCTTATGTGGAAGCATTCTTTCTAGTACCAGAATTCTCCAGAATGTTTGTGGTGCTGTTAGCATGTGGCATGTGGCCTGTGGCTGGTAACCACATGCCAGTGATCCTTTCAACCTGACAGCCTTAACCTGAAGAGGATGCTCCTATTTAAACAATCTTAACTTGCGGCACATCATTTGGTAGGACGATGTTCTTCAGAGGGGCACCACCCATCCCTGAACTTGTCAACCAGTGAGCCCATGATGCATCTAGATGGCTTTTTCAACCCAAACAAATAAGACGTTTGCTGCAATTAGGTTACAGATGTTCAATAGGTCAAAACAATCATCAAATTATGAATTTATTAAACAATAATTAGGTGAGTTTTTAAAACCGGTTGGCCTGAGCACAGTCTAGTTTAATCAGGAACAGTGCGTTTTCAAATAAAAAAAAAACTGGAGGCTGGGTGTAACAGCAGAAGGGATACCAATAATAAGATCATTAATGTTTGTAAAAATACAAAAACAAATACAAAAATATATCTATATATTTTCAACATATTATGTATATATCTGCACTATATTAATGTGTTTTCTGACACACATGGCTACCATCTAGAATCACATTCAGCATCCATGTGCAGTACTGTATGGTTAGTCACCTACTTATAGGACATATGTAAGTTACCGGTAGAAAAAAGGTATTGCATTACATTCAAATATATGGTTTACTTTTAATACTTAAAAAATATTGAATAGAAGAGATGCTACTTAGTTTAACAAGCAATGGTTTCCCTATCATTTCATTAGTACATGAAAAATACCCAAGACAATAATGCAGTAAGGGGCAATAATAACAATACACAATAAAAAAAATCCAAAATTTTAAAAAGAAGTGCATCACCGTTTTGTTTAATTATACCCCACAGCCAGAAACTTAAGACACTGTTGCATAGCATAGTTTTTCAGAGTTGGATCACAGGTAGATTATTTATTGATCTTGTAATAATTCTAACGTGTGTTTGTGAATTATACAGTAACTTCACAGTAGTAGTATAATTATTACATAACTAAATAGCTTATGCAAGACCATTCCCTGCATAATCATTAGTCGTGGAATGCAGTTTAGTTTACTCAGTCATGAGTGACTCGAGTCATGGCCACATAGACAAACATGCATCAAATCCCAGGAACAAAGCACAACAACCGAACACTGTGGTTCTAACCTCAGGTCACAACCACAGTTGTTTTGAAACTAACCTATTCCATAATCATATATTTCCCTGTCTATCATCTGCAAATACCTATTTTCTCACAAAGACTTCAACAGCTAAACCCAACCTAAAGTCCAACAGCTGCATTCAAACATTCACTGAGCAGGCACAAAAAACAAGTTGCCATGTGGTATAATGTCAGCGTACTAAGGCAAGGAGACACAATTTGCTTTTAGAGAGCATATAGTTCTTGCAGTATGCAGGGAAAGGGATAGGAACTTCTGGATTACCAGACAGATTCTTAAGTAACTACAGATTGAGCTCTATTACGTGTGATACATTATTGTAAAGAGAAATGCAGCAATGTTATTGTTATTTATTTATTCGGGGGAATAAATAATTTGTCTTGTATGTCATATAGCTAAATAGTACATTACTTGTTTGTTAAAAAATGGGACTGTGCAATTTAAAAGAAAACATGATATCTGGTACTGCTTCAGGTTAAAGGAAACTCATGTTACTGGTTGACAGCATGACAGTCAGTAAGGGATGCAACTAATTGGTTATTGGAAAGAAACCAGAAAGGGTTGTGACAATTTCACTTTCCAGGTGAAATGACCTTGGCAGTGTGAGACAGTCTAAATGCAAGCTGTATAAAGTATCAGATACAGGGGGTGTAAGGGTATGTGTGTGTGTCTGTCTATCTGGCCATCTATATGTTACACTTACATATTTGCATACATCTGGAAAGCCGCTTATCCAGTTGTAATGCATCTTGGTAGTAACATTATTTAGCATAAATTGTTTAGAATATCTGATTCCTGAGAAATTCCGGGTGTTTGTTTCTCTGTTCCATCTGTTCATTTTTATGTCATACTTAATTGCTTATTAAATTGTGATCAAACATTGAATTGCTTATTTTTATTCTGTGCTATTCTGTACTGTTGATATGTCATGGTTGAATGTACAGCCGTGGTGGAGGGTGTGTGACATACTTATTGAGCTCATCATAATCTTGGGTTATCTTGAATCACTCTGTCTGCTTGCCACCTCTCTAATTACAGTGTGATGTACTGTTATTGTATGTTGAAAAATAACATGTTTAGCAAGTTATTAAGATAAAGTTTATCTCGAGGCATGTATGCAGGCATGTTGTTAGACTTGAGTCACAGTTGTATTTGTGTGCTGCCTTTTGTTTCTGGAACTCTGGTCCAAGCAAACCTTTTATTCTTCAACAGCATTTTGGGTGCATTTAACTGCCAGATTACAAAGCTGGATTCAGATGTCGTGATTGTTTTCAGATGTTCTCATGTTTAAAAGCTGAGATGTAAAAATACAATATAAAATAGGAATATAGCATTTGATCTAATTAACCTTGCAATCCATCATATTGTTTTATGAATAGTTTATTGTAAAGTAGTATACCAAAGCATAGCCTTGCTCCACAAAATAGTCAAATTGCAATTAAATATATGTATGCTAACATCCTAGGGTACCAATATCATAATTATGGTTTACCATACTTTTAATAAATTATAGGTCAGCTGTTCAAATTAAACAAAAAACTGTCCGCCATCATTTGTAAATATACTGTGTTTTTTTTCTTTTCTTTTTTGTATGCAAACAACATACTTTAGTTTCTGTCTTCAGTGATCAAGCATTCAAAATTTTTGATGCCCCCAAGAATGGAAAACACATCTGTAAAAAAAACGGTAACAAAACTATTTATATAGCATTTAGCTAGTTTTTTTTTTAATGGCATTTCTTTTTACTTTGTTGTGCTTCTGTACTTATGCAATAGCTGTCAGTAGTTGGCTTCACTTTTAGCTGTCTGCTTATTCATGGGCCTCCTTTATAGCCTGCATAGAAACTGCAGCTATTGTGTGCTGCTTAGCAACATGCTGCTCAGCAACACAGACTCACACAGTTCGTTTTTCCTGCATTTGAACTACAAGGACAGCTTTTGGGACCAGCAAAGTGTGTAAGGGAGCAGTAATAATTACAGTAATAATTTGTACAACCCCTCTTGGTCATGTAAAAGAAAATGTAATCTTTTAAAAAAGGTTTCTTTAATGAATAAAGGGTGAGAAAATAAAAACAAGAATATCATTCTGCATGGAGAAATACAAAATGTCCCTTCCCCAGAAGCTGAGCCTGTGCTGTTTTGACTTTTGCTGAGTTCATCACATGTGGTCAACTGTGCAATGAAACCAGAGTTAAGGGAGACAGGACGGGGGGGGGGGGGGGGGGGGGGGGGGGGGGGGGGTTGAATACAGCTAACCACAGACCAGATGTGAATTAGGGAAAGGGGTGGGGGTCATGAAATGTTAACACAGCTGCTGTGGGTTTTGGACATTGGAAAGTCAGATTGTTTTTTTTTTTAAATAAAATGTGTTGTTTTTTTTTTAACTGGAGTGTGCTAGCTTGAGATTAATTATTTTTCAGGTTTTGTGTTTTCTGTGAAAAGGGCAGGACAGACAGAGACAAATCAGTGTAAATGTAAATAGAGGCAAATATAAAATATTTACAAACAGTACTGTAATGGAAATTACTTCCAGCTAGCTTAATTTCTAATTATATCTGTTTTTTTAAGTCTACACCAGTCTGTGCTTGCTTTCGAACAAGTCTCTCTGACATACTACTCTAAAAATTTATAGAAGCATAAAATTGGACATAATACTGTAAATTCCAAATAGAAAATTACTTCTACTTTCATCCATCATAGTAATTACTTCATGTAAATTAAATGATAGACAATGTTGGAAATTTTAGAAAAGGACTGTGTATTTAAGAGATGTCTGTTCATTTCACAATACATAATTTAATGAAAACAAATACATGTATCTTAATAAATGTCATTATTAATGGACCTGGTGAAATCCTTCTGCTGTTTGTTGGCTCTCCTATGCTCCCCAGGATAATCATTTGTTTTAAGTGAAGTAGAGCATGCACGCTTTGGTACAGTAATGCTTTATTTTAAGTGGCACAACTAGCTTACTATTAATACATTCGCTTTGTGTTTTGTTAATGGTTAGTCAATATATTTGAGTGATGGTTACTTCGATGAGATGGAGCTGGTAATCCCTAACTAATGATTTTATTGTAATTGTTTATAAATACATAGCTATTAACAGCAACAAAAAAGAACAAGGTGTGTTAATAAAAATGTGATTGCTGACAGTTAATAAACATTATATTAAGTTATTACCATACTAAAAAACACTTCATCATTTCTTTTATAATGCAGCAACAGCAAGTCCAAGCACTTAAAATTGTAACCACTAAAAAAGGTTTGTAGAGTCAAATGTCCAATGCATCTGTGAAAAGGAAGACATCAGTTTTTTATATAATGTATTGTTCATATAGTGTACTATACATGCTTATGCTTTTGGCTGTCATCATGAAAAAGCTCATTCCTGGACTGCAGCAGCAAATCAGCTTCCAAACAAATAACGTAATGGTGATGCCATTTTTGTTAAAACATTTTTAAATGCATTTTTATTTTTATTTCATGTTACTTCATTTTATTTTGCTTTTCGCTGCATTGGAACGTTAGATTGCATACAACCCATGATGCATGATTCATTTTGTCTGACATTTATTCTGCCTTATGCAACTGTAAGTCGTGGAACATTGCCCATGTACTTGCACTGACTAAAACCATTTACAGGTTTCATGAAATGGTACAGTACCTTAAACACTAATGCTACTATGAGAAGATTACTGAAACTAGTTCCATGTTTATTTTATGACCCCAATGTTTCAAATCTGCCATATGCTGTCAGCTTTTGTATTTTTGTCTGAGGTTTACAACAGTGAGTGCCGGGAGGCCAGCTCTAGGGCTTGTTTTCATCCAGAGACACAAGGAGAGTTTCCAGATCTGACATGTGCATGGTACGGATGTTGTTGTCTGTGCTGGAGAGGTGAGTGGCTGAAGTCAAAGCCAGCAAACTGTTGTTTAGTCTAATGCTCCCTGCTGGTCCTGCAATGAACTGGAAAATATCTTATAAAGGTCCTTCCCTTTTATATTTTAATCCAGTGTCCTGTCTCTTCGGTATGGTTAAGCAGTTGCTGAACATTTTCCTTTTCCTGATTTTATCTATCTATATATCTATCTATCTATATATATATATATATATATATATATATATATATATATATATATATATATATATATATATATATATATATATATATATTATGAGATGATGATGCGTGACTGATCAGTAATGAGTATTTACTTAGCTGACAGTCACGCATCATTATTAAACTCATGTGCAGATTATGGCCGAGGGGTAATAAGATAATTACTAGCTAGTAACCCCTTGTCAGATTTTACCTGCATAGGTTGAAGTGTTCAGAGGAGGAGATAAATTGAGTTAAAACAAAGACTAACAATTGCTAAAATGTTACTTGTTATTGTTTGTCGTCTGCTTGTTTATGTGGCCCACCAGCCTTTTTCTTTTGTGTTTTGTTAAACCTTTTATTTTGTTTTGTTCATTTAATAAAACACTGAGTGCCACATTGCCTCAGTTTCAACCCCAGTACTGCCTGTCTATGTGTTCCTTCCGGGTCTGTGATGTCATCCAGCAGTCATCTCTGCCACACACACACTGCCAAGTGATTAAAACAATATATATATATATATATATATATATATATATATATATATATATATGATACATATATCTATATATATATGATAAAAAAATTGTAATCTTGGTTTAAATCGCATATTTAATTGGTACAATTACTGCATCCATCTCATTGATACAGTTTGTTATTATTATTATTATTATTATTATTATTTTTTATTTTTATTATTATTTATTATTATTATTATTATTTTAGTTCTTCTTCTTATTACCTATAAGGCCTTATATTGTTTTGGACCTTATCTTCAAAATCTGCTGACCCCATACATCCCTGGTCGTTCCCTGAGATTGGAAAATGCTAATCTAAGAATTAGTTTGAATTCTGTCAGAGCCGGGGCATTTAGTTATAATGCCGTCTTTGGAACCTGCTCCGGATTCATATCAGGAATGCTAGCACAACTGAATCTTTTAAATCCTGTTTGAAAACATATTTCTTTGGGTCTGTTTATTTGTAGTTGGATTATATATTAGACACAGGCTTTTTTATATTTCTTTTGTAAAGCACCTGGAATGCTTGCATGAAGAGCACTATATAAGATACATCGGTATTGTTTTGTATTGTCGTTGTATGCCCCACTGCTAAAAGACCTGAGGTGCTCTAGGAGAAGGCCCCTATCGGGATTTACTGTGCATTCTTGTTCATTTCCGAGGTGTACTTTTTTTTTTGGTCTTATCAAACACTCAAAGTTGTTTTTTGTTTTGTTCTGTATGTATATTTATGTGCAAAGAGAAATTTAAAGTAATCTTTGCTCCCTCATTGGAGACAGTATTTGTTCACATAAACAGATATACATAGAACTGAATATGCTATATAGTGTTACCATCATTTTTTGTAATTACAACATGCACCTTTTTTACAAATTAAGAGAATTTCTGCAAATTTGCGGGTCATGTGTTTGATGTATTCTGTATTGTATACTAGAGGTATGCTATGGGTCTTAACTGTCTTGCTTGTTATATACTACATGTGCTTTAGACACAGGGTCATGTTACATTTGAAAATAAAATATTTTTCTTTGCAGGGGATATGTAAAGTATCTCTTTACTCGTGCTACTTGTGTTGTCTTTTTTGATGTTCTATTTGTTTGTTATGGTCCCATAGCAATATCAACAGAGATGCAGATTTTGGTGCTGATTTATGGTGGCTGAGACTGATCAGTGTAAGTTTTCTGAATGTCAGACTGTTCCCTGTTCACTTTTCTGTTGCACTGGTGTAGGTAAAAGATGTTAAAGTATCTAGATGTTGATTCATACAACAGTGATGATTGAATGCCTTTGTTTTGCTGTTTATAATAACTGATATGGTCAATTGGTAAGAAACAAAAATATGGGTACAATGACCTCTGGTGGTGGAAAAATGTAGTAAATGAATTTCCCAGTGCTATTTGGAACGTATAATGCAAATAGAAATGTAATTCCTTTGTTGCAAAATATCTGAGATTTTATATCATCTATTGGTGCCCCAAAGCAACGCACCAAAATAATTTTCCATTAAACGCAGTGACACGCCACAGTTATTTAAAATGTGGAGACTGGTCATCGAAAGGCTTAAAACCCATCTGGCACTGCTGTAGGAAACTCCATTAATGATTTGATTGTTGGTGTCCAGCAATCAATGGGAATTTACTAGATTTGTAATGGTTACCAGTCTTGTTTTAAAAAGTCTCATTTATTTTAAGAGTTCATCCTCTCAGAGTTCAGGGCACAGACATAATGAATATACTTCCCATGTTTGAGTGATTTTCCTTTATAAAAATGCATACAGTATATACTTTAGAGTAGATAATAAAAGCAGGCAGTGGTTCAAAACCACAGGTTTTTCTTATTTTAGTGTGCGTTTAACACACATTTTGTGGCGCTGTCATATTAACACTTTTATAGAGAAGATTAAGTTTTAAGATCTATATGCATTCTTATTAGACTCATGGGAGCATGGCTGCAGATGAGATGTCATGGTGCCCTTTACAGCTCTTGGCAGGCCTGCAGGAAATGACCTAATTTTAGATTCCCTCGAAAACCATATGATCTAAATTTACATTGTATGCAGTGTATTACTGAGAGAGCAATACGGTATATTCATTTTCACACAAAAGGATTCAAAACATTCTCAGAATATTCTAAATCATGGCAAATGCCAAGACCAAAATACATTGTTCTCCTCCCTTGGTGCAGATTATGTATAATGACAACTCTGTAAAACTTATGAATCATCATTGGTTCCAGACCCCTTCCATCTATTACATAATATCCTGTTTCCCTATAAAAATGTGCAGAAAAAAACAGAAAAAAAAAAACATTTTCTTTTCTGTTTTCCAGAATATAGCCTTTCCTGGCTACCCAACCCTGTCTGCTGTTTCCTCATCAAGGTCACAACCCACCCACCCCCTCCTGTAAAGACAACGCAGATTTGAGAACTTGTGTTATTTACAGTTAAACCATCAGGCATTCACAATTTCATGAAGTTGCACAAAGAGGCTGTAGATTTCATTATTCTTCACTTCAACCAGCAGCTCACGTTCCAGAAAAAACAAATACAAATGGCTTCACTTGAGGCGTTTGTGTCTCTTTTTAATACTTCTAGTAAAACAATGACTAATAGTCTGATATGTGCCACAAAACTCAATTGAATTAGTCCTAGTAAATGCTAGGAGTGGTTAGACAAGTTTTTACTTGTATGCTCCTTCTTTTCACTGCCCTGGTAAGAGATTTGCAGAGGCAGCTTGTTTTTAACACACGGCAATGATTAAACAATTGATTTCATACGCAGCTGTAGGTGGCTGGGATGAATCAGCAAGATAACAGTAATTCTCCAGGCAATGTTCTTATAATTGTACACCAGTGGCCCATTCAAATGATGCTGGAATCCAATGAATTATACATTTCTATGCTTACTGGACAGTGTTAGTTTAATTAGGCATTGGATAAATGCACATTAAAAAGAAATTACTTGAAATCAAGGCCTGCAAAAAGGTTTCCTTAACCTATTGTGTAGTATCAAATGTACCATTTTAACATGTGTTTCTTTCTGTTATGCTGTGAAGCTTTCTGGATTTTTACATTGGATAGTCTGAGCCCTAAGGGACTCAGTAAAGAATATGACTTGAGCTGCTTTCTTCCTGCTAGATACATTATTGGATACCTTTGCTTTGAAATGCAATGATTTAATTAATTAATCACATGATTTATTATGTGCAGCCAAGAATATTTTTGAATACGTGTGAAAAAATAGAATTCGATTACATTTTGAATTAGGTAATATTGAAATGTATGATTATAAAGTAAAATATATGTACATGTTTTCAAATATCTGTATTGTATCTTCATAGTATTGTTTGCAAACTTGTTCATTTTGAATGATTGAATCACTAATTGAGGTCCTGTATTTAATGATGAAGGCAGTATCTATTCTCTACATCTTGATGAAGGCCGCCCGACCGAAATGTTGCTCTGTTTGCTCTTTTAAAATAATGAATAATAAAGAATGGAAATGTGATCTACGATCTGTTATTATGGTGTTATTAATATTTGCATTAATCGTGAACAATATTGGGATATTTGGGAGACTGATCCTAGAGCACCCAGGAATGGAAATACTGGTAAGTAAATAAAATAGTTGGTCTGCGATACTAGCTTAGGGGTGCAAATTTGGCACTGTGGTGCTAGATTCCAGCACCGGGGTAACTCATACAGCACCCGCCAGCAACATTAAATCCTGGTGCTAAGAGGGTGGATTCGCATATAATCTTGTGAGATTAGTTAAAGCAAAGGAGACATTTTAAGCTTATAGGATTGTGCCATTTATTTAGTGCTAGTAATGAGCAAACAGAAGCAGGTACGTTTGGTTGAATCCTTGAAAAATAGCAGAAATCTTACTTCTGATGACCCAGATGTCAGAGGGAAAAAATCAGTAAAAGCACCAAAATGTGTTTTAAGCGCTAAAAATATGTTGACGGCATTGCATGTTACTACTACATTATCTGAATTAAAATGAATAATACATGTCCTAATCATTAACACATAATAGCCAAGACCAGGAAGTTGCCACTCACACAAGTGCTGCAGGTTGAAGCGCTGAGCGCATATTTATTCAAATTAATAAACTCAAACACTTTTACACAAAACACAGCTGACAGAGCAAAATAAAAGTTTAAACAAAAACAAATCACAAACACAAAAAAACCTCCACCAAAATAAGTACCATGCTGGTCCTTCCAGCACGTGTAGCAATTGTGTTATTTTTTTAATCTTTCTCTCATGTCTGGCTCGCTCGCTCACGTACCTCCTCTCTGTATACCCACCCCATTCAGACAAAACTGTAGGTTTTTACACATTACCATCTCCAAATTAGCAATAAATTAATCAATCTGGAGATGGTCACGTTCTGCAATAGACTTTTACTATGTGTGGTCGGCAGCCAATTTGTCAGAAAATCATTATCTGCTGACCACGCATTCTGACGAGATGTAGTCTGGCAGACACGAGCGGCATACATCGCCACTGCCAAACTATATCAAACTATAATACCACAACAAATTTGCATTAAATTAACAAAACAATCCACTCTTTTAAATCATAACTATACATTTTTAGCAGGGCCTGTTCTGCCCAGCTCCAGCCATGCTTATTGGGTGAGTAATGATTAGTTGTAGTGGGGCGCTCCTGCACATGACCCACCCACGCTTATCCACAAAACACTAAACTAATTGATAATTTAGCCCAGTAGGCTCTCTGTTCCCTTTCAATTCATAGATGACAGCTAAATCAATACTTTTGGGATATGTTTTCTTGTCAGGTATTTGCTGAGCATTTTATATCAAAGCTACCGATAGGCCCCTCCGTGGAGTGATGTCATCAGTCCTGCCTCTCGAGATAATAAATAGTCACTGCAGAGAGACCTCAGTCTCTTTTGCCGTTCAGAAACAGGCAGGTGAGGTGAGTATAACACTAACCTTTTCCAGTTGTGTGATTGACCAAGTGTCTAGGCCTCGACACCCGCAGTACCCTCGGTGCCTCAGAGCCTCGGCACCCTCGGTATTTAAGCTCTTCCTGACATCATTGGCTTTGTGCCTTGGTGATCCATAGCCTCAGTGCCTCGATGCTTCGGCATCCTTGGTGCCTCGAGCTACACGCATCACCGCTTCAATGCCTCAAGGCCTTTCAAGCCCTGTCCAGCAGCACCTTTGGAGCCACGCTGCCCCATAACCTCGGTACCTTGGTGCTTCAACATCCTTGGCGCCTCAGCCCAGAATCACATATTGCACCAGATCCCTCTATGCCTTCAAGAGGGAGGGGCTAGAAACTGCAGTTGTTAAATTCTGATGTCAGGCTGGGCATTTACCTTCACTGACCAAGTTACCAAACAGGTTACCAAACAGTACAAGACCAACAGCAAGACCAAGACCAAGACCAAGACCAAGACCAAGACCAAGACCAAGACCAAGACCAAGACGAAAACCAAGACACTCACCTCTCCCTTCCACAGACAAAGTGTTTCTCCATCCTTTTTTCCACATGGCTGGAGCCTAATTAACCATCAGTCATTAAATTAAGGCTCCAGCCACATTCTCACATGTATTCTGGCAGGGAGGAATTAAACCCCATTGGCGGAAGGATTTGAATCGCCTTCCTGCCAACCTATATATATATATATATTATATCTATAATATATATATATATTATATCTATATATATATATACACAGCTCTGGGAAAAATTAAGAGACCACTGCAAAATTATCAGTTTCTCTGGTTTTACTATTTATAGGTATGTGTTTGGGTAAAATGAACATTTTTGTTTTATTCTATAAACTACTGACAACATTTCTCCCAAATTCCAAATAAAAATATTGTCATTTAGAGCATTTATTTGCAGAAAATGACAACTGGTCAAAATAACAAAAAAGATGCAGTGTTGTCAGACCTCGAATAATGCAAAGAAAATAAGTTCATATTCATTTTTAAACAACACAATACTAATGTTTTAACTTAGGAAGAGTTCAGAAATCAATATTTGGTGGAATAACCCTGATTTTCAATCACAGCTTTCATGCGTCTTGGCATGCTCTCCACCAGTCTTTCACATTGATGTTGGGTGACTTTATGCCACTCCTGGCGCAAAAATTCAAGCAGCTCGGCTTTGTTTGATGGCTTGTGACCATCCATCTTCCTCTTGATCACATTCCAGAGGTTTTCAATGGGGTTCAGGTCTGGAGATTGGGCTGGCCATGACAGGGTCTTGATCTGGTGGTCCTCCATCCACACCTTGATTGACCTGGCTGTGTGGCATGGAGCATTGTCCTGCTGGAAAAACCAATCCTCAGAGTTGGGGAACATTGTCAGATCAGAAGAAAGGAAGTTTTCTTCCAGGACAACCTTGTACTTGGCTTGATTCATGCATCCTTCACAAAGACAAATCTGCCCGATTCCAGCCTTGCTGAAGCACCCCCAGATCATCACCGATCCTCCACCACATTTCACAGTGGGTGCGAGACACTGTGGCTTGTAGGCCTCTCCAGGTCTCCGTCTAACCATTAGACGACCAGGTGTTGGGCAAAGCTGAAAATTGGACTCATCAGAGAAGATGACCTTACTCCAGTCCTCTACGGTCCAATCCTTATGGTCTTTTGCAAACCTCAGCCTGGCTCTTCTTTGCTTCTCATTGATGAAGGGCTTTTTTCTAGCTTTGCACGACTTCAGCCCTGCCCCTAGGAGCCTGTTTCGAACCGTCCTCGCCGTGCACTTCACCCCAGCTGCCATTTGCCATTCTTTTTGTAGGTCACTTGATGTCATCCTACGGTTGCTAAGTGACATTCGAATGAGTTGGCGGTCATCCCGGTCAGTGGAGAGTCGTTTACGCCCTCTTCTGGTTGTAGCTTTGTTGTCCCCAGTGTGTGCTGCTTGACCTTGTTCTTATGAACCGCCGTCTTTTAAATTTTAAGGATGGAAGCAACCCGACGCTCACTGTATCCCTCTGCCAGTAAAGCCAGAATTGCGCCCTTCTTTTCCTCACTCAAAACTTTCCATTTCAACTCTTTGGGCATGGTCAATAGTTATTTTTTGATTCCAATTACTTTTGAGGTACTACTAGCACTGTTTTGCCATCCAGCTGGTCCTATTGCAAGAGGATAGTGATGACCACAGGAGTGGTTTTTATACTTTTTCTCGTTAAATAAGATTTGGTTCAGGTGATCCCCTAATCAGCACCTCATTCAGTAGAATGAGGTGTGTCTGTGTTGGAATTCAACAGACACTGGAACGGAATGGCAGCCATACATGTAGAGATGTTGATTTAAGAAAAATTTGCAGTGGTCTCTTAATTTTTTCCAGAGCTGTATGTATGTATATCATTTATAAGGGCATTAATTTCTAACATCATGATTAAATTAAAAAAAAAAAAAAAAAAATAAAAATATATATATATATATATATATATATATATATATATATATATATATATATATATATATATATATATATATCTATAGTAAGATAAGCAAAATTTTGGTTTGAAAACTGTTCTCTGACAGAGATTTACAAGGTTTTAGGCTCCAATTAACACATGTTCAAAAGGTTTCTTTTGTTATATCGGCCAAAAGTAATACATTATGCTGGCGTACCATGAAAGCAGCTTTACTGTCCCCTTCCAAATAAATCTATTAGTGAGCTACAATAAATATTTTTTTCTCTATTTCAATGTGGATTAAACAGGGAAAGCAGACAGGAATGTACGTGTCTTTCTGGGCCTTGCCGTGGTTGAATACTTCATCTAGGATGGCTTCTTCATTAAAATGATTCGGGTTTTATTTGGTTTCTTTGTGACTCAGTCATTTTGGAATAACCACATCCCTATATGGCATGTCAACTGCTGGCCCACTCCCGTCTGTATCCTTCCATTAAAACAGAGATTTCTTTTTTAAAAACAGTTACTCAGTTTGTAACTCTGGTATGAAAGAATGGAAAAACATGAAGGGCTTTGTGGGAAAGTTTTTAACAGGAACAGGTCAGGAAATTATACAATGTCACATGTGCACAGTAAATGCTCAGAATCTGTTCATTTGTTTCAAAATCATTGCTGTTAAAAAATATATTGGGCTTTGAGGTCCAATTCAATTAAATCATTCAGACTGTGACTTCAATATATCATCACTGATGGTGATGTATTCAATCCACATAACCAGTGTTCCACATTTGTGCCATTTATTGTATAGATGTATATTTTCCCATGATGGTTTCCCCTATGAAACTGGGCCAATGTGTTGAGATGAATCATTTATTATGCAAGACATTGACTAAAAGCCAGGTAATGGATGCTCCATGCTGTGTTGCTGTGTCTCCTCATGAACTTTTTTGGCCAGTAGGATTCAGACAGCTTTGTCCAACATCAGTTCATATAACATCCAGCCCAGGCACTGAAGCATTATGGTCAAAAGACTGGAATTGCTGCATAGTCTTTATTTTTTGTGCTTTGTACAATCATAACATATATTTAAATTTACATTTATAGCACTGTTGGCATAGTTGTATTGTTTTATTTTGTGATGAAAGATTTTTTCACACTATTATTATTAAAATCTGTGGGACCTGATTTGGAAGCAAGTGCAACTTCATTGAAGAATAAAACAATTTTAACCAGCAAGAAAATACTCAAAATAATCATGTATGTATTTATATCGTCAATGTTGGTCAGAATATTTTAAGTTTACATACATCATGTGTAAGGAACATATTGTGAAAGTAAATTTCAGTACTGTAATGCAAATCTCTTTCTACAGATCGTGCCTGTAAAATGGAGAATATGAGTCACACATGGAGATGTAAAGTTTTGATGTTAATTCAGAGAAATGTACACAGAACCCACTTTATCTAATGCCAGAAGACTGTGCTCCCAGCCTGCAGTCTGAGTAGAGGTTTGAATCTGGATAAGAGAACATACGTACAGTATTATGACTCTCTCTCTCTCGCTCTCTCTCTCTCTCTGTTATTGAGTTGCATATAAATAACACAATTCATACTTTCATTTTGAGGTAAAAAAAATACAGTATGTTCTATTACATGTAGTGACATGTTGAAAAGTCTCATCTTCAACACTAAGAGGATAAGGGTTAATCTCTTATGTTAATATTGTGGCTGAATGCAGGTAAGACATATTAATCTGGGGGGGGGGTTGTTGCAGTTAAGTATACAGATATTACTCTAATTTAAAATAGATGTAAGGGTATGTTTAATGATCTAAACTGGAAGATCATAATAATGCATATTTTACTGCACAGTATGTACTGTACTAATGTTAATAAGTGTGTCTGAATATGAACTTCTGCTCAAACAGACCTGTTTACCTGTTTTTTTCTTACAGAATGCAAATACTGGAAAACGTATCATACCTTCCTTGCTGGTATTTCATATGCCTCTGATGGGATGTGAAAAACCATATTTTCCTATATACAAACCTTCTTTTTTGGGGGGGGGGGGTTTGTTCACAACTTTGTTGCTAGTTTAACATTCTTTCACACATACACCTCTTCTTTCTCTGTTAAAGGAATGAAGCCCCTGGTGTACTCAAGAAGGAGTGTCAAGGAAGGGCAGGTTGGCTGGTTTCGATCAGGGCACCATATTGTCTACAAACCATGGAATAACCCATCATACAACATCCTCCTCATTTCCTTTGATCAGTACTACCTTCTACAGTTTCTCATTGTAAGTATTACCAGAAATAATAAAATGCAACAGCTGCCCAAACAGATAATTAAATTATTATGTTTCAGCTTTCTACAGCAAGTAAGCCATGGTCAATGATGACAAGTTAAGTGAGGTGGAGAGCAGCACAAATGCAAGCAGCCTTTCAAAGAGTGAATGTTCCCACAGGATTTAGCATGGTGGTTTGACAACCTGCCCTACATGCACTCATATCTCATTTACATTCTTGAGAACTCGCAAACTACTTCTTAAAAACGACACCTGCTGGATGGAACCAGATAGAAAGTCATCCACACCTTCTGTCGTTTCTGGTCCAGTTCAGGGCAAATGTGAGATCCCACAGAGCTGAGGAAGATGTCCCTTCTGTAAAGCAACGTAAACCATATAGATTCCTGTTTCCATTTAAAGGAATTCAGCCATGCTGAGGATACATATTACCTGGCTCAGTTATCCGTATCACTTTTCCGCACTTCTCTCGCACTTGAATGCAGTCACAGAGACCTTGGCTAGAAACACCTGTTTTTTATTGACATTTACAGATTTTGAAGGTCAGTTATAGAAGCCTTTCCATTTTTGCATTGTGGTAGACTTTTTTTTGTGTGTGTGTCTTAACTGAAAAGTTAAGTTTGCACTATTGTTTGTGAAAGGAAGATTAAAATACAGACAAATGTAATGTGAATGAACGTTTTGTGTGTCCAGTGAATACGGCGGAGAGCTGTCCCAGTAAACTGGGGGTGGTGCTGATAGCAAACGCCCCCCAGGAAAGACCCCCTCCAGCTGGGTAATGAAAGGAGTCTTTCCTGACATCCCAGGAACCCCTCGCCCAGGGGCCATATTTCAAATGTCATCCCTAAATTATAATAATAATCATCTTAAAGCAATCTTGCACTGATTTTATTTGTAGTAACCTGACACATTGTAAACCACTGACATTGAAAAACTGTTTGTGAAAACCCGTATCAGACTGGAAACAACGTGTAAATAAAAGTGTAACATACATAGTGTTCATTGTGGGCAATACCCATCTGATGTAGCTGGCAAAAAAATAAAAAACAACCTTATTCACATTATACTGGCCCAAGGTATGGAAAATCTTATCTAATATAAAATGGTATCTTGTTTTTATCATTATTCTCTTATGTGACAAAATAATGTAGTGCTCCCTCTTTATAAGGTGGCCCTCTATACTGTGTAACATGTTATAAGGCGGTACGGTCATGGCTTCCATTTGCCCCATTATGCCATTACACTGACACTAGTATTCTCGTTATAAGGCGGAACACAAATAGCACAGTCCCTTAACTCTGGCTCCCGACTACAGCGTTATAAAGGGGAGCACTGTAATAATACTTTGCTTTGCCAGGAACTAAGAAGGAGATTTGTTTTCAGACTGGTCCCCATGCTGAATCCAGATGTAAACACATACTGTATAGGAAAAATAACTTGCTAGTGTTTTTGATTTTATAGGCACTCACTTTTGACAGATATGTATCCACCTGCAATTTCAGCAACAAACTATTCTTGACAGCAGCACACAATAGGGGCTTTTTGGCAGCATATATATAGATATATACACAGTGCCTTGCAAAAGTATCCAGACCCCTGACCAATTCTCTCATATTACTGAATTAAAAATGGTACATTGAAATTTCATTCTGTTCAATATTTTATTTTAAAACACTTAAACTCAAAATCGATTATTGTAAGGTGACATTTGTTTTATGTTGGGAAATATTTTTAAGAAAAATAAAAAAACTGAAATATCTTGCTTGCATAAGTATTCAACCTCCACACATTGATATTTGGTAGAGCCACCTTTCGCTGCAATAACAGCTTTAAGTCTTTTGGGGTAAGTATGTACCAGCTTTGCACACAGTGTCGGAGTGATTTTGGCCCATTCTTCTTGGCAGATTTGCTCCAGGTTGTTCAGGTTGATTGGACAATGCTTGTGGAACGCAATTTTCAAATAGTGCCACAGATTCTCAATGGGATTGAGATCGGGACTTTGACTGGGCCACTGTAGGATAGTCACCTTTTTGTTCTTGAGCCACTCCAATGTTGCTTTGGCCTTGTGCTTGAGATCATTATCCTGCTGAAAGGTGAATTTCCTCCCAAGCTTCAGTTTTTTAGCAGATTGAAGCAGATTCTCTTGCAGTATTTTCCTGTATTTTGCTCCATCCATTCTTCTTTCAATTGTAACAAGATGCCCAGTCCCTGCTGATGAGAAGCATCCCCACAGCATGATGCTGCCTCCACCATACTTCACTGTAGGGATGGTGTGTCTTGAGGCATGGGCAGTGTTAGGTTTGTGCTACACATAGCGCTTTGAGTTTTGGCCAAAAAGCTCTATCTTGGTCTCATCTGACCACAAAACCTTTTCCCACATCGCAGCTGGGTCACTCTCATGCTTTCTGGCAAACTCCAGACATGCTTTCAGATGGTACTTTTTGAGTAACAGCTTCTTTCTTGCCACCCTCCCATACAGCCCAGTGTTATGCAGAGCTCTTGATATGGTTGACTGGTGCACCATTACTCCACTCCCAGCCACTGAACATCTGTAGCTCCTTCAAAGTGATTGTTGGCCTCTCTGTGGCTTCTCTCACAAGTCTTCTTGTTTGAGCGCTGAGTTTTGAGGGAAGGCCTTTTCTTGGCAGTGCCTGGGTGGTGTGATGCAGCTTCCACTTCCTGATTATTGATCCAATTGTGCTCACTGGAATATCCAAACACTTGGATATTATTTTGTACCCTTTCCCTAATCTATGCATTTGTACTACTTTATCTCTAACTTCTGTAGAATACTCTTTGGTCTTCATTTTCCTTCAGATTCACAGCCTTACCAATGATCCTTCAACAGTGGGGTTTTTATCCAGAAAATGTGACAGCAACTTTAAAGGTTTACAGGTGGAGGCCAATGGTAAGGTAATTGTGTCCTTATTAGGGCAATTTCTTTCATCGGTGCAAACTGGGAGCTTCCACAGCACAGGGGTTGAATACTTATGCAAGCAAGATATTTCAGTTTTTTATTTTTCTTAAAAATATTTCCCAACATAAAACCAACGTCACCTTACAATAATTGATTCTGAGTTTCAGTGTTTAAAAATATCAAACAGAACGAAATTTCAATGTATCATTTGTAATTCAGTAATTTGAGAGAATTGGTCAGGGGTCTGAATACTTTTGCAAGGCACTGTATATACACACACACAGTACCAGTCAAAAGTTTGAGTATACTTGCTGGAAATTAGGTTTTTTCCATAATTGACAATGTTTTACGTCACATGTTTCTGTAAATACTTGAAAATGAAAACACATTACAATATACAAAACAAAACATAAGGAGTATCAAAGCAATGTTCAAGAAAATTGAAAATTGTCTCTAAATCTTGGGATTCCTCAAAATAGCCACCCTTTGCCTTAATAACAGCCTCACAAACACAAGGCATTCGGTTAACAAGTTTCAGCAGGAAATCACCGGACATGCCTTCCCAGCTCTTCTGCAGCAATTCCCAGAGATGTAGGGCACTTGTGGGTAGCTTTGATTTGACTCTTCTGTCCACTTCGTCCCACACAAGTTCTATGGGATTGAGGTCTGGAGACTGGGCAGGCCAGGTCATTAGATTGAGTTGTCCTTCACTTTCCTTCTTCGCCAGATAGTTCTTGCACAACTTTGAGGTGTGTTTCGGGTCATTATCTTGCTGAAGAATGAAGGACTGCCCAACTAGCCATAATCCTGATAGAATGGCATGCCTCTGGTTGAGCTTAACATGGACTTGGTAAAGATCACCAACTCTGCCATCAGCAAAGCAACCCCAGACCATGACACTGCCTCCTCCTTGCCTGACAGTGGGAACCACACATGCAGAACTCATGCGCTCACCCTCTCTACGTCTTACAAATACTCGGCTGTTGGACCCAAATATTTCAAATTTTGACTCGTCGGTCCATAAGACCAACTTCCACTCCTCAAATATCCAGTTTCTGTGTTTTTTGGCCCAGACAAGTCTCTTCCTCTTATTCTGCACTCTTAACAATGGTTTCTTTGCAGCAATTCTTCCAGTTAGGCCAGCTTCACGCAATCTCCTCTGAACAGTTGATGTTGAAACATCTGTACTTGTAGTAGCATTTAGCTGCGCTTGTATTTCAGGGGCAGTTAATCGCTGGTTTCACAGACTTGTGACTCGATTGAACTTGTTCTCTAATTCTGAGGTCACCCTTGGCCTGCCTGACCTTGTTCGGTCCTCAAGAGTGTCAGTTTCTTCAAATCGTTTGATGGTCTTGGCCACAGTAGTTACAGTCACTTGCAAAGTTCTTGCGATTTGTCTTAAAGATTGACCTTCATTTCTTAAAGTAATTAGTCTTTTTTCTTTGCTTAACTGAGTGTATTCTGCCATTTTCTGCTCCCCTAAAATTCATAAATGACAAACTTGTGCCTATGCTACCTATATTTACAGTAATCATGGACCCTCACCTGTTAACAATAATTGGTGACAAAAGGTTAATTAGGTAACATGCTAGTTAACTCAGAGAACATCTAACAAAGACACTTTTATACTTAGGCAAGTGTTCTAACACCGTGATATACACATTTCAGACTTTTAACTGACTTGGGCTTCAGACTGAAATCCCCTTGCTTTTGGTATATTTAGATTTTTTAAATAGAAATATTTGTCTTAGTAAGTAAAAAGTTTTCTTGATTATTATTATAACTATTATTTTTACAGTGCTCGTCTTTCCCTTCCAATTTGTTCTGGAATGAGCCAGGATAGGCAGTCCCTAGCATCGTGTCAATCATTATGGGAAACAGATTGTGCAGAAAGCACTTAAGAGATATGTGGGCCTTTAGAAGCTATACTTTTTATTTTATCTGTTCTTGAGAGGAAAAGGCAAAATAAGTTAATTAAAACAATTATACATATAATTATGTATTTGAGTTGTTAAAATTTCTAAAATGAGTTGATTAAGAATCTGTATAAATAGCCATTCGAAAAGACATGCTTTTAATTAACGCATGAACAGCCAAAGATACGATGATGCCCCACTTGAGTAATGACGATTGTCTGGTTGCTATCGGCATGATTGAAGTCTGTGAGTAGTTGTCCAGAAAATTAGATGTTCTGCTTCAACAATCAGCAGACTAGTCCGGATAAACCAGGAAACTGGCTCTGTGAGGGGAGGGCCACGTCCCAGAAGGTAGAGGGTCACCTCACCAGCCCAGGACAGTTATGCCGACTGTTGCGTTGTTAAAGTCAACTGGCAGGATGGTGGAAGTCTGATGATGTGGGGAGCAAGCTCCTTTAACACAACAACATCTTTGGTGCAGATTGAGGGCAACCTTACTGCTCAGATACATTGACAAAGTCCATGAGGCAACAGTTTTTCCGTTCCTGCAAGCCAAGGTGTTGATTTTCCAGCAAGACAATACAAGACCACACATTGCTAGAATTACAATTGCACAACTTCAAGAAAACAATGTCGAGGTCTTGTCATGGCCAGCTTTTTCTCCTGACCTGAGTCCAACAGAACATCTGTGGAAGCAAATCGCTAGTGCCAAACACAGGAGACAATCACAACCAGCCAACCTTCACCAGCTGGCTACAGCTGCACAGGAAGAGTGGCGGAACATCCCACAGCAGCCTATCCAAATGCTGATCAGGTCTATGGATCAACGCTGCCAGGACTGTGTTAATGCTCAGGAAGGTCATACCCGATAGTAGCTTTGTAATCTTTTCATTTTGACAGTGTGTCACGTTTCATACTGAAAACTTACCATGATTCTTTTATCTGTATTTTTGTTCACATTTTCTGTTTTGATTAAATACATTAGGCCTGAAAGCCCTTTTGTGCAATAGTATATATATATATATTTCTATTTCACATGTATATTCTCCTACTTGAGTAGCTTTAAGGACATTTTGCCACAAATGCTGTAATTGTATACCTCCCTTTCTTCTTATGATGCCTGCAATCATTCTGAATAGTTCTACGTTCTGTTACTCCGTTATCATTATTTTTCTCAACCTGCCTTCTTCACACTGTGTCCTTGTAGCTCTGTTCTATACTATGTTCTGAAGCCGGATTGCTTCATAACATAAAACAAATGTCACCTTACAATAACTGATTTAGAGTATAAGTGTTTTAAAATAACATTTCAATGTACCATTTGTAACTCAGCAATATGAGAGAACTGGTCAGGGGTCTGAAAACTTTTGCAAGGCACTGTATATATATTGAACTAAATTGTTACTTATCTGATTTCAGCATTTAGTATCTTTAATTACTTGAATTTATTTTATGGATGCAGAAAAGGAAAAACCTGTTCGGTCTACCATACAAACAGAAAAAAAGCTGTACATTCAGTTCTAGTTTTGAATTTTAAATGCTGCAAAGTATTTAATGGGTCTTATTTTGCATTCATGCAAATCCAAGTTTTTTTCTTACTAAAAATATTTATTTGATAAAAATGCTTTCAATTACCGGTACTGAAAAAAGAAAACAGAAACAAAAATATATTTTTAATGTTTTATTTTACATTTGTTTAAATATATGTCCCATAAAAAAAAAAAAAGTTGTATCTTTGCCAGTTTTTACTGTTACATGGAATGCAGAACTCATGATGCCTGTCACATTAAAACAGTAAGGAGGTGCTCTTTTATATATACATTTGACCCATTCAACCAGGCAAGTAAACAGTTCCATCACAACTGTGTCCACTGTCTGTGCACTTTCAATCAACACCTTCCTGGTAGGTCACTGGATGGCTCGATGTTTACAATATGGAACATCCAATGAGGAGGACAGTTCAGTCAAGATATGGGGAGCCAATTGCACCACTGTTTTGGCTTGCTCTAGATACAACAGCAATCAAAACAGCTTCAATTTCACTGTTCTTGAAGCAAATAAGTGTGTTATCAAAAGCCAAACTTCATCCTCAAATGTGCAGAAACAATCTTCAGTAAGTCATTGGCACTAGTTTCTAAGTTTAATATGGCCATGAAAAAAGTGGTCTTTTAACAAGAATAGTTTTTGGCATCCAATCCAATGCGTCTTCAAAGTCCAAATACTTACATTCAAAAGATAATGCTTCCTTTTTTACATGAAGTCATCAGAGTCATTTCCGTCCTATGAACAGATGAAAACCAAGGATGAAACAAATGATTCACAAAGCACTTTGTTCAACAGTTTTTACTCATGATTGTTGAACTAAGATGCAGCAGCATGTTTCAACTGAGAGTTAGAAATGGGGATAAGAATGCAAATCCAATGCCATGACTTTTTACACTAGTTACCCTGCTGCACTGTGGGCAAGGTAAGCGCAGTTCAATGAAATGAATCTACCAAACTGATTGACATGACATTTCCAATCAAAGCCATAAACAATGAGAGATTTAAGAACACAGATTTGTTTTCAAATGCCAGCAGGAATCAAGATTTACTGTAAAAAAAAATTGTATAAGTTAATTTTCTAGGCATTTGTGAGGGGCCCTTAAATGGGGGGAATGACTAATACACTGGTGCAACGTATGCGCTGGTGTGTCTAATATTAAACTACTGTACCAGCGCCACAATGGGATTACTACAGCCACGGTTATGGCTCACACAAAAATGTCAACAACCTGATTTATTTTTTCAGGACCTACGGCATTTAGGTCATGTTGCTGGGTAGAAACACAAAACCACGGTTCTAATTTAAAATGTTAATGTTAAACACAAGCTTTCAGACTCTTGATGACCTTATCTCGACAAAGACACTTGTATGTGGAGAAAATAAAAATAGTGGTTAAAGTTATTAATCTTCGGAATATGAAAGTCACAGCTCCACCGCTCCACTGTTTACACAAGAGCTGCCCATCTCTATGAATTTCCGTATTCCCACCCTCCCGAGCCATTGCTTTGTCAATGGGATCCGTAACAAACACCTACTGATTAGAAAGCCCTGATTAGAAAGCCGAGTAAACTTATCAAGTCTCCTGTTTGTTGCAACTGCAATGCAATATTATATAACGCAGGTGTTTGAGACTAGATAAAGTAGGACAGTCAGACAAAAAAACAAATTCTACACAACAGGTTTGAATCTGCGTTGTTTAATTTGCCAAAATGCACGGCAATCACAATGCTGAAAAAACAGTGTGTGACTGGACATGAAACACAGACAAACTTAAGTATGGTGAAAGAAAACTAAGCTAATAAAGGAAGAAAGTGTCAATGGCTGAAGTAGAAAATATTTTGTTTGAATGAAGCACTTTTAATGACTTTAACACATACCGTAACATGCTGCATGTCAGTGCAACGCAGTGGTACACTTGTAAAGTATGTGTATGGTGATGGTTCTGATTAACAACAAAACGAAGCTTGGAAGTTAATACAATTGTACTGCGTAGTGTACAACACTTAAGATGTTTTGTTTATTGGTTATTAACTGGTGTACTTGTTTAGTTTATTGTTTTATTTTTTGTCTCACTGTTTAATTGATGCAAGAAACACTGTTTCATTATTTTCTTTTAAATTTGAACTAATACAACAAATTTGTAAAAGCCAATGCAGCTGGAACTATTGCCCAAGTATGGTTTTGAAAAGACATGTTGAGTAAAGCAAAGAAGTTATGTTCTTGAAGAGCTTGGGTACTTGATAAGCTAAAATAAAATAGTTTAATACTTTGTTAATACTTTTTAAATCCATTGAAGTACCATTTATCCGTGGTTTAACTGTTACTACTGGAATTTACACGACTGTAGTAATATTATATCTATATTTTGATGTATTTTGACATTGCACTTAAATTTACTTGAATTATTGTATTTAGAAACTTTGAAAAACAGAACAGTTTCCATCAGTTCAACTAAAAAAGTTACATGTTGAATAGCCTACATTGTTTAATTTCTCCATTTAGTAGCTTATTTATATATTTGTGGGGGTGAGCATGCGACTTCTGGGGTGCCAGTGCTACCGATGTGTGTTGAACTTTGATTCTGTATTCCATGTTCAGGTTACATTTGAGTGTAGAGTTGTCTGAGGAATATTGGTATATACTGTACATCTATGAAAGTTGCTTGGTAGGGTTTTGTTAACAGCCCATTGTTGTGTAGTTGTCCAATTCTGCACATTCACGAGTAGCTGTTGTGCATTTCTGCTATACTGGTAATGAATGCGCAGGTGGCTTTGCGAGGCACCAACATATTTGTGGATTGAGCAAAAAACTGCTATTTTCTAACTTCACGCAACTGTTTTGTGCCGTGTTGGAAAATAAAAAAAATTTGTGCAAAAGCACTAATTTTTGAGAAGCACAAATTTTGTGAGGGAATTGCACACCGCTTCAAATATCTGAGCCAATGTCTAGTCGACACATACACTAGTCAAAGAGACAGTTATGTTATAGTTCTAATAATAATAATAATGTTAAACATGTGTTTTCTAATTACCAACTTTTATTTAGTCCATTGTCAATTTCATTGAAAAGGAAAAGGTTGATGAAGAGAATACCGCTAAATGTTGAAGTAAATGTCTGACTGTGAAGCAGGTGATGTCACCATGTTGATTTGGAGAACACAGCACGCTATAAACTGAAAGTGGCAAGGTTGATGCCCTGAATAGGATTTCTTCATGGTGTGTCGTAGAATACAGGAGGCAAAACATGCACTCTGATTGGCTGAAAGATTCTGAGCAGTCTACAATAACCATTACATAATTAAAATGCACTTCTGCCTTAGAGAAAAGCAAACCAAGACCCTGAAAAGCATTGCTCTTAAATGAAATGTGTTACATACCTCATTGGTGGTCATGTTGTCTGATTTCATAAGAGATGAGTAACTCCTGGAGAAGGAAAGAAATACATTTGTTTTCAATTATACCGCCCCACAGCTGTACCTTTCTCAGTCATAAATTGTTGGAAACTTTTATTCTTTGCTTACTTCAGCTCCTCCAACTCTTTTTTCTTCTTCATTTCTTCTCTTTCATTTCGTTTGATTTCCTGGATTTGTGTTTTTTTCTCAGTCCTCTCTTCTCTGTCTCTGGATTCTTTTTCAACAGCCAGGTCAGGGGAGCGCTCTTCTTTAGTTTTTTCCAACCTATTTACAATTTCATTAATTTTCTTTTCTACTGCAACAAGCTTTACCTGAAGATAAGGAAGAAAAAAAAAGCCAATTTTATTTATTCATTTACTATTAAATAACTGATTTACAGTGACAAACAGTCCTAATTTTAACAGTCTAAGTTTAGGTGGATGTGTGGTTATGAATTATAATGTATTCAAGTAAAAAGCTTGAACATGAGTTTGACTGGATGCAGTATTTTAAATACAGGTATATATACTGAATATTATGTTGTACTGCATTATTCCTAAACTTTTCTGAGAACGACAAAGGTGCATGTTACTCAATAAGCCATTTTCTATGCATGTACCCAAGCTGCCCTGTCCGCGTCGGTAAAGAGGCAGACTGTAGGACATAAGAGGATTTGAACAGGGCAGGCCCAAAGAAAATATACAGCACATTTCAGCTATACTGTACTTAACCTGCCTTGAGAAATATTTGTGAAACTCACCTCTTTCTGCCGATGGAAGCCTATCTGCCCTACATCCATGCCCCCAGTTTTCTTTAGGTTGGCCCATGGTGTATATACTACATTGATGTTGTTCATTTTGCAGCCTGACAAGAAAGAGTTTTAATTCAGTTTTATTTATTTATTTTACTAAAACTATATAGTTTCAATAGCTGTTAACATCCTTAAAATGGATTTAATGTAAAAGCAGTACAAATATTTTAATAGATACCTTGAATACTATTGTTTTTCACTAGCTGTGCACAGTCAATCAGAACTTCTTTTGGGATACCATCTATTGTCAGCCCCTGAAATGAAATTATTTAAAACCTGAACGCATTCATAGCAGCAAAGAAAAAATAAATCCCCACAAAACCATGGACTCGAATCAAACATTTGACATGACATGCATTACCTTTTACGGCATTACGGTACAAACCAATATTTTTGTAAACTAATAATTAGAAAAAGACAGACAAGGCATAATATTGAATAGAATAACTAGTGCTGCACTTTCTTCACAGATTATTTTTTTATTAATATAATACAAGATTGTAATTATGAATTTTTGTATTACATTACCTTAGGCAGTCTGAGATACACATGGGCTGAGGACAGTTTGTCTACGTGAAACCTAGAAGTATGAAAATAAATCACAAACATGTGTGACAGCTCCACTACATCTCAGTCACCAGCAGGGGGTATTTACACTATAGGCTCAAGAAGCATTATTTGCAACGTGTCATCCTACTAAACAAGCGACATACTAACAGTCAGTCTGTAGGACAGACAGACAGCGGACCAGATATTCTAAAGGTTTGCACACCGCACAGAGGGTTAAGCGCATCACAAATAGCAGATATGCGCAAAATGTACCATATTATAAACTACTTTTTGCGTGCCACAATCCATTTTGCGCTGTTCACAAATATAAGGTATGCATAGCGCAATTTGGCCGGAGTGGCCGACAATATGCGAAATCCTGCCATGTTCAAAATTATGAGCCACGCACAATACCAGTTTTGCGAGGCACAAAATAATGCTTTTAAAAAGCAAGCCTTAACCTGCACGCTTTCTTGGTGCTGAAAGAATGACTCCCAAAACAGAATCAAGAGTACAGCACGGTATCATAGTACATAACGTCAGTATGTAGCATAGACCGAGCCAGCAAATACTAAACAACTACCTGTATAATGCAGGAACGCTTTACTTTAATAGACACATACAGCAGTATATCAACCCTAGATCGAACAAGCAACAGTGTGCACCTCCTTACCTTGCATTCACATAGATTTCAATATAAAAGACACTGCTTGTAAAGTAGTAGGCTAAGCTAATGATTACTGTTCTGATAGTTTTTGTCTGTGTTTTGAATATAAAGTTAATGTACGAAAGGTGCTCCTTTCTTATTCCACTGCCCGTTCAGCCCATTTTATTGAAGTTGTAATTGCCCACCACATTTGTTAAGCAAGTTCTAAAACAGGTGATTCCAGCTGGATTATTAATATTATTAATTACTGTTATTGTTAATGTATGTGTGTATTTTCTTATAACAGACAGCCTTATCCATTGCAACTTACAGTTCTTACAAAAATCAGATCAGTCCAGACAGGAAGCAATAGTGCTTTGATAAGAGGGATCACGGCTAATACTGAGAAAGAAAAAGAAAACGGACGGTACTGTAAAAAATGTAAATGTATTAGAAAAGGTAACATGTACTCATATTTGTGTGACACCTGTCAAAATTATGGAGACAGAAATAGAGAAATCATAAACTCACTTCCAAACAAACAGCATAGTATAGATACATGTGTTTGAATTCCAAAGAATCTGTGATGGGCCTTTAAATATTTAGCCTATTCCCCAATGCCTATGCCTGTGATAATGATAAACATTAAATACTAATGTATGTATGTGCGTGAATTTCATATGCTTAAGCACAAAAACATTTGAATTGCTCCAAAGGCCAAATTTGAATGAAAATGACTATAAGCGTGACAGGCTGTTTCCATTACATGCATTTAGCGAAGTGCCCTATCCTCAGCAACATTGGCAAAAGGCTGCAGTACGCAAGGGCTCAATCTCTAAAATATCTCTGTAGTTGCATTTTCCAAAGGCTCCCTTTCCTTTTCATGCCCCTCACCCAGCAATTCCACACTCAGGTATAAGGACATGTTGTTATTTATTTCTCATTGATATCAGAAGCATACTTTGACACCCATGATCTGCACTCCATGACACTGACTATACCATACAAGTGTGGTAGGAGCAGGGTGTGTGGTGAGTGGGGGGCAGTTGGAAGGGGCTTTCAGCAGGAGTATGAGTATGGTTTGTTTTACAGTCCACATTTATGCAAATATGTTTATGTATAGTGTAAGGAGCATGGGTCGGAGCTACTCAGAACACTGGCTGACAGAGGCGCTTCTGTAAAATAAAGAGTGAAGTTTGATGCTATAGGTATTTTGTCCGTCTCCTTCATGTTAACACTTATCCAATTAGCAAGGCGCTACAATACATTTTAATTTAAGTTACATGTTGACTAGCCTACACTATCCTGTGGTCCACTGTTTCATTTCTTCATTTTGTAGCTTTCACACGTAGCTCTTGTGCATTTCTGCTATACTGGTAATGAATATGCAGGTGGTTTTGCAAGGCACAAACATATTTGCGAATTTAGCAAAAAACTGCTATTTTCCAATTTCGCGCAACTGTTTTGTGCCGTGTTGGAAAATATAAATTTTGTGTAAAAGCACAAATTTTGCAAGGGAATTGCATATCGCTTCAAATATCTGGCCAGCATCTTTTCACCCTGAGATCATGTGATAAAGAAGGTCTTTAGCAAGTTTCAGCAGTTTTGCCGACACAGTACTTGGAGGTCAAACTTACAAGTCAAGTTTTATCTCAATTTGTTTGACCATTTGATATCGTGATGTGGACTTCCCTTTCACACAGAGGTAACAGATGTCAATTTGGACCATTATTTCTGTAAATAAAAGCAGAGCTGCTCACCAAATATCTTCTGGCCACCCATATTTTATAAGGTCTTCATCTGCAGGTTTAATGTCAAAAGCACAGTTAGTGGTGCAAATATAAAGATTCTAATTTTTAATGATACATACTGTCAATAAACTTGATTTTCAATATTTTTCTAAACTTTCAACAATATAATACTTACTTTCATATTTATCCTTTCCCATATAGATGGTATACGGCGGAAACACAACTAAAAGTAAAAAAAAAAAATTAAAAAATGTATAGAATAGCATTACTATTTACAAGAATACTTGTAGGTTTCTTTAAAATCAGACATGTTTCAGTTTTGCTAAAAAGTCTGAAATAACATTGGGCTAGGAGCTAAACACTGCCGCCATTTAGATCATTCAACAGAACTCTTTGTGTACTAAAGTCATAAGTAGTTTCAACTTCTTAAAAATTACTTTTCTTTAAAAGTGTAGCTTTTTGCACAGCCTAATGATTTTTAATCCAACATCTGCTATAATAAAAGCTTTCGAATTTGACTAGTCCATGACTAGAATTCTTAGTAATCTGTTTTATAGCAGCAAGTTGCCAGCATGATAAATGCTATTTTTTGTCACAAAAACAATACATAATAAAACAATATTGCATTTAGCTGAGAGATGGTGTGTAGATAATTACAGAGCTGTACCACTGTCGCAGAAGATATATACTATGCATAGACGTTGTTGACATGATGTAGCCCTACTTATTTACAGTACACCGATAAACTTATATACAGTAGGTACTAGTAGAAAACAAGTTAACTTTGCACAACCATCGAGGCTGCTCTTTGTCCGTATGTAATTTAGGTCACGATTGTTACTTTAAAACATATGGAGAATAACTGAACAAGTAAAAAGACCATTTGTTTACCCAATTGAACGTAATTTAATAGTTGCTCACACACATACATTGACCACGTTTTACCAGACTACGGTACTGTATGTATAGTAAGATCTGCAGTTACACGCCCCATGCAGTCGTCCAGTTTCCCATGCAAGCTTATAGAGCAAAATTCGAAATGTGTAAACTAGCAGCATTTTACAAAACTAAAACATTTACATTTCAATATGGGCATAATATTCATGTCTGTTTTGGAGCAAATCATGTGAAGGACAACAGTACAAATATCAGATAAAGCTTACATGTCTGTACTGCTTAACAACACATGTGAAAATAATTTTACAAGCCGGTTATGTTTTGTTTACAAACGAGGCCTATAATATTTATCATCAAACAACTTTTTCAAGAAACTGGAGTTGGTGGCTTTTATCTTCCTGTTTAAAAATAGATTAAACATTAATACACACCAAGTTAACACAACACAAAAAGCTCACCTTCGCTTCTAAAATAGAAAACCATTGTCAGTTCTTAAAATAAAAAAGGGAAACAGAGACTAACAACCAAGGCTGCTCCACGGTAAACTGCAGTATGACACGGGAAGTGGTTTTGTGCAGCAGCATATAGTAGCAGGGGAATTTTGGGAGTTGTATTTTTATTTTGTTCATTTTCATTGCGTCATTTACAATTACGAACCACAGACATGAACAATCTTGACAACAAAAAAAAAGTTTACACAATGGCGACGTGTCATTCTAAAACCATAATAACCACCCCATAGTATAAATGCGCCAAACCCGCTATATAAAGCCCAAATTACCCGCCACACTGTAAAACCCGTCTCTGCTTTAGCATCTTTGTGGGCGGGAACAACAACACTGCCGGTTGAAGTAACCAATGCTAATTAGACAGAAAATCTTGGGCACTTGCAGTCTATTTGAGTGATTACAACGTTATCAGTGGAACGGAGGCGGGAATTATATGAAGGGACGCGTTTTATACTGTGAAGTTTAGTTGTGGCGCGGTTTGAAAAAAGGTTAAAAAAAACAAACAAACAAACAAACAAACAAAAAAAAAAACGTTAGATTATTACCATAAACTTGGTTCCCTGAAAAGAATGACAACCATTACCGAACGGGGAGCGCCCTCTCTGACCGTCAATCACTGAGCATATGTAAAAACGCTGCCCTATCAGGGCCTTGCTGTGAGGAGGAAGTCCCTCCCACCTCCTGCTGAAGAGGGACGTCCTCACGGTAGCATATCGCCATTTTCTTTCGAAATCGGAGATCGGTAACACCCTAGAACCCAAAGAGAGCTGTCTGTTCATACGCCAAGTGTATAGCATCTGCCATCCAGTGCGCTAGACGTTGCTTTGATAGGGCCTGACCTCTAGAGCGGGACCCATAGCAGACAAATAGCTGGCTGGACTGTCTCCAGGACGCTGCCCTATCCAGGTAACAGCGCAGAGCCCGGACTGGGCAAAGCATGTGCTGTCTACAGTTCTCCTGTGACTCGTGCGGGGGAGGTCTGAAAGTTTCCAAAACCACTGGTTGGTTAATATGGAATGATGAGACCACCTTTGGCAAAAAGGCTGGATTTGTTCTTAATGATACCCACGAGTCATTCCCAGTGAAAGCCATACATGTGTCATCGATGGACAGCGCATGAAGCTCACTTATCTGGCAGATGTAATGGCTATTAAAAATGGCACTTTCAAGGAAGCTGGGCGCAGCTCTGTTGACGCCATGGGCTCAAATGGGGGACCTGTAAGGACCCGCAGTACCAGTTCCAGATCCGACTTAGGGACCATGCTTTTCATGGGAGGATGAAGCCTCTGAGCCCCTTTAAGAAATTGCACTGCCAGGAAGTGTGCCCCAGGGGACACAGAGTCAATTTTGTCATGGCACACTAATATTGCTGCCAGGTATACCTTCAGAGTGGAAGCAGATTTTCCCGCATCAAACAGATGTTGTGGAAGGTTAATATTGTCTCAATAGGGCAGATCATAAGCTCGTGACCTTCAGCAATGCACTAGTCTTGGAAAACTTTCCATTTATATGAATACTGGGCGGTAGTGCTAGGCGCCCTAGCATACTGTAGTGTCTCTATCACTGCATCTGGCAAACCTCGTCTGGGTAGATGGCTCCGTTCAACGGCCAGACCCAAAGTTGGAGCTGGGCTGGGTCTGGGTGCCATAATAACCCCTCCACTTAGGTCATGTGGTCCTTACGTAGCAGGAGTTGCCATGGTTGACCCAACAACATGTTGGAGTGGAGAGCAAACCAGGGGCGCCTTGGCCATCTGGGTGCAACCAGAAAAACCTGTGCTCTCTCCACCCTGATCCTCTCTAGTGTCAGGCGTAATAGCTGTAGCGGAGGGAATGCATACAAAAGCCCCTGTGGCCAGGGGTGAGCTAGCGTGTCTACTCCCAGGGGGCCCCAGTCTCTCTCCATAGAGAACCATAGGGGGCAATGAGTGGACTCGGCTGTGGTGAAGAGGTCGACTTGAGCAGTACAAAACCGTTCCCAAATCTCCTTCACAACCTGAGGGTGCAGTCTCCATTTCGAGCTGTCTGGAGCCCCTCTGGACAGGAGTTCTGCTGCCTTGTTGTCCACACCCGGGAGGTAAACCACCCTGATGGAACGCAAGTTTCTGTGCGTCCAGGACAGGAGTCTGTGTGCTGCGTGATGAAGGAGTACTGGGTGCAGCCTTGCCATGGGTCGTGTCCACTGGTCAGTCCAGTTGTGAAGGGGGGGAGGTAGCAGCCGGAGCTTGGGAGGAGGCATGTCTTTCTTAGGCCCCGGCCTCAGTCTCTATCCGGAGAACCGGTTCCTCCTGGCCGGCTGTGGTCCCTTACTGCCAGCAATTCCTCTGTCTGCTTGCTTGGTCTGGGGTGGAAGGCGACGTTGAGGCCACATTCACGACCGCAGCAAAACCACATCAAGGTCAGCACAGCAGCGTGCAAGCTGCCCCTTTATACCCACAAAACCCAGCAGAAACAGGTGACATTTAGACATAAGACATGTTATTGGACCCCACAAATCGAACGGTGCACAAAAACAACATGATTGGATAACATTCACAAGCACACTGAGGCCAGCCCATGACTCGATCGACTCGATCGCAGTTGATTAACTTGTTTTAATTAAGTAGTTTTGAGTCTTAGGTACAGTTTGATTGGGAAAATGGTGACTTCAGGTATCGGTAGGCCAAGGAAAAGGAAACATAGTTCTGAACGGTAAATTACATATAGAGGCTTTGTTTTGTCTACACTGAAATCGATTAACTGTTAAGGTGGCTCTCATACTTAGACTTTAAAACAAAAATAGCAGAGTAGGATCGAGTCCTGTTTTTTTTTTTTTTTTTTTTTTGCATCAAGGGCATTGAGCAACCAGAGAACAGCTTCGATGCATGTGGTCCAGCGGGGTGAAGCAGTATCCAAAATGACGGAGGAAACAATAATACAGTACTTGTTGAAAAAGAACTCAGAGCTTTATGACAAGGGACATCACAATTCTAAAGATACAGATTTGAAAGAGACTATATGGGGGTCCTAAGGAACTGGATAAGCCTGATATGTATGATTTATTGTCATATATGTTGAAATACCCTCGGAGAAGACCCACAGTTGTGTAGATCAAACTTGTCGCATTTCTTCTGGTGTGTATGGTCATGTCGCTGCTAGGAGACCTTAAAGGGCATTCACACCGGACGCGGCACGCATGCCGCCTTCTTGTGCATTGCTTTGCAGTCGCTGCAGAACACTGTTCACACCGAACCCGGCAGGGGTGTCTGGTTGTCTGGTTTGCTGGATATAGGCAAAGAGAGTGTGAGTTAAAGTCATCATTATGCATCGATATTATTGAGCATTATACACATGATTAAAAAAATACAACTACTGCCATCCCATCATATCAAACTTTTTTTTTGGGGGGGGGGGGGGTGTGGGGTGTGGACTGTAAACGCAGCAACAATCAATGGTACTGTGCATCTAACAACACAATACCTGGAACAATGAACAGCAAACACAAAAAAGATAATTGATTTGTCCTGCTCTACCAGAGAAAGAAAAAAAAAAGTAAGATCTCTGTGCGTCCATGACATCGCCAAGAAAAAGAACAAGAAGATACAGGAGCTTCGGTTTGATGAAGGCAAATTTCAGACCTACTTAATGTTGTATTATACAGCTCTGGAAAATCAGAAATCAGAACCACAAGCTTTTCCTCCATTGTCCATTGTGCCTTTTTTTTCTTCTTTGCAAAGGAGCCTCCAACTTTCCCCTGATAGGTTGCTGGTAGTGTACATCACGGCGTGGCACATATCTTAATAATTATGATGTCCTTTGTCATAAAACTCCTGGTACTTTTTCAACAAGTACTGTATAATTGCTTTGACTCTTGTCAAAAAGGTCAGGGAAATTAGATACTGCAAGTATGATCTTCACCCACATTTAGTGTGTAATGGGGCACCCACCCCTTGTGTTTATTGTTATTTATGTATGTACTCATTTGTTGTTGTTGTTGTTGTTATTAGTAGTAGTATATACATATATTGTGTATATATGCAGATGGACAAAAGCCGTCTGACATTATTATTTATTATTTAAGATGATGGTGAAAAGCCCTGCATTTGTGTTTTGTTTATTTGTTTAAAAATCTCATGCAGGTGACCATCTCCCCAGTTAATTAATCGATTAACTGTTGCTAATCGGGAGATGGTCACCTGTATGAAAGAAAATCAGCTTTCTGTGCTCCAGGAGAGTGTATCAGAGGCGAGACATGAGTCTAAATTAGTAGAGAAGCAATTGTTATATCTAAAATATACTTGTTTAGAATTGTTAGTGTTTGTTTTACTTTGGCCAGAGTGCCCTTTGCTTTGAGTGGTGCGTGTGGGTGGTGCCGTCAGACCAGGAAATGAAACAATAACAATGGTTGCACAGGCAACAGTTTACACAAAAGAACAAAGCCAGTAATTTTGCAGAATGATTTTAAGTTTGATTCAGAGGTGATGAGGTGACATTCTAGTGGGCATCTACTGGGTATTAATGCCCGCTATAGCTGGAAGCTGATTGGCTGATGATACTGAATTGATTTCTAATACATGTTATTAACCGCGGAAGTAGATCTTATATACAATAATAATGCCTAATTTATTAATTATACTCTAAATTGCAGCCATCTTTCTGCTTCTGGATCTCCAGCAAAGGAGCTTCTTAAAGACTTCGGTTCTCCCCTGAGAAGGAAATCTCCAAAGTTACGGAGTTCACCTC
Source organism: Polyodon spathula (assembly GCF_017654505.1). Taxonomy (NCBI): domain Eukaryota; kingdom Metazoa; phylum Chordata; class Actinopteri; order Acipenseriformes; family Polyodontidae; genus Polyodon; species Polyodon spathula. The sequence continues at coordinate 12,340,109 of NC_054538.1, read as the reverse complement.
TTGGAAGAACATCCTTAAAATCCATTGATCATGAAAATGAAAATTGTTCATCCCCTCTCAAACCATTCTCTCCAATAAAACAAGCAAAGTATTCTCTCCAGTCTGTCGTGGCACCAACAGGGCTTTCCCAGTTCAACTAGTCTCCAAAGACTCCTTCCCTCTTCAAACCCTCTGTGAAATCTGGATCTTTCTATGGCAAGGGGAAAGTGCTGTATCTCGTACCCCTGGAGAGAAAAGCTGTGAACGACAGCAAACCCACAATAATCAATGAAGGAAAGAGGGATCAGGTCACCCTGCCTGTAAGTTAAATTGACAAAGAGGAAAAAAACTTCACCAAAGACAAACCTGGGGGTCTCCTGTTCTTCCAGAACCCGCATTACGGATTACTTGAAGCCGAAACCAGCCACTGAGACACCAAGTCAGTCGATACTGAGTGACCCCAGGGAACGGGGACTAAAGACACTCTTAAACTCCTAAAAAACAGACACAAAGAAAGCAAGCCAGCCCCATACAAACCCAAACCTAGATCACCTGAAACTGATGTAAAAAAGCAAGACCAGGACCAACCCATCAGAAACAAGGACATGGTCGTGCTAAAACAGAGCATGGCTTCTCCCGAATCGCATGTGACTGTTAAGCACAAGCAGAAACCAAACCAAGGAGTCGCAACAGGCAGCCACATTCTGAGGAAAGAGCTCACACCCAAAACAAAGGTGTCAGAAACAAAGACAGCTCAACAACTGCTGCAGGGCCACCCCATCACCAAGCAAGTGAAGATTGTTCTGAGGAGAATCGATGGACTGCAGGACAGCTCAGGGATCTTCATGGGTGAACTGGGCAAGGTGGAGGTCAGCTTTAAAGATTAGATCATTTGATGCTTGCTTTTAATAACAACATTCTGGTACCGTGACCTTTTTGAGTTTTAATTGCAGGACTGCAGCACAGCAGAGATAGGATCAGACACAGTGTTTGACTTTAGTAACACATCTTTACATTTCAAACAGACTAGGGAAAGTACTGCATTGTTTATTAATCTGTTTTTGTTTGCTTGTGCTGGTGGCTTATGTGCATTATAAAATCATTGTTTTATTTTTACTTTTGCAGCATCTCCACCAGCTGAATCCGTCTATTCTATCTTCAGTACTCCTAGCTGTACAATGAAAGGGTAAAATAATCTTCTAGAACTTTCCATCTATGCTGCCCAGAGATGCAGCCCAGTATTAACTTTCATGCTTGCATTATCTGCTGTCCCTTCAAAAAAACAGTTACTAAAATTTAGCAGTATGTCTGTTGGATGAAAGTCAATACTACTCCTCAGATTTAGTTTTCTGACTACTACTGAATCTGAGTATCACTTCTGTTCATATTAATCCATTGGTTTACATAATTTTATGGACATTTTCTACTATATCTGTGCTACATCCCCAGTTGGGAATAGCATAGGGAAAGCCATCCATCTGCAAATATATATAATATAATATAATATTTATTTATTTATTTATTTTTTAACCAAAGGTGTGTGTGTTTCTGGCGTAATGTTTTGATTCCTTTTACATTCTGCAACCTAAACAATTTTCTCTTAATTGTTTTCAGTGTTATGTTTTTGGTGCAGTGACGTGTGTATCTCACACTGATGGACAGTTTATCTCATGATTCTTGACAGTTTGATCTGGTTGTAGCTGTTGCCTGCAAAATTGTTTTATCATGAAGTCCACAGCTTTGTTTTTGTAACCTTGCAAATCTGTTTGATTTAAAAGCATTTTGATGCAAATCGTGTGGCATGATCTAAACAGCAGGCAGCCCTGAGGACGAATTTCAGCACACTCAATATCATCAGAGCCTCCTTGATAAAATTAAGTTTGTGGTAAGTTATTTTGGTTTTATTCATGAGTTTCTGTGACTTGAATATGTTTTACATCTTGTAACTGAAATCAAGTTTACACTGCTTGGATTTCTTCATCTACATCAAAGACATTTCAACTGGAAAGTGAAATATTATGATCCCAATAAATTATGTTTGGTTTTTGTGAATTTACTACACAGTTGGATGGTTCCAAAACTTGGTTTTGTAAAACTACTGTAACAGTGCATAATTTCACAATAACAGCCAGCTTGATATTTCTTACTGCTTCGGTAGCACCAGTTTCCCACCGACCACAACTTGGAAAGCCTTTCTCTCAAGTCGCAGTCGAAAGTGTTATCATGAAACACTGTTTCAACTGTGTTCCTTTTTTTGTAAAGTCTCTTGGGTTATTTTTGTCTTAGGAATAATTGTTTGTTTTCTATTTTATTTTTAGGGGTGGAAGAGCGGGTAGTTGCTGAATACTGGGATGGAAAGATAATGCTTGTCCTCCCAGGTGATCCAAAATATGCAGTTAAAAAGGTAACTTACAACCACCTTCTGTTATTAATGCAGAGAAATACAAATATTATGAAACTCGGTATTAGGACAGTATGTTACTTGTAAATACCGTGGCAATGGAGCATGATGCTCTACTGTTTGATAACACTGGTGGCTCTAATTCTGAATTTACATCTGTGGCAGAGATATATGTAGGTTACTGACCTACTTATTTCATACTTTCTAAAACTGAAGCATGAAAGTGCAGTGTGGATGTTGCTGAATTCAGATAATTGAAACAGACCCCCAGATCAATATTAGCAGTCTCGTAGACGTTAAGCAGAGTTCCATGCTTAACCTGAGTTTTGAAAATGTTTTGCAGGCTGATGAAGTATGTCAACTTGCTGACAACAAACTGGGATTTAAACAAGCATCGCTGAGTTGTTCCAGCAGAAGTAAAACATACCTGTTTGTGAACAGTGAGAAGATGATTGTTAGGTGTCTTGTAGCTGAACAGATCAAACAGGTAAATATTTCTTTAAGTTTAGCAAAGAACAGCTTTTGGGGCTGGTGACCTAAAGATTCTCAATCTCTATTAACTAAGGTGTCTGTACAATGTCGTCTTAATCGCTATAAAATAAGGTTGGCTTGTACACTGCCTAAGTCAAAGACCGCTAAACGTTGTAAAGCCTTAGAGGATTGAAGTGGCTGTACAAAATGGTTCTTAAATCTGAACTGTTGTGTACTTCCATTTGCTATAAGGAGCCTATATATGCAGCTTTAAAAAAGGCTTTTGGAACATCAGAAGTATTAATATATATATATATAATATTATCTATATTATATATATTATATATATATATATATATATATATATATGTGTGTGTGTGTGTGTGTGTGTGTGTGTGTGTGTGTGTGTGTGTGTGTATATACTTTTATTAAAATGTTTGTTGATTTAATTACTGGGTACTTAAGTGCAACTTGACATAATTCCATAGGCATTCTAAGTGTTGGATGAGCCAGTTGAACAGGAGGAGTTGAAAAATCATGAACTGGAGCATCACAGAGCTTGCTTTTGCTCCACAAAGCCAGAAAATGCCATCTGTGGAATCAGCAGGATCTGGGTGTTCAGTCTGATGTGGAGAAAGGGCATTGGCAGGTGCATGGTGGTCGCAGTGAGGAATTAAAGTTGTGCTTCAGGAGCAGAACATTTACTGTACTTGCTTTTCAGAATCTCTATATTCTTTATGTTTCTGGCATTTATTATATTTACCTTTTCATTGTTGTCAGGGATTAATGTTTTCAACTGATTTCAGACATCTTTTTTTTTTAAGTTTCTATTTTCCTCTCAGCTATTGCAACAAGGCTGGATTCTCAACATTTTTCTGTACCCCAGCACTCCACAAGTGAGCATCTCAACTGCTATACAGAAGAGGGCAGCAAGCAGATGGAAAGCTTAGGACATACATCTAACTTGAATCTGTAAAATAAAGCAGAAGTGCACTTTGCATAATACTTGTGTCCCTTCTCTTGCGTCAGAAAGATGTTTATGTACAGATGCCAGCAACTACTGTGAAACCCCAGCTTTTTTGGTATATTCATTAGTTAAACATATGCTTTTTGTATTAATAGTGTTTTATGCAGTGAAATGTTGTGGCTTTTGTTTTGTGCAGCAAGTACCAAGTAACTTTAAACATTAGTGAGAAATTTGCGCTTCTAAATAAAATATGTTTAAGATGTAATACACTAATATTTAAATGTCATTGTGTAAACAGTATGTAATTTTGTAAATAGTTTTAAAAAGTTAAAGTTATGTACTTGAAGAGTGAATTACAGGTGATATTCAGTTTGATAGGTCAGTTACTTGGTTGTAAAAAGGGGGTCCCGTGTATGAAAATTGTGGGGTCATTGTATTAATGTTTTAATAAACAGCATTTTGTAACATTTTTAATAAATGGGTTTAATTTTTGCAAAGTTAGATCAAATAATTTTTCCCTGTTTTGCACACAAAAGAATAAGCATGATCATCTTCATTCTCGGCAGATTTCTACTTGTTTTTCATCCAGTGACATCAGATTAAGAATATTAAAAAAATAAGAGTAAAACAGTTGAATTTGTATTTGACTGGCATATCCCTACATGATGGACTGACTGGCCTGGGTAAGACAATATAGCTCTAGGTGTATTGTAAGTGGAAACAAATGAGTCTTATCCTGTGTTGAAGGTGAATTGGACCACTTTTAACTTATTTGCCTATTGGATCTGCTATAACTTGTAACATTCAGGGTTAATGTCTAATACATGCAAATTTTTGCACATTTCATCACTTGGGGGAGGAGTTTAATCATCCAATGATATAAGTACATGTGTGTATTGCACCACTGAGGCAATAAAGTTGCTTGTCACTATGTTTCAAACATCTGGACAGTCCAAAGACTCATTGTAATTGGTCAAGGCAGCCACAGCTGTGAAGGACAAATCAGTTGCGTTGAGAACCACTACCCCTTTAAAAGTGTGAGACCTTTTTACCCCTGCATTTTTAAATTTTTTTCACTATTATGCAACGGGTGGATGGGGGTATCGCATGGCAGGGCTGCAAACCTGAGTTCTGTGCCAAAAAGGGCACCACTTTATTTATTTTAGTACAAGAAATAGATTAGCCTATAGCAATTGCATTCCACATTGTTGCCATAAAAGTTAGTGCTGAAAGTGAAAAAAAAAAAAATCTTTTGTTCGTGTTTCTTTGATTTAATACGACAGTGAGATTTGTGGAGATTTTATATTTAGCATAGCACAGGATAGAGCATGTTTTTGTGCGTGCAATATAAATGTGTTTTGGTGCAGTGTCGGGTGAATTTCTTACACTGCTTTACATTGCTGTGTTTATTAAAACATCTCCACCATGGCTGACACATCTGCAGATGTGTATGGCCGATGTGTGCTAGGAATAGATGGTACTCGTGGGCTGTTACAAATTGTTGGTACACCATCCCCAAACTGGAGTAGGTGCCAGTTGACATGGGCCGCTCCCTGGGGCCAGTGAGCAGAAACCTCATGGTCCTATTGCGTAGATCGCACTGGGAAAGTTGGCAGGTGAGACATCTTAGTGGGCGGCTTCTTGCTGTAGTTTGTTAATGAAACCCTAGTTCTGCGTTTCTAACGTTTGTGGGGGGAAGAGGTATATTCACTGAACTTAATCATGGGAACATGATGTCATCCAGGTGACCACAATTAAATGCTTCTAAACCATTTAACCAAGTGTTTGTGTAGGTTGTGTGATGTGTGTTGTGTCCCGCAGCGCCCCCCTCCCCAGTTTTTATAACACTGTTTGGTTACAACACTCATATTGTGTCATGTCCCCCCCCCCCCCAAAGACCTGCGTTATAGTGAGGGAGCACTGTAAACATAATGGCAGAAGACTTATACAGTATCATAGTATAGCTGCTTGACAGCCTATATAATCATGTCAGTCATCAGATTTTGCACTTCAGGGGCTTTGTGGTTGACCTAATAAACCAATGCCCCAGTGGCATAAGTCACAGCTGTATTTTACAGCACAGTATTTTACAGCACCAGGGCAAACCTGGAATGCTTCTTAAAAACATACATTTGTGAGAAATAAAGAAATAAAAATAAAAAGCATCAGTCTTCATTCCAAGTAGATGTTTTGGCTGCAGTAATTACAGGTAGCACTCACATATCATACCCTATAAAATTTCAGGTGTTACATGAACCGACTTTAGTGACAGTTAAGAGTGTGACACATGGCCTGTTCCAACCCTTGTCTATTTTCAGGGAACACAAAAAGTGTCAAAAATATATAGCTGAAAGGACTGTGGAATTTAAAGTAGACTTCCATTTAGATGTACTGTAGTTTGCACAGTACTATATTTTCAACAGAAGTATTTTAATTCAGAATGATAGGATTCTGAAAATATCACTTGCCAAGAGACGACATGTGGACTGTAATACAGTACATACTTTTAAAAACAGTATGTACAATTCCCCATTAACGACCCAACAGCAAAATCAAATAAAAATGTTACCCATGCACAGAACTGCATAAAACTTAAAAGGCTATGCAACCTAGCAAAAAACAAACAAACAAACAAAAAAACAGTATCCAAAGTCAGTATTCAAAATTGCAGACTATAGTGCCTGATAAGGCCCCCATGTTACAGTTCACTTGCAAATGAAAATGGACAAAAGCAACTAAAAACCAGATTTAAAAAAAAAAAAAAAAAAAAAAAAAATACAGAAATAGGTTATCTAAAACTGTTTTATTGATGAACTGTTTTACATTACAGTAGCTGGTCTCATTCTCTTTGTTTTTGCTGGATTTTTGTCGGGTGAAACTCGAGGAAGTGCTGTGTAATGGCACAATAAAAACAGACTGATCTGTACAAAAATGCAGGTTGTGACAGATAATCAAATAAATTGTAACATTGAAGAGATGCGCTTTGTATCACAAAACTGTCAATGGAGTCAGAAATCACGCGTGCCGTTTAAGTGGATTAATTTCTTAAACATACATTTCTGCTTATTAGCAACCTCTCGGTTCCCAGCAAAAAGTTGTCATTAACTGAAAGTTGCCAAGTGATAAGCCCCCATTTTCAAGTGTATATGGAACGATATATACTGTAGTTGTACAAATATGGCATATAAATACATGTTTTAAATAAAAAATTAAACTGGAGAAACATACAATACCCAAACATAGAACTATGTATTTCAGGTAACATTAAATTCTCTTGTCAGGACACTACGCTCTGATTGGCTATCATATTATTGTCACTAAAACAATGAATAATCCTCTACACCAAAACCCTAACCTTAAGATCAGTATCCTATACTGCAGTCATTACATCTAAAGCAGTTCATGTTTGGCAGTGAATAAGTGTTTTTGTTACTTAAAAAAAAAAAAAAGTGACTGGTGGGTGTGGACTTCCTCAGCTGTCCTGACAGGAACATTTCATGCTACCTTTGTAAGCACTGCTTACTTCACGGGTGTGTAAAACCAAAAAAAAAAAAAAAAAAAAAAAAGTAGGCTTAAATAGTACTACACAACGATGTACTACAATTGTCCTAACAAGTAGTAAAGCAAACATAAAAAATGTGTTGTATTTACAATCAATTCTAAAGAACACAATTTTTAAATAAGACATTGTCCAATGTCTGCTTTTTCCAACATACCACCTCCTGCTGTAAATCCAGCTCAATTTTGCGTGCAGCTTCGTAGCCAGTTTCAAAGCCATATTTCTGCCTGAGTCCACTAGAAATACGCAGTTGCGAAGTCAGTGTTATAAAAGCTGCATGAAGTATGCGCATTAATCATTCAAGTGCGCTCTGTAGCACTGGCAACTAGTAATACAGCTGTTAATAAGCAGCATGAAGTTGCTAATATCATAATTCCATTCCCATTAAAGTCTATGGGATGGGATTAGTTCCTGGGAAAATGTTGTTAATAACCGAAAGTTGTCTTTATCAGGGTTGCTAATAACCGGCATCCTCTGCATATATAAATGGGAATTGATTTGTTTCTTAATACAAGGATGATGCGACTGACATGTATTTGAGTGTCATATAGCCGAGTGCTATATGAATAACATTTATTTATCCAAAACTATTTAAAAAGATTTAAGACTAAGGTGCAGGAAAAATATATTTTTAATAAGAATTTAAAATTAGACAAAGTACACACTGTATACCTAAACGTAATATCAATGAACAGGAACAAAAATACCAAAGCTGACGGAAACACTTTCACATAAAACAAACAGGTAAGCTTACAGTCAAGAATGAAATTACATATATAACAATATGGAAGATGTACTAAAGAGAGGTTATAGTTACTATATTTCAATGTCCTTCAAAAACACTGCTACCTACTGCCTAGAAAAATGGGTTTATTCATATATAGCTATAATATAAATCTGTAACCATGATGAAAACAACAATATGGGACTAATATTGTTTTCATTCAGGGTATTATGAGGCCTTTGGAAATTTCCTTATTTTGCTTCTTGGCAAAACAAATTATTTTTAATATGAACATATGCAAATGATATTCTACTAGATGATGTTTTTACAACTGGACATCATATTGTGAGACTAGCTTAATGTGACAGACGGTCAAAGTAAAAAGTCTACAGTGCTAATTAGTTAAAGGCAAACCTTACACAGGTTTTACACTCTAGTACAGTACTAGGAGAATGAGCAGAAGGCTTAAGAAGCCGAAGAAAATGCGATTCTATTTGCTTGGCTCTGGCATGACTGCCTCTAACACTTCAACTATCTGAGCAGCAGAGGGCCTCTTTTCAAAATCTTCATTAGTGCAGACTGAAAAAAGCTCTATGACGTGTTGGTATGATTCATCCAGCTCATCCATGTTGAGAGCAGGTCGAGTCCCCAAAGCTTCATAATAAGCATCCTCATCAAAGTCAGCTTCATCAAAGGAATCATCTGCAGTAAAAACAATACAAAAATAAACATTGCGATGTAGTATCTAAAAAGGATAAAGTGCGAGTTATCAGCTAATACACTGGTATACTGAACCTGTTCTATTTATTTGTGACATACAAACAATGTTGCAACCTAAGCTGCATTCCCATTTATAGGTTTGCCCGGAGTCAAGTGATACATTGTCAAGCTGTGTAACATACTGCTGGTGGACATGGATAATTATGTTGACAACCTACGTGACCAAAAAAATAATAGATACAAACTAAAATTAGGTGCTGTAGGTTTAAAGCAATGTCCATATAACCTGCCGTCCGATTTCTGGGTCAATAATAATAATTATGGACTTAAAGCCCCCAAAATTTTATGTCTTAATTTTATGAAATATTACAATATTAGTTACATATAGTAAACATATATATATATCATTATGTAAACTATATATATATATATATATATATATATATATATATATATATATATATATATATAATATCTGTATAGGGTTAATTTTACTGGAGCAACATGGGCACAGTACACTGCCTTGTTCAAGAGTACAGCAGCATACAAGAGTACAGTGTCCCACCGGGGATTGTTAAAGTGTTCATTTGTTGTTCAGTTTTTAATTTGTAATGTTCTTTGTTGTGTGCCCTGTCTGTGGGTGTTTCTGAATGCCCGATAACCCTGGTGGGTCTAGGTTCAGCACCACAACCTGAGAGGTTGGCTAGCGATAGTAGGTTAGCGCTGCCCCCCCACGTTAACATTGTTTTTGGTGTTTTACAGTATTTTTTTTATTTGAGTATGTACCTGTTAAACTACGGACCTGGGTGATTTTGTTTGGTTTTACTGACCGTGATTATCTCTAACCTTGGCCTACTTGATGTTAATGTATTTAACATTAACGGAAATGTATTACTAAAAAAGGCACTGAGTAAATTAATGCATAATGCTCTTATTACTAAAATTAATCTTCGCACTACTAACATGTAACAATATTGTGCTTTTTTATGTATAAGTTAACTGTATTGCTGTAATTTATACTGCAAGTATAACTATGTTTACCATGAATAAAATGTTTGCTGCAGATGGTTCTTGAGTCTTGACTATTCTAGACCCATCTTCATGCTGCAGATGTATAGCAGAAAGCCACTTTTCCCTTCTCTCTGGGCTTAAACGCCTCTTGGGAAGTTAATAAAATGACAGCTGCTTCTCCTTCATGTAGTCGTGGTTGGGGCACCCAACAACCACACAACTCTTTGGCATTGTATTAATAGGTGGTAACAACTCTTCAATTAATAAAGGAAACAGCGTCAGACTTGGTTTGTTTTCAGCGGCTCTGAAGTTGCTATGTAGGCTCAGGGGCGCCAACTGGGGGAGGGGAGGGGATCGAAGAATTTAAAAAAATCCACCAGAGTTATTTACGAGGTTTGTAACCGCCCCCAAAGCCTCAAAGCATTAGAAAAAAATACACAAGAGTTATTTATGAGGTTTAACTTTCTATGTTGACGGGAAACTAATAATATATGCAACTGCGCCTTTTGTTTGTTTGTTTGTTTTGCATGGCTCTCAAGCTATACCGTAGTTAATAGTTATGCCAGGAGCGAGCAACGTCAAGGCATTCAGTGCACTGTAATGCGCCACAGCCGAGGTAAAACTTCACTGCCGTTAAAAGAAAATATATAATTATTCTATCTGTCTGACTTTAAAAATAAAGAGTGTGTTCATCATGAAAAAAACAGGGATGCAAATACCCTAAAAAAATGTATTTCAAAACAAAAATAGAAGGGAAATAGAGAGTACCATCCAAATACCAAGGCAATGCAACAATATTTACTAATTGTATGAAAGCGTATGGTAAATTATTGCATGTGTTACATACATTAATTTATTGATTGTTGTTGTTTCTTTTCTTTAATATTTTTATTCTACTTGTGGTTCACAAAACGGTAACAGTATCACTTCTTTCTTGAAACAATGTATCAACCGTTTGTTTAGAACTTTGGTCAAAACCAACGCAAAGAATAACAAGGGGTGTTCCAGGACATGCATGTCATTTTCTATTGGGTGTTACATGCATGAAATGTAGATGTCTGAAACATTATGCACTTACACTTGTGAATTATTAAAACAATGTATTAACTACCTACAGGGTTATACTACAGTATAGGGTTAAATAAATGCCAGTAGCGTTTTGTTTATAATTTGATAGTTTACTAGGATGATACATTTACTAAATGGGGAAAATAAATCACTGTAACCTTCAAATTGATGCTTGTGGATTTTGTTTAGGAATACAGAATTGGATCAGATTTATTTTTGTTCATTTTATTAAACATTGGTGTTAGTGCGGTGTGTTGGGAGTTATTGTTACTATTCTGTTATTCTCGTGTCATGTCTGAAGTGTATGTAGGTGCTTGTGTAGGGTTGTTAGCACTGATAAAGCCTGACCGGTTTCATGACAATGAACACCAGTAATTAATTAACACTAGAACAACCCTGGTAGTCATTTTGACGTTTTTCACTTTTAAAATTTAAATTACTCTGCATGTGTCAAAGATCCGCGGTTATTTGTTCTTGACTTTTCCTAAATACATGTATTAAATATCCTGAAGGAGTTTGAAAGTCAGAATCGCAAAAAAAAAAAAAAAAAAAAGTTATAAGCACTTCTACCTAGAACCGCCAAAAGTAGTCATTTCGACAACTTGGTACAATACATGCTTACAGTACGCTATTTTTATATGTATACATGTCAGTTTGTTATATTTACCTCTGCTGAGTTTACAGCAGTATTTGAATAAAATATGTTGAAGTCTAGATATGTGTTATCCAAATCTCTATTGTAAACCTGTCAATTCCTTGGAGAACTCCCGCCTGGTTGTCCACATGAGCATATATAGTCTGCTGTCTTATAATATTACTATTACAAGACTTTTTCGAGAAATCTTGATATTTTTGCGTTTTGATTTGAGAGCAGCTACAGATATATTTGCATTGGCAGCAGGAATTTGGAACAACTTCACTGAAAACAGCATTGCCTGTTTCAAGCTAAACAAAACAATACATGGAAGCAGTTGTTTCCGACAAAAGCATGGTGTCGCTAGACACAATACAAGTCAAACAAACCTGTCAAATTTGGGTCCAAGTTTTGGCTGGCAGTGGACCTTACCCCTCTCTGTGCAAAGATGAAAATGTGATACTTAGGCTGATGTAACCGTACTTAGGAAAAGGGATAAATGTTACCAATGACTTTTTTTTTTTATTTATTCCACTGCAATTTGCAAAACAGTTGAAGAAAAAAACAGCCTGTTTGGAACAGTAAACAAACGAGAAGTGAGCTTCCACCATCTGCCCAAAACTTAGTACTCTGTGAAAGTAATCACCGGTGTCCAGTTGCTGTATTTTACAATGTACTGGACATGGCAACCTTCGGGGAAAATATCACCTTATGATGCCAGCCACGGAGCTTTGGCAGAAACATTTCTATCAGAAAGCTGCAAAGCGGCAGGGAAACGCAGCTTAAACTGGATACAGTGCACATCAAGTGACACATGCAACAGGAAGCAATGCCAGGTAAATAAATGCAATAAAAATAAAACATCTGCTCTCTGTGCGCAGTGTGAAAGAGCAGTATGTGGTAAATACACACAAGTTGATAAGCATTACATCTGTGTGGATTGTGCTAATATGGGGGCTTCTTTGAAGTACGTTTCCCTGAATGCGCATTCCTGTTACACAATGTGAACAGAGTTTTTTTTTTTTTTTTTTTTTTTTTTTTTTATAAATAATGATTTCGATTTTACAATTCTGTACGTAGGACTACATATAACCAGTTTACAGCTGGTTACACTATTTTCTTTTGAAATGTTTATTTTATTATAGTTTTATGTTTATTTTTTTCATTTAAATGCATTTTTTTCTATGTTAGAAATGTTAGAATAGATGGTTATAAATAAATCTTTTGAGTTATATCTGACAGTTTGCATTTAATTTTCATATTAAGTCTGTTTAATATGTATCCGTCAGAATGACTACCTCTGGCTGTTCTAGTACTAGCATAAACCAGGCGGTTCTAGTGTTAATCAGGATTCAGCTTTGTCCCCCCACACCCACCCCAAAGTTTTGACGAATTGGCGCGAAAGTGTGGGCTATGTGCATGTGCACCAAATTGCAAGGATGTCCACGCAAACCTCTAAGTGGACTTCATGTTAATTGTAGGAAGGGAATAAAAAATGACCTAGCAGTCAAATTTTTTTTGTGTTGGATCAGTGGCAAAAACTCCTAATTAAATCCATTTTGATTGCATGTTGTAACACAATAAAATGTGGAAAAGGCCAAGGGGGGTGAATACTTTTGAGAGCCACTATATATATATATATATATATATATATATATATATATATATATATATATATATATATATATATATATATATATATATATCCTGTACTAGTTGTATATTATATATAAAAAACATCGGGCCTGATTGTATTTGCATTACTACAAGTCTACCTTGATGTCCTCCCTAAGTCTATAATTTGGTGTGCTTGTAGGCTACATTTAAAAAATGCTTCAACTTAAAATTCACAGACCCCAATAGGTTAATCTAAAACTTCCCTGCTCAAACTAGTACCTATGCAGTTTGATCATGACTATCATACAAAATTCACATAAAAATGAAATGTTTCAGCAGAGAGAACCCAATCTTATTAACAAAACAAATATTACCTTCTTCACTGTCACACTCAAGCAGGTCAAGATGAGGTACACACAGGGTCATCATTTCCCACAGCGTCAGCCCATAGGCAAAGATATCCGATTTGTCAGTAATTACACCCTCCTCTAACGCCTCCTTAGGTTTCCAGGGCTCAGTACCAATGTAAAGTGCTTTAGGGTCACTCACTGGATAGCAAGAAAAAGAAAGAAATGTAAAAAAGTTTAAAGTTCCACTTCCCTTAAAAATCACACCAAGGCGTATCTAACAGATAGGATTTGTCGATTCAACTACCTAATCAAAAAGCCACCCAGCTCAAATAATGTTATATAATAACTGTATTACTAGGTAAGGGTGTACATTGCTTTACCTTTCATGTTCTCATCCAGCTTAAGTGAAACCCCAACATCACAGATTTTAATGGTTTCAAAATCTCCTTTAATTACAACATTACAGGACTTGATGTCTCCGTGCAACAGTCTCTTCTCATTATGCAGATACTACAAAAAATTAAGGAAAAAAAGAAAATGACAGACTGTTAACCATAACTTCTCCCACCTAAAGAACATCATTTAAACTCTTTTCCAACCAATTAAAGCATATTTCATATATGACGTATTATCCAAAGAACGAAAAGAGACACGATTTTTGTGACTGTAAAGCCTGCCAGTAGTGCCCCTCCCATGACAGTAAGTTTTAATGGACTTATCCAAGTTCTCTGCATCTCTGGGTTCAAGGCTTTGTTTTTTTATATCTATATATTTTAAATTGGTTTAGGGTAGCAAAGTGTCCTATACAAATTTGCTCATGTAAAAAGGTCTCTAATTGTTTGTTTAATTATACAGCTTGTGTTGCTAGGTAAATGAAAACTTTTTTGTAGTTACAAGAAAAAGTTTAATAAAATAAAATATCTAGAACCACAGCAAATTATGGAATCATTAAAGTGACTTCCATTTGTTTTTCCCCAGTATTTTAGTTAGTTTCTACTAGTTTTCAATGGTTATCCTCATAGGCTGGCAGCCACAGAACATTATAGCTTTTTGATCCAGAGCAGAAGTTGCACTTGGTTTTCTAAAAGTATTTGTCAGAATCTGGAGGTGCATATCTAGCAAGAAACAATGCAGGTATGCAAAAGAGAAGTAAGATACATCTAGAAATGTCTAATATTTGAGAACTACGTTGCATTATTTACAAAACTAATATAAAAAGTTGTATACTGCAAGTATACTTGTGTCAAAATAGGATAGTATAATGGTACAGATAGTATATTAAAATCAGACAATTTTGGCACAAGTATGCTTTTAGTATATTACTTTTTTGTAAGGGATGATATTGGATTCTGATCCAAACTTCTTTATAGCCTCTGTTAAATTGAACACTATAGGAGGTGAACATTAACAAAAATGAAATAACACATGTGCAAGTGGTGTATATTAAACATATACGTCAAATACTGAATACAGTACACCCTCGCAATAACAACCGTGTTTGGGTCCAAAGCCTCTTGATCGCTATAGTAAAAGGACAATCCAAAACTAACAATATAAGCTGCTGGAGTCACCTTGGATAAAGGCATTAGCTAAATTATTAATATTAGTACTGTTTTTATTGTTTTTTATTATTATTATTACAGTATGTCTCATCACTACCACAACTAATAACAACAGCAGCAATGAGATTGTCATTAAAAGTAGAAGTAGTACCTATTTGTGGCATGGTGCAGCCAGTATTCTGGCTATATCCTATTCATTAAACACAGTACAACCCACCCTCCCCCACAAAAAAAGAGAGTGCATCAAAGCTTCAATTTAGTTTCAATTGCAAATGTTAATTTAAATCTAGAGCTGTACGAGCCAACATCAGCAGCAGCAGTTTGATTTATTTATTTTTAAATCCATATTTAAATTGTACAATGAAGGCCATATAGCGAGGATGTATATAATATATCTACACTCAGCTGAGGGTTTGGACCCGCACTCGGTACTGTAAGCAAGGACCGTACATTAAAAATAAAATTACCGCTACATTTTATTAAATCACTTTTTTTTTTTTTTTTTAATCTGAATGATTATGACCGTATTCGATTTTTTTTTTCCTGGGTTGGGAAATAACATTAACGATTTAATAAAGGTAACAACAAGATAAAAAAAAATGTAATCTTGGTGAGCAGAGTACAGTAGCTTGTAATCCCAGTCTGTAACTTAGTTTAAAAAAATCAGTCTTCAATATAAAATGTACAGTACCAGTCAAAAGTTTGAGTACACCTGCTTGAAAGCAGGTTTTTCATGATTATCTATGCTTTTAACTGTATAAACTTGTCTATAAACACTTAATATTTCATTATATGATACGTGTACTTATATAAGCCGATAATCATACGTGAATTTTATTCCAAAATAGTCCAAGTCAGTTAAAAGTCTGAAATGTGTATAACACTGTGTTAGAACACTGGCCTAAGTATAAAAGTGTCTTTGTTAGATGTTCTCTGAGTTAACTAGCATGTTACCTAATTAACGTTTTGTCACCAATTATTGTTAACAGGTGAGGGTCCATAATTACTATAAATATAGGTAGCATAGGCACAAGTTTGTCATTCCTGAACGTAAGGGAGCAGAAAATGGCAAAATACGCTCAGTTAAGTAAAGAAAAGTAATTACTTTAAGAAATGAAGGTCAATCTTTAAGACAAATCGCAACAACTTTGCAAGTGTCTGTAACTGTTACGTAGACTTCTGCAAGACTTTCATAATGGAGACATGGCTTTTCAAGAATTTTCAAACCCTGGAAATCAGTTTGGCATTTTTTCATACTTTTTCCAGATTAGTGTACAAACCCTGAGCAATGACAGGAAGATAATACCGCAGCTTCTAATAACAAATCCATTAAATAAAAGAAAGTTTCAAAACATTACAATAAAACACATATACATAAAACTTGCAGAGCATGCAATGTACAGCACATGTGTAACATACCTTAAGACCACGTGCCACATGCAAAGCTACTTCTTGGATGGTAGCAGCAGGGAATGCCTTTTTACCTTCTTCCCTCCTTTTCTCTATGAGGTCATTCAGAGACTGTTCTCCACCAAACTCCATAGCCAGACACTTTGAACCATCTTTAGCCGTGGCAAAAGCTCGAAATCCTAAGAAATAACAAATATATACATCTATAATTTATTAAGAGTATGTTTTTACCTTAATTAATAAGGAAGTCTTGCTTAATTTACTGTTTTCATGACATACATATAATGTTAATGTCACTAATAACCCAGATGGTGCACTTAATGCAGTATGGCATGGCACTTAGGGCATCAGTATAACCCCACCTTAACTTACAGACCGGTCAAGTGCTGTTTTTACATATGAACACAATCTAGTTAGGGGCACAATTTCAATTACATTTCATGAAATCATACAAGTGGGCATTACATTCCGTCACCAGTGACGCTTTTAGATAGAATTTATTTTCCAGAAAAATGTGTTGGTCTTTTGGAAAATAATTGCTTTAATAATATCTTTCTCTAATTTGTAGCAGCTGGCTTTCGAATTCAGCTGAGACACGTATTTAACTTCAGCCTCAAACCTTGTGTTTCCCAATTGTATATGTGCAGTGTTCAAATCAGTATTCATTTACCCATCCTCTATAGTTCTGCAGTATGAATGGAATCGCAGTAATAAGTGTATTATACACCCCCCACTATGACCTACATACACTGTATGCACACATACAAATGTAAATTTGACAAACAGACAAATAGTTTCTTTTACTCACGATCTGATATGCTTGATAACTTCTAAATGCTGATCACAATGGGACAAGCAGCTCTACAGATATATGCAAATATATGGTTGCCTCAAAAGTTGTGGACAATCATTTATGGGATTGTCTTAGACTTATTTGGTCTTTAATAACAATTGTTGTTGGTTAATTCAGTAATTAAATCAAGCACTTCATTTCTAAATGTATGTACACACTTTTATGATGGTAAAACGTGTCACATCAAAAGTGTCATAAGTCTAAATGGATATTTGTTGACAGTCACTTTTGCTGTTATTATCGTATGACTAATGATCTGGTGAAAAGGTACAGTACAGTATTTAATGAAATTAACTTTAGAAATGCCTATCAATCAAGTACATTAACACATTTCTGAGCTCTACATAAAATCATAGAGTTCAGTTTACATTGTTTGAACTACATTCCATATTTATTTTACAGAACATAACTCTTCAAGTACTGTAATGATGCAAAATACTGCGCTTAATGTATAAAGTGGCTGGAAAGTGAATCAATGGCTATAAATAGTTTAGTATTAGTAATCCAAATTTAAATACACATCTGTTTAAATGTGGTACCTTTAAACCTTGGCTTAGTTGCCTAATCCAAAAGAAAAGCAGCTTCAGGTTAATGTACAAATAATATATAAATTCTCTCTAATGTGGACACTTACCAACAATGTTTGGGTGCTGTATGTTTTTTAGAATCTTCGCCTCCTCATTGAGCCGTTTCTGGTAGACTTGCACCTGGGTTTTGGCACACTTGCTGTTGATCTTCTTTATGGCCCAGGGAGACTGGAACTCTTTGTCAGTTCTTCAAGTTTAGAGAAGAGAGAAGTGAAACATATTATACCTTTACAATATTAGAAACAGCATTAACAAGCAATATGCAGTTTTTAATTGTATTTGGTAATATATGCACCACTAACACTGCATATTTCTTACTGACCTCTTCATGAGATACACATTCACACCGGTTCCACATCCCAGTTTCTGCATGAAGGGAGAAGCTGGAATAACCATTGAGGATGGAGTTCCAAAGGACCTGTCTGTTCTCAAAGAAGAAAGTAAATATATTACAGCTAGGTTCAACTTTGATGTGATGTTCTATTTATGTATTCGTTTAGAAGCTGCAGTATCCAACAATTACGTTCAGTGTTAAGTTAAAAACATAGTTCCTTGGTGTCTTTTTAATGCAATCTTTTCTAGCTTTTCCTTTTGTTTATTGTACAGAATGAAGACCATGTTGTCAGTTTTTTTTCCTGTTTTTTGTTGTAAAACCACCTTCTAAAATGTTTCCATCTGCAAAAACACACATGAGATCTGCCACAGCCTTTAAATTATATTTTTGTTATTGCCAAACACCTTGAGTAAATGGTAAATGCTCCAAGTAATTTGAGAATTCTGCTTTACCCATTAAAAGCTAGTGGGGAGAAATAAAAGCTAAGTGACTGGATAATATATTACAATCGCCAGATTTGTTTGTTAGATGGCTGTTCTTAATGTGGCTGATATGTATTTGTTATTCACACTTCATTTGCAAGCATTTAGAATTGAACATAAAAAATGACAAAAAAAACAAAAAGCATAAACTGAGACAGATATTCTAATAACTGAATATTTGAAAACATCTGTAGTGTTTTTGCTTCAAGCCTTTTTAATGACATAATGTCGACAGGACTGTTTGGCTATATTCATTTTTGTTTTTTTTCTAGCAAACGGATTTTTATTTGTAAGAGACTTTCAATTTAGACACTAAAGTGCTCCACTTTAATACCCAGGAAAAGTTGAAATGTCTTTACATTGCTGGCAGGCATTGCTTGCATCCTGTCTAAAAGGATCTAGTTAGCAGACTGGCAAACTTCACCCACCTGTCATCACATCGGATTGACTTACCTCCTCTACTCAAGAAAACTGACACTAAGAGTTCTGACTATTGCTATTCGCCAAGCTATTCACAAATTCAAGTTTACTTATGGGGGAAACAGCTTCACTACATTTGTGGTTCCTATTAAATACAGGAGAAATTATTGAATCTGTCACTATTCAGTGGTTCCGGTTTAGCAATTGCAAACACCCAACTTTGACAAAAAAAAATTTGAGGTAACAATTATGTTGCCTTGTGGTTATACACAAGTACAGCCAAGGTGATGATTATGAGAAGTTTTAGTGTAAAATACAATTCTCTTAATTTCTAAAATAGGCCAGAATTGATACTTATTTAATGCAAATATACACTATATTTATAGTATTATTCGCTGACAGAAATGGTATATGCCACGCCAGCTTAAACACAAATTAATTCTTTCTGTTGGATATTTACCCAATACAAAACCTGCACATGAATAAGTACTTTAATAGTCAGTGATGGGGAAACACAGGACCAGGGTGTAATTTGTCATCAAAAGCAACCCTGATATTATTGCTTCGATTGTATGGTTTGGTGCATCCACTGCATTATCGTTAGGCAAATTAGTGTCAGAATGTCTCAGACTGTGGTACTTCTGTGGTTTACCCTTTCCACCCAAAGAAAAAGAGACAAAAGAAAGGCTGTGTAGAATTTGGATCTTAAAATGAGGTGGGTGCACAAAGGCTGGAATGTCCTTTTAAAGGCTCTGCCAGCCTAATTTCCAAAAAGTTCGGATTCCCTTAACATCTGATATTCTGCTGTGACTGTTTTGAAAGGAATTGCTGGTGTGCATCCTGTTATTTTTACATGGTTAGTATTTCTTTGTATGAATCAAGAGTAGGAATTTAAGATCTGCCTTTCTCATTTGAATGTCATCTGCTACTGGTGGTCCTTGTTCTGTACTGCTTATGTGCACTTCCTTTTAGACTACTCAGTGTTTGTATTTTTTAAGCACATTTATAAATACAAATATATACTTTACTGTACTCTGGACTGATAGAAGAAATATATATAATTATCTTTCAAGAACATTCCCTAAAAGTTTTTCTGTTTGTATTTGATAAACTACTGGAGTTTAGCCCTAATATAACATCTACTGTGTGGTGATTAGTGTGGGCAAACTGCAGCATGAAGAGGTTATAGGATTTTTACTTTTCGTTTTTACTAGCCACAAACTACACCCATGAAAAAAACACACTTGATTATACATACCAGACCCTCTCTTCACCCTGGCCTGTTTGCAGGGAGTCTTAAAGTTATTGGCTGCCTCCATGGCGTTAGGGGATACTGTTTCACTTTGTCTCTGGTGAGAAATAAAAAACTGTCTGAAAATAAATAAAACAAAGTTTTACTAGATTAAAAATCATGCACGTGAGGGTCATCATAGCAACAAGTAAGATATTTTGTAAGGTAATTTGATACATCAGTTCCCGCGGGACTTTGAAGGCCCATCCTTTATTGTTTCCTTTACCAGCGTAATGGCATAGTTCAATTCCTGAGCCAAGCTGTTCTGCCTGGGTACCCAAGCAAGGTAGTGTAGACTGTGATTAATTGTGTCTGCTATATGTTATGACACCAATATAACAAATGTAACAACTTAATATTTGAAATATATTTTAATATTTATTTGTTTACTTAATTGTACCAGAAACGATAACAACGTGCTTATAAATACATGTTCACTACAAGTATCAAGTGAGAGATTTTGAGCCCACATCTGTTCGACTAGATCTGACTCGTCTCTTGAACAAGTTGAAGTGAAGAATTTTCTTTGTAACAAGGCACACGTTTTCAAAAACAAAATAAATTCCGTACAGTGAAATACTAAATGTTACTTTGAATTCGAAAGCTGATTTAAATATAAAATGCAACATGTCTGCCGTTTCATTGTACAGGCAATGGTGAACAAACTGAACCGAGTTAAACAATACATATATATATATATATATATATATATATATATATATATATATATATATATATATATATATATTCGAGCTCCAGCCAGTGGAAGCAAACGGTTTTAAAATTTATTATAATACATTATTATTATTATTATTATTATTAATAATCGTAGTAGTGACAATAACAACTTGTTTTTAATGTATTAAGGATACTGTTTAATATCGAATTTGAAACTACCTTACTCAAAATACCCCCAAAAATTAACGGGTTTGTTACAATTAAAGTTTCCGTGATACATTCACATACTGTTTCGACATTATTGCTTTAATTTACATTCATGAAAACATATATAAAATAGAACTAGCAGTACATACCACTCCTGTGTCAATGTGCAGCACAATAAAACGAAAACGCGCCCAAAGAATTCAAAAATAGTCTGTTGACAGTGGGGAGGAGACGGTGGCGACCGAGGGACAAGACACACTAATCTCAAATTGAAAAGGAGTGAGTGACAGTAATCTTTAACATCAGTAGTCCAAGGGTTTTGTAAAAGTAAAATAGCCTTGTCAAACGCCTATTTTAATATGAGAGGTGCACAATAAGAAATTAATCAATCAAATATGTGTCATGACGTCTGCATACAGTGTAAAGAGAAAAAAATGTGTGCTTGCCTGCCATGCCTTCTATTACCAACAATACAGCTCTCCATTGACTTCAAAATATAACGCGTTACTTTTTTTTAACGCTCGTTAATGGCAGTCATCTGTTTTGATCCTCATGCTTCCCGTACTTCATTGTCTGCCCCTGCATTGTTGAGTGGACGTGAGATCAGAAGTAAGAAAAAAATGTGCACGAGTTTTGAATGGGTTTATTACAAAAAAAAAAAAGTTTATTTAAAAAAAAAAAAAAAAACTTCCTACTGTTCTTTGATTAAAGAAAAAAAAAGACAGTTATCTATACTTGCAGTTTCACACAAGTAAAGCGAATATGTTTGTGTATTAGTTACATGTGTCTATTGGATTTTGTCAAAATTATTTTGTTTACCTATATGGTGCTTAAGTGCATATCTTTTTTTGTTTGTTTAAAGCATGATATTTCGTTTAAAGATCTAGTTTAAATGAACAGTTTGTATTGAGGAGGAGTGTGATTGCAAGAAGAAATCTCAGGTATTCGTGTTAATAAACCATGTTTCTATAACACTATGTAACACAATTTTTGTTCCTGGGTAGTAAGTGTTATTTCCTAATTGCTTATGCCTCAAAAGTATAGAAAATGGCTATTATTCCCCACAAACTTTGCTTTTGTGACCAGGACAGTGATATTTTGAAATTTACCTATTTCCAATGAGAAAATAGGCGAATTTGTGTCTTTTCGTTCACATAAAGTCAGAAAAAAACAACATATGAATCCAAATTAACATGTATTTATACTAAAGTAATACAAAAATGACTACAAAAGATTTAGAAGTGTTTTTGAGATTTACAATTATACTGTAAATCACTTTCACGAATCAGCCCCCAAATGTAGTCTCCCATCATGTTCTCATTATACTGTCCTTGGTAGCGGCGTTCAAAGTACAGTATATCCTGGTGGAAGCGCTCGCCTTGCTCCTCCGAGTATGCTCCCATGTTCTCCTTGAATTTATCAAGATGAGCATCAAGGATATGGACTTTGAGGGACATCCTACAGCGCATTGTGCCATAGTTCTTCACCAGAGTCTCAACCAGCTCCACATAGTTTTCGGCCTTGTGATTGCCCAGGAAGCCCCGAACCACTGCGACAAAGCTGTTCCAAGCCGCTTTCTCCTTACTAGTGAGCTTCTTGGGGAATTCATTGCACTCCAGGATCTTCTTTATCTGTGGTCCGACGAAGACACCGGCTTTGACCTTTGCCTCAGACAGCTTAGGGAAGAAGTCTTGAAGGTACTTGAAGGCTGCCGACTCCTTATCTAGAGCTCTGACAAATTGTTTCATAAGGCCCAATTTGATGTGCAGTGGTGGCATCAGCACCTTCCGGGGGTCCACCAGTGGCTCCCACTTGACGTTGTTCCTCCCCACAGAGAACTCGGTCTGCTGTGGCCAGTCCCGCCTGTGGTAGTGCGCCTTGGTGTCCCTGCTGTCCCAAAGGCAAAGATAGCAGGGAAACTTGGTAAAACCACCTTGGAGACCCATCAGGAATGCCACCATTTTGAAGTCTCCTATGACCTCCCAGCCGTACTCATCATACTTCAAGGCGTCCAGCAAGGTCTTGATGCTGTTGTAATCCTCTTTGAGGTGCACTGAGTGAGCCAGGGGAAGAGACGGGTACTTGTTACCATTATGGAGCAGCACGGCTTTGAGGCTCCTGGATGAGCTGTCAATGAAGAGGCGCCACTCATTCTGGATACAGGCGATTCCGATTGCCTCGAACAGACTGGTCACATTGTGGCAGAAGCAGAGCCCATCTTGACGGGTGAAGAAGCTGGAAAAAGGTTGGTGACGCTTCCTCTGATCTGCGACTTGCACACTTTCATCCAACAAGTTCCACTGCTTGAGCCTAGACGTCAAAAGCTCGGCATTGGACTTGGTGAGACCAAGATCTCTAATCAAGTCGTTGAGGTCTTTTTGGTTGGGGTAGTATGGGTTTCTCTCCTCAGCTCCACCTCTGAAATTGTCATCTGGATCTACAACGTCTTCCTCGCTCTCTGACTTGCTGCTCTCTTCTAAAGACGGCTGCTCTCTCTCCAGAGGAGTGGGTATGGGGATCTCATGGCAGTGTGGCACCGGGGCGATGGATGAAGGAAGGTCCGGATACGTGATAGCAGGTGCATTCTTGCCAGTCCGACGTTTGGAAGGGTCCACCATGCAGAAGTAGCAGTTGCTTGAGTGGTCAGTGGGTTCCCGCCAAATTCTTGGGATAGCGAACTTCATGGCTCTCTTTTCCCTTCTGTACCATCCTACAAAAATACATTTATTTCACCCATGACTAATGTGTAAGAGATTCTCGCAACATTTTTCATATATGATATATTTTTTCAATAACATTGAAAATTGCAAAACATTTTAAAATTAAAAACTTTTACAATTTTAAAAATTTTAACAAATTTTAAAACATAAAATTCTGAGCAACAATTGTCCATCTTACCTTCCAGAGTTTTTATGCAGTGCTCGCAGGTGAAATGAGGTGCCCAGGGTTTGTCTTGATCCCCGACAGGCATGCCGAAATATGCCTTGTAGGCCTCACACATCTTAGCAGATGCTTCCATGGAGTACTTTTTCGCTCTTGTCTTGATAAATTGGCTGCAGACATAGCAAAATGCGTCTGCCGGATGCTTGCAGCCTCTTGATGCCATCTCAGAAAAATGCAGATATGTATCCACTTAGGCAGCTGGAACTAAACTGAACTGGTGGGCTTAAGGCCCCTGTATTTATACTATTATTTATATTACTGGAAAGTTCTAGAAAGTTCTAGAAGTTACTCTCAGCTAATCTCAGCACTGAATCTATCTGGAATGTTCTGGAAAATAGGTAAATTTCAAAATATCACTGTCCTGGTCACAAAAGCAAAGTC
This sequence comes from Polyodon spathula, assembly GCF_017654505.1. Lineage (NCBI taxonomy): Eukaryota > Metazoa > Chordata > Actinopteri > Acipenseriformes > Polyodontidae > Polyodon > Polyodon spathula. The sequence continues at coordinate 12,315,460 of NC_054538.1, read as the reverse complement.
TGTGGGGAATAATAGCCAGGAACTAAAAAAAAATAAAAATAAAATTGTTACACGGTGTAATCCGTGCGGCCTGGCGATGCGTACTTTATTAATATTAGTAAGCTACTTTTAATATTGTTATGCATACTAATTTATGTTTTCCACTTCTTCTGCCACACTTCAATCCCTATCTGCACAAATTAACAGATGTCTGTTGTGTTAACATGAGATGCAAGCAAAGTCCAGTTGGCATGTAAAAGTGAATTGGAAAAAATAATAAAAAAAGTTTTTTTGACAATGCAAACATTTGTGATCCAAAGTAAATTGAGCATTGCATACCTTTGTTTAAACGTGCGATTAATCTAGATAGATTTTTTAAATTGCACAATTAATCAAATTTTTTTTGTAACAGTTTGACAACCCAAATATATATATAGGTATGAAAAGAATTCCAGTTGATCAGGTTGATGGGATTTGTAAATTGGCGTCTAAATGTTTGTTGGGTTATAAACTTTGGTCACAATAGATTGTCAGCTTTTGAAGACTGAAGTAGCCTCTATTTTCTTTACAGAGCAATATACATAGAGATAGAACCGTTCAATCTTGCCCTCCGCTCACCCACAGTGGTGGTTTTGTCATCTGATCCACTGAGTGCTAAGTTGAAACCACTAAGCTACTGGTAAAATCCATATTTTAACCAGAGTTATAAGTGTATAAAATTACCACCTTTACTCAAGTCCCCTAATCCACCAAGCTCAGTTTTATAGAAAACAATCAGCTGCTAAACTAGTCCATACACAATAAACACAGTATCGATGGCAGCCTTTGAAGAATAATCACCACGTTTAGATCAAAGCCATTCATCTCAAATTCTTACACAGCTTTCTTTTATTTAAAGAATGTTGTTATGGCATTTTCACAGCATCTTGGAATTATTTTTCATAACAACTATATTAGTTTGCCCTTAACCTTGGATGTGTCCTTGACCTGGAAATTACCAAGCATCTGTTCCTTGTTAAAACTCCTTGGATGGCCTCCACTATGCAACATGCTGTCGGCAAGTTTATTTTATTGTATAGCCCATATAAATAACAAAGTTATAGCAATACTTCACAAACCATGAGCACACCTACATCATAGAACTTGGATGAACTACTTTCAGATTATCAAGAGATTTGGCAGTAAATTATGGTTATTGGTTCCAGTCAGGGCGGCACGGTGGCGTATTGGTTAGCACTGATGCCTCACACGCCAGGGTCCTAGGTTTGAATCTGGCCTAGGGGGTCTGTCTGTGTGGAGTTTGCATGTTCTCCCCGTGTTCGCATGGGTTTTCTCTGGGTACTCTGGTTTCCTCCCACAGTCCAAAGATATGCTGTTCAGGTTGACTGGTCACTCTAAATTGCTCTCGGTGTGAGTGTGTGTGGTGCCCTGCGATGGACTGGCGTCCTGTCCAAGGTGTGGTCCCGCCTTGCGCCCTGTGTCTACCAGGTTAGGCTCCAGCTCACTGCGACCCTGTAAAAGGATATAGCGGTGAATGATAATGGATGGATGGTTCTAGTCAGGGGTGCAAATCGTTTTGAAAATTGGTGATAAACTGTTTTGAAAGTTAGCATCAGAGAGCCTACTGGTGCTAAATTATCAAACCCTGTCCAAATCAAGCCCCCCCCCCCCCCCCCCCCCCCCAAACCCCCCAAACCTCTCTGTGTATGAAGATGAGTGTGGGTGGGTCATGTGAGTAGTCCAGACACAATGAGAAACTATAATCTACTGTACCCTATAGCACCAAATTTACATCCCCGACAGTACATCCATTACATTGACCAAGACTGAATGTTACAAGTGGTTCATTCATATTACTCTGTAAACGCTTATCATCCATAAGTCAAGCACCCAAGTGTTTTCATGTCTCCAAAAGCTACAGTATTTATACAAGCTAAAAGACAGTTGCGACAGAACTGCTTGTACCTACAAGGTATCATTTATTCAGCATTTACTCAAAGCAGTGTGAGTCTCTACCTCTTCCATAAGCTTCACTAGAGTGTCCTCAATGGATATTGGACAGTAGCTGAATATGTTTAATATGTATGTATCTGGTAATTATTTCACTAAGTTCCCTAGTTTATGTCAGTATTAGTCTTTCACAACACTTGACAAAGGAGTATTTTTCAGATTGTATTTGGTCTATTATTGTTCATTTAAATTACTTTAACTAGATTCACAGTGAAAAGATGGGGCAATATGTTAACTCTTTCTCGATCTGCAACCCAAGCAGGAAATGGCTCATTGGGAATTGATTCAAGATCTAACCCCCAAACGTTTGGGAACCCCAAACGTAAAGGGAAATTATCAGATAAATATGTTTTCCTAGACTTGACCAAATAGCTGGCAAAAAGATGAGATTCTAAAAGTAATTATTAACAGTGTCATGCACACAAGACAGATGTCTTGAACCTAACTATCCCAATACAAAACTGAGACTACAAATACCAATTAATAATGAAAACTACAAATTAAAAGCAACTTGTAGTGCTCTAGCAGCTCAAAGAACCACTCCCTGCTACGGCACTCGTTCTCTGACACATGCTGGCCTCACACGCAGGCCCTGTGAAGTGTGGGAGCTCTGATATCCAAGTCAGAAGTTTCAGCAGTGTTCAGTGTAAAGCAACAAAACCCAATTGCAGGTTACAAAGAAATGTTGACTTTTTTTTTATATCTCTTTCTTCAGTGACAAAACCACTTAGCGTGCAGAATACCTTTAGAAGAATGTAGAACCTTCAGGAAATCAATCACTTCAAATTCCTGTTGTGACAATAGACTACTATTAGTACTGCTTATTAAACGTAAGCTTTCCAAATACAAAGTAACCCTTTCTGTCATGTGAACTGACCCACCCCCCCCAAAAAACCCTTTCTTACTTCATATTAATGGTACACGACACTAAAAAAATAAATACATAAATAAAAACAATAAATCATGTGTTCTGATTGTTTCTACTGTTATATAACTAACACGGCTCCATTCCTATGAGGAAGTGTGTGTTTCCCTTTGCTCGTTGCTTCAAAATAGGGCCTGCTGTATTTTTTATGATACATGTGATATAAATTGCAGTAAATTAACTACATAATTGTCTATTTTACCCTCATACTGTGTGTTACCCTTTCTGTTATTAATTGAATACCTTCCATGTGTTTGATTTCCCTATATTCACACCACACAGTACATTTTGTTCATCATGAACTGCCTTGGTTATATAATGTATGTACCAGTATATGATTTGTGTATTAGTTTAAATCAATGTCTGTACTACCTGTTCTGCGTTGTGATTTGGAGTTTGCCTTTTTTTGAAAACTTAAAACTGTTTTACTAAATTGCATTTGTGCCAGCTGTTCATAGTATCTACAACCAGTAGATTTCAGTGATTTTCTTTAAGAAGTTAATTATCTGCTCAGTGCTGATAGTTTTGAAATCCTCACAATGAACAATGCGCATGTATAAACATAGATATATTTTATTTGTCATTTAAAAAAGTACATATAAAAGTTAACATGTGAATTAAATCATTTGCATTGTGCATCTGCATTATTCTCATATTGTCAAAATAACATAACAAAACTCTCATAGAAATATATAAAATGCAAATCAATTAATCTGAAGAGAATGAAAAACAGCTGTTACACATTTACTATACAGTTGTTAGTGTAAATGCATGGTTTAATCTGGGTTGTATATGTTTGTGGAAACAATAGATTACATTATGGTACCTACATTAAAAACATTCTAATTAGACATCTATTATACTCAAATAGATATAAACCTATTAGCAGATTTATTTATTTATTTTTTTATACACAATAATATTATTTCATGAATGTATTGTGCTGCAATGTCCAGTACTTTGGCTTGTGTTGTCATGCCAGGAACCCCTTAGTATGAAAAGAGCACAGACCTAGTGCATTTCTTTTCCTGGTTAAATTAGGGTATTAATAACAACATCATCCATCAGAAGACATCTCAAGCCACTACAATCTGCCACAAAAGCAGGGACTGTTTGTGGACTATCCAAAGTCACCATTATGGATGTTTATGGATAAGAAGAAATGCAAAAAGTAAAACCATTTGTCTTGCTGACGCTGATGCCTAATTGCCTATATCCATGTATTATTTGTTTTGACAGTTGCTTCCTCTTTCCTCTCTTTACAACATTCCTGCTATGGGTTGCAGGTAACGCCAGCGTCCTCCACGTGTCCACAGTTAGTCTTTCCCCAGCCTGCGAATCTGCACTGAAGGATCGTTTCTTCTGTCCCTGTGCAGGCAACGTCATCCATCCAAATGAATCCAGAGCCTGGAAGAACAAACAATAGCATTAAGTACTATTGCGGTTTTTGTAAAAACTACATCACATTTTTTGATGATTTCTTTTTTAAACTGTATTTTTCTTCTAATAAACGTCCTGTTTAAATTTTTTAAATTTTGTTTTTAATTAGGTCTATGGATTTGATTTTTCTCATATCTCCATGGTAACTCAAAGTCATATAAACTTTAGGTTCAGTAGACAATGGCTCCTCTAGGGAATGCACTTGCCACATTTGGTTCCTGTTGAATTTCCAAATTATCTGTCTTGTGTACAGTCTATAATGTATCAGCGTGACTAGGCCTAAGAGATTTCGCTCAATCCCTATTCCAATTCAAACTGTTTTGATCTCAGTTAATGCTGCTGAGGAGAACTAACAGGCTCAAAATGCTTTTAGCTTGGCCCCAGTGACAGATGAAGACAAGACATAAGACTCAGGGTAAACCTGAGTTCCATTCCATATCTGCTTTAATGTGTATTACCACTGTCACAGTCGGTTCTGGCACCCCTTTTGTGCTGAAGGTAATTAGATAATTTTGCATGGAAGGCCTCGGTTACAAGGGTGTGCAGTTCTTTGATGGACCCAGATTCAGTTAAAATATGTTTGCCCACTGATGATGGGAATGAGAATGCAGAGGTGGGAGCCCAGCTAACAAGATTTAAGTTTTTGCAGGTATCAGGCTTTTAAAGACTCACTCACATCTGTGAGCAGAACCTGACTCACTGAGAGCAGAAACTGACACAAGACTGTCACAGCTACTGGAAGCAGGCTGATCTTTGAGAAACACATTGAACATTTGTGAAATTGCAACAATTATTATAATGACTGTAATCTGTTTTAAAGAATATGAAACCAGTAGAAAATGTTATTAGCAGATCTGTGTAAGGCCTGTGAGAAGGAGTTCATTGCATTGAAGGTCAGACTGGTCAGATAAAAGTTCCAAACCTTCCTTATCAGGCAAAAGCATCTTTTTAAATTAGACTCAGAGTCTCAAAACATTCTGCCAGTGAGAGCAGAATGGCAGAATCTATGAAGCTCTGTTAATATGCCCGAAGCAATCAAACTAGGTTTGATCATAGTAAGAAAAAAAAAAAGTATTTAAATAAATAAGAAACCTAATATAATAACATTGAGTAAATGTATGATCAGTCCTAAGTTTTAATATTCTAGGTTGCATTTGCTGCTAAGCAGGTGCCTAATTAAAAATTAGCCTGTTGCCTTCTGTGTATATCAATGAAGTAAAATAGAATTGCAGTTTATAAGAGATTGCTATATTGACATCTGAATTAGAACTACATGTTATAAAATCATATAAAGTATAAACTGTAACTTACATATACAAGGACCCAATTTGTAACCTTGTCCTTACCTGCCTGTAGTAAAAGCAGTGTTTTTCGTGTTTTATATATATATATATATATATATATAATATATATATATATATATATATATATATATATATATATATACACACACACACACACACACACACACACATATATATATATATATATATATATATATATATATATATATATATATATATATATATATAAAAGTATGTGCAATTCTTGACACAACATATTTACTAGGTCTTACTTAACTTTACACTGCTTTTACTGCGTTACTGGAGAGTAAACTTCTATGAGGGTTATGTCATGAAAGTAATAACACAGAGGGGACCAGATTCTCAAAGCTTTTTAGTCCACATTTTTATCAATGGGATGTAGCCCAGCCAGGGTCTGGACTGGATCTAAAAACCTTTATAACCCATTACTGTACTGTTTACTATAAAGGTCACAAGAACAATCAGTGCAACATCATAACAGGATGCATTGCTGCACATTTCCAGTATATCCTATGCAACAGATAATATTTGTCTCTATGGGAGGTTGTAAAAGCTCTCTGTTAATAAAAGACAGACTTCTGGCTTTGGTCCTGACAGTTCCAAGAGTTAAACACCCTTCTCATCACACTGCTTCCACAGCACAAACATATTGGAGAAAACATTGTTTTCAGCTATTGTTTTACAGCTCTGCTCCCTGCGAAAGGAAACACTATTAGCCAAATGCCACCAGGACAAGAAATTACAGACTGGCGATTGGAACCAAGCCACTGCTGTATTAATTACATGTAACATAGACTTGTAGCATCAATGGAAATAATTTGATAACTTTCTGTTTTCTTTGTTTTTAAAGAGCTGTACACCATGTGCAATTAAATTTTGTGTTAAGATGTTTTTAGGCTGTGGTCATCACACATGAAATCCTAAAAAAAATATATATTACAGCATCCTACAATTTTCCCCCCTCCCAACATGTCATGAATCTTGCATGCTTTGCCAGGTTCCAAAACCTAGGCTTTTTTTTTTTTTTTTTTAACATATTTGCAGACTTTTAAATAACAAATGATAGATTAGACATTAATGTTGCTTCTCTTCTTTTAGTGCTGCAGATTTGTGACCTACAGCACAGAAAGCAGATGTTTAAGATTCTAATTCAGAATTATTTAACATTTTGGTTTATGGGAGTTTTTATAATTTTTATTATTTGATAATAAATGAACAAACACACTGAACCAAATATAGTCAATTTCAGTGTCTATCACATATTATCCAAGTGCAAATCCAGGTGAGGCAGACAGGGGGTGCTGTCAATTTCAACGGTGTTGCACAGCTAAGAGCACTGATATAAGTGTATTCTCAAGAATGAGGATTTAAAACTATGTAGTACCTGCATATTTTAAATTTCCTTCACGTGGTAACTGATTTTACTTTACACCTCAGAATAACTTCACAATACAGGTTCAGGCACAGGTTTTTAGTTTAATTTTTTTTTTTCTTTTGGACAAATTTACATAGCCTAAAAAAGAAAAGAATCAAAAGATTTCCTGCACAACAAAAAAAAGTTCTTTTAAATCTGTTTTTATTCATGACAGGCAAGTTGGTTGAAGCCAACACATGCTGGTGGGTGCTGGGTTTTATTTTATTATGACCTGCCAATGCAACTTAATAGAAAGGGAAGCAGCAGGATGATTCAAAATCCAAATCCAGACTATGACAACAGCAATGCAATGGGCTTTTACCAGCATGTCGTGGCCCCACAAAATCACTAAGGTGGTCTCATTTGAGAAACACCAGTCTAGAACAGTTTTAAGAAATATCAAAATGTATATATATATATATATATATATATTATATATATATATATATATATATATATTATATATATATACTATATTTTAACTGTAGTAAAAGACGACTAGGCAAAGAGCTCAGCATGTGATCAGCATCGGCATAAGTATTTCATCCAATCTGAACTCCACTTGAGGTAGAAATAATGGTGTTGGGTAGGTTATCGGTGTAGTTCACTAGTCACACCAGAACCAGGCGGTGGAAAATTTATTGGGACACTTATTTACTCCTCTTTGAAAGCTTAGACGATAAAGACCACCACGACTACCAACTATTTGTTTTTGGTTTTAATTCGTGCCGTTTGTATTCTCCGTGCATCATGTAAGAACTCAACAGTTGTGTGTGTTTTGTTCTTTTGAATGTTTTTATCTGTAGCATATTGTTTGCATTTCACCCAGGGTTTTAATTCTAACAAATGAAATTAGTTTAATGATCTTGAATAAGTCCTCAGTGGACCGTACTGCACACATCACAAAATAGCCACCCTATTTGGCAGGCAGCCTCAAAATGAGATTTGGATGACCATGGAGACTGAACGATGGGAGGTCCCTCCTCAGCTCTGAGGATTAATAGAGAAGACATTAATTAAGTTTTGGAGGGTTTTTATTTATTGTCTCCAACACATTCTATAGGTCATTAACACTATTACAAACCAGACCATTTCAGTGTATGTGAGAAACACATGGTTATTATTTGGTTATTTAGTTTTAAAGAGGATCTACTTACAATTTTATTGGGTACCAACTGCTTAAGATGACATACATTTCAACACACCACTGTAAAGAATAGTAAAGAAATAGTGGAGGGCTACATTTTGCATCCACTTAATATAAAAAAAAAAAAACTCAAAAATATCTTTAGATATAGTTACTACAGTATATAGGAACTGACAATCTCTGTTTTTGTTTATTTACAGCTACATTGCATAGTTGAACCAAAATAAAGATTTATTAATTTACTGGCATCCACTGCCACCCTATCGTGTTACATACAAAAATAAAAAAGGAAGATTGTATTAATTATGTTACCTCTCAATTAACAGGGTTTCATTGTATTACCAGTATCTTTTTAATATACTGAATTTTTCCAACATCAATCACATCTGAATATGTATGTTGTGTGTGTGTCTCTTACTGTATTGTGGATATTCTATTAGCTTTATAAGATGTTTAACCAATAATTATTATGCTGGATGTCATAAATTACCACAGAGGTGAGTAATAGGCAACACTAAATACCTCAAAATCAAATGATATGATAACTTTATAAATGAATGAACCATTTTAATGACTACATTCTTAATAATTACACAAACACAAAGCAATCCTGGCAAGACGTTAAGATAATGAGTTGATAAAGCACAACCCAAACTACAACTCAGGAAGGAAATGTGTCTTCCCTTGGGCTCAGAATACGTACAGAAATTACTGTGATAAAGACAATGCAATTTAACTCAAGAATTGAGCATGTTCTTTGAAGTATTTTAACTAGCTGATGTAATGTTATATGGCACACAGTAAGCTAGTACGTTTCATAATTTGACTCTCATAGTTTTGTACAGCATTTATTTTTATTTTTATTATGAACTGTTTTTAGTTTTCTTTTGTTTTGACATGCCCCCAGCAAAACTACCTGAGCTACATTTTCCTATTTCAAAGAAGATTTGAAGTACAGTATGTCTGGAAATAGGACCCTTATCTTTTGGTAGAATTGGTGACGTTCTGGTGGAGTAGATCCCTGCAAAATTCTGAAGTTACAAAGTAGCTGCCTAAACCGACCTGGGGCTGCAAACCAATGAGGTGATGCAGGAATCAAAATTCACCTGCTGGTCTTGTCACCTAGTCAATGGAAGAGAACGACACTTGGGTCAGCTGTTTCCAACCTACCTTGCCCAAATCTTGCGGTTTTATGAACATCCTTGGCTCCTTTGAATCCCAGCATCCTGCAGATCACGTCTCCATCCTTTTTGTCCCAGCCGTCATCACACACTGTCCCCCAGCGCTTGTCGTAGTGCACCTCCACCCGGCCCTCAGAGGGTGAAGATCCGTTCACCAGCCGAACTATGGTTTCATCTGCTCCTACACAAACCAGATACTATCTGTTAACAAATGAGAGCCTGGGGCGCTGATGGTATTAGTCTGTCTAATGAAAGACAAAAAAAATCATGGAATATTGGTTTGCTTTTGCAAGCATTTCTTCAGTGGTGTGTTTTCTTCCCACAAAACGTGATTAGGTAATTATTGAAAAGTAAACAAGGAGAAAGACAAAAAGAGAATTCAATAAAACCAAGAGACACCCATGGGAGGAGTGGAACACTACAGAAACAATGTTACCCGTGGGGTCATGAAAATAAATCCACAATCTAAGTGGTTTGCTCTCCACTTAAGGGGTCACCTCTAGGGTGTTTTAATCAACTGATCCAACATTTTAAGGTTTTAATTATAATGTAACCTTTGTCGTAAGATAATTTTTTTGTATTATTATTTTGTGGTCCCAAAGACAAAATTGTATGGAATGCAATAAATATTGCTCCACATTCAACTCCATTCATTAAATGAATGTTACAGTAATCCGCAACGTGTCCTTCCAGAAAAAAAAAAAAAAAAAAAAAACTCCTCTGGTCTATATATAGAAATATCATCACACATGAAATACCAGGCTAAGAAATACCAGACTCACATACAATTTTGGTAAAATGAAATAGATATAGGGGCAGGAAATTAAACCAAGAATTACACCAAGAAGCCATGGATGGCCGGATATCTGGATATCAGATGTCACTAATCCATGCAGCCCCTGGGCATCTTGTTAAGACTGTGACAAAATCGCATGGATGGGCTTCAAAATCAGAATGCCTGTTAGATACTAACTCTTGGAAAAGGAATGTCTTATCACTAGGGTTTTGCTTATGGAAGTGGAAAGATCCCCTCAGAGCTTCTTAACAATGCAGGATTGGACACAGAGCTTTGGAAAGTATGAAATTGTGAAAGTGCTTACATAGGAGTGAAATGTGATACCAATTATCCCTTTCAAACAAGAAATAGCCCTTAGAATGGGCACATGTTCTACCACAAATAGGCATAATTCTTCAGTTGGGAGTTGATGTTGTATACAATTAGGCATTCTAAGATGAAAAGCCTGTCTGCTGTGTACAATCAAATATAATTTAATGCCAATTATTTTTATTTATTTATTTTTACCCAAGTTGATTATACTCCAGTTGTATCCAGCCGTTTTATGGCTTTGGCTCAGTCTCTCATTCTATGTTCATGGTACACTACCATGTATGGAAAACAAAAAATGCCCAGCAGTGTTAAATTTTAATCCGGTTTTGAAATAGTTGACTGAAAATTGCAATGTGTAATCCCTTGCGTGCTGATCGTCAGGGTGAAGTGATTTAGCAAGCCCAGATCAGCCCAATCAATACCATATCTTTGAAGACATTTAGAAGCACAATAAGAATAAAAAAAAAATAATAATAAAAAGGAAGTAATGATTCAGAAAACTGAATATTTGATTTTAGTTTAAATGCCAGCAGGTTTATTACTTTTGAATCTGAGATTTTGAAAGTGAGTAGATTTTTTATTTTTATTATTACAGATGTTATTGAGCTACTGGCCCCTGGAGGACAGGCCAATCAGATTCTCTGTAGCATGGTGAGAATAAACAGTCCCTGCCTGTTTTGCCTCCCTAACCCACAAGATTACCAGCGCCAATGCTACTCTACTGCAGACCCATGCTCCTCTAACTGTATGACTCACCCTGTTTGAGACCATCCCTTTACGAAATCAATTGACTCAAGCTTGAAAATGGACCACAGGAAAAACTATGATGTACTATTCAAACTTCATTTGCTTTTTTTCTGTACATTACAAATGCTCACCCAGAGCAAAAATATTAACAATTCCTATTATGGTGTATGGTTTATTGACAAATAAAGCTAATAATAGATCAGATTGTGCAGCAGGCACAGTTAACACACATGTTCATTTGCTGGGAGTGGATGTTCTTTCTTCTTTTGACCCCATGGTGTATTCTTTTGAAGCAAGGGGAATTGCAGGAAGGACCAGTCAAATATGTACCCTCATTAGCTTCTTACTAGTTTTATACTGTTAAAATGATTTTATCATTTGCCTTTGCACATTCTTAGAAATGGGGTGATACCTAAAAGAACTGGATGTACCAACATCCTAGTGACTCCACTGGATAGCTCTATAGTTTAGATAAAACAACATGAAACTGCACCTGCTTTTTTGTATGAATATGTGCTACAGATCAAAGGTGAAAACAGACCTTCTGCTATAACATATAGCATATTATGTTGACTTGTTCCCAGCAGGTCAATGTTGACATACAGTGAGGTCTATAAACCCAGGCATATAATTTAGAAGAAGTTTCTGTCTTCATAAAACAAGGAACAGAGGTATTATAGAATATATGTTTGCCAGACAATTCATGATTAAGAAGAGAACATTGCGAGCTCCTGAGTGGCGCATCCAGTAAAAGCACTCTCGTAGAGTGCAGGATGCACCCTATAGTCTGGACGTAGCCGGTTCGAGTCCAGGCTATTCCTTTGCAGACCGAGGACGGGAGCTCCCAGGGGGTGACACACAATTGGCCCGGGGGGGGGGAGGGTTAGGATGGCCAATCCCTGAGGTCTGGCCAGGCGCTTGTGGACTTGCCTGTAAGCTGCCCAAGGCTGGTTAACCTCCCATGCTGTAGCTCTGGGTGGGTGCATGGCAAGTCTGCAGTGTGTAAAAAAGCAGGCGGCTAATGGCACATGCGTCAGAGGACAGCATGTGTTCATCTTCACCCCTTCTGTGTCATCACAAGGGTGGTAGTGGTGAGCTGAGCTAAACAAAATAATTGGACACTACTAAACTGGGGAGAAAACAACATAAAAAAAATTGGCGACGACTAAATAAATTGTTTTTTAAAAAATTACAATTGTCATGATATGGACAAGAAACAGCTTGGATATATTTCAAGTTCTCAAACTTTGTAATCACAGTTAAAAATGACCCCTGTGCTTTTCTGTGCAGTGTCATGTGGATTGGAAGACTCCGAAACAGATTCAGAAACTTAGATGAATAAACATAATAAACATGCTGGATCTGTTCTTTGGTCTGGTAAATATCAAGCACATAAAACACAAATACAATACACTAATACTGTCATATAGTGCACTAAGAATACGGGGAGTCCCTGCTGAAAACTGATGGGGAGGTGGGAACTGAAATAATATTTATATGCCTCTTCCTGAGCACAAGCAGGTATATAACATACCAGACAAGAAAATAGGTTATTTAATAAGAGTAACACCCTGTTCAAGCTTGAACTTTTCAGTAAAGTGACCTGATTCAGTTTTTTCTTGAACCAGCTTAACCAGCTCCTCAACCAGCACCAAGTCTGCAAAGCCAGTAGGACCAGATGAAGGGAAGCAAATATACCCACTCATTATTTATATCATTATTTTGAATTTGTGTCTTTACTTCTTACCTTTCCATTTCAAGCTTAACAAACAAACATTCTGTTTCGGTAGGATACTTAGACAAAGTTAAGGAGAGACAACAACATACAATATATCAGCCACACTACAATGGACAGTATGATTGTTGGAACAGTCAATCTAAATTTCAGCTGTGACTTGAGATTGGATGAATACTTTTTGGTGCCACTCAAACTTTATATACCATTGTTGGTTTGTATAAGTAGTTCACTTCCTCCATTGATTTACTTCTTTTTAAATAAAGACAGTATGACATGGACAACAGTGGCTGACCAATAAACTGCACCCGTTCTATTTATTTTATTCATTGATGTAACCAAGATTTACCCATTGAGACCGAGGCCTCATTCACAAGGAGGTCCTGGAAAACAATGAAAAGAATTACAATGTAAACAATGACAATTCTGTGTACAAATAACATGATAAAAACGGTAGCATACAGAGATCAAATAAATACAGTAAATAATAGAGTAGATATATATATATATATATATATATATATATATATATATATATATATATATATATATATATATATATATATATATATATATATATATAAGGTTGGACTGAAGGAGAAGCATTGGAGTGGAGAGAAATCACTGATATTGTACAGCTATATTACACTACAAAACAACTGAGGCATCGGTGTAAGATTATTGTTTACATTTAAAATGTTTAAACTTCAAAATGTGTAGTGGTGAGAGACTCAGTTGATGAAGTTTAGAAGACTGTCAAGAGTTATTATTGTAACTGCAACTGAATAAAATATTTTGCATCAGTTTGTCAATTTGTTGATCCAACACTGCAGTCATATTGTACACATCTGGATTTCATTAGTATTTTTTTTAATTGTTTAAATCTGCGAATCCCTGCTGCCAATTCTAACTAGGAAGTGCTGCTAAAAACGAAGTGCTTTCCTGACTGGCCTGGGGGGAGTGATTGTGTAATGAAGGTGTGAATGTGTTACACTCCTGATTTTCTCACATTAATGACACTATAAAGCCTCCTTCACTATTAAGCCTGTATACAGTATTATGGCCTACATTAGCAGTCCCAAACATATCATGCCTGTGTTAATTGACCTCTCTGATATACTAACATGATGTAAACTAACAACGCCTTCTAAAAACGTGGGTGTAACACAACTCACTGCACAAAGATAACTAAAATAAAATCACATCTTATATTCCTTGACAAACAGTATTTCTAAAAGATCGATTTGCTTTGCTGAAGAGAACTGGAGGAAGCTGCGCAGTTTAAGCAGTTATAGTTCAAACAGTTCCTTAACTACAACTATCATTATTGTTTATCCCAACAGCCAATCAGAGTGCATGGTTTTACCCCATTGTGACTGAATACACTTTTTTTTTTATTCACGGTGCAGAAGTCACATGACTGCTCGCTGACGGCAGCACATGCATTAGTATATGTAGCATTGCATCCCCAGAGGTTGACTGTTACATTTCATATTACATCCCTGGGAACGAGACTTGAAGTAATATTATTTAACCACGATAGAATCCTTGAGATATACAGTACATCTCATTTCAAAGGGGGTCCTGGCAAGATAAGGCGGCAAGAAATTACATCACAAAATCAATGGCAAGAAGACACAAATCATTCAACAACCACATCAATAGTAATGCAAAATAAAAGCATACAAAAGTAAAACAATTCCAATTTACGTGATCCTGGTCACTATCAGTATTTACAGGACTTGCAACCCTGGTCAGATTTAAAATCAATGTTTATCAGTGATCTAAAAATGTACTGCGAGAGGCCATTATGTTTGATAGCAATGTGTTCCAAAGATGAGATGCCTAACATTGAAAGGCACGTCGGCCCATATTAGATCTCAATTTAGGGATTTTAAAAGTAGGCATATCATTTGATTTTAGTGCACAAGTAGAGTTACACATCTCTAACAAAAATTTAAAGTAACTTGGAGCATTTCCCATGTACACCTTATAAACTAAACAGAAGACAGGGCAGAGCCTTCTATTCTCCACACTGAGCCACCCTAAAGTTTCATAGAGAAAACAGTGGTGCTGGTTGTAATCTGCATTCAGTATAAATCTTGTATCACTGTTATAGATGGAAACCAACTTTTTCAGAACTGTATGGGATCCACTCATGTATACTGAATCAGCACAGTCTATAAAAGGCAATACCACTTAGGTTACCAAACAAAAATGACCTTCTTAAGAAAAACACTGCTGTTTAAGTCTGCATTTGCCTAACAGATGTTCAATATGGTATTCAATCATGCCATAAACCAAGGTATTTATATTGTGTTACAGTTTCAACACTCATTTGATATAAGAGCAATTACAATTGCTCACTTTAGGTGCAGACCCAAACAACATGTGTGACAGGGTGGAAGCCCTGCCTGTGTAAATAGTGTGTGGGGATAGTTTTGGATTTAAGTTTGGTTAATTCCATTCCTGCCAAATACACGTGTGGAATGTGGCTGGGTCTTGATTGAATAATGGATCATCAATCAAGTCCCAGCCTTATGGTATAAAAGCAAGGAGAAATCCTGTTTCGTGGTGAGTGTTTAGTAGCTGTAGTGAACGTGAATGCTCAGCCTACAAGTGTGTATTTTTTAGTTTGATCCTTTTTGTTTTGCTCCCTTGCTTATTCATTCCTGTTTATTTTGTGTTTAACAGAAGTTTGCAACAGTGCTTTAAAACGACACCTTCTGTTTCTGGGTCTGCTTTCCTGCCGCTGACCAGCCTTGACCGCAACGCTACCCTGCTACAGCATGGCTTTAGTTTTAGTAGTATTTAAAACCAACCTGCTATTTACTGGTTCATTTTATAAAGCACCATAGTCTTTTTTAAGGTTATTTTGGATTTCACAACATCCATTGATAGAGGACTGTATCTGCATGTAAATGAAATAAAGTAAGTCAGACTCCACTTACAAAGATATACATATAAACATACATTGTTTAATTATTGTGGCATGTTTTTATTTATTTTTCTTTTTTAGAGAAAAGTGGCAGTTGGTAAAACTCACACTCAGAAATTTAAGATAAAAAAAGTATTTCTTGTTTTGCCTATTTTTTTTTTTTCAGAAATACCTTCTATAATGTTTTAGCAACTATGTTAGTGTTTTTGGAACCTTTCCTTGTATAATAATGTTTAACCTCTCTTCTGAGAATAGTGGTTGGGAGTGTGGCTACACTGAAAACAGTAAAGAAAGGGAGTGGGATTGTGAGAGTGATGTCATTGGGAATGTGATGTCAGAGGACTGTATTGGTACTGTGGTTTGTACAAAACTCACCACTGGAGGCCCTGCTGCTACTTTCTGTGTTAAAAAGCGTCAGACAAAGAAACAGAAATGCCTGAAATGTGTATCTCATGAATCTCGGATACTTGTACTATGCATTTACTCATCTTTAACATATGTCTTGGTGATTTAAAATGACTGCGTCGCTTTACTATACGTTCCCTATGATTTATTACACTTTGCTATGCTTTACTACTGTTTACAGCAGTTAATCTTTATAAGAAATATTCTGTAACATTGTTGTACAGAAACTACATCTCTGTCATTCAGTTTCAGTCATGATTGGCAGATAATAGGCACCAGTTGTATCTAAGACGACACAGATTTACTTTGAACTCTGGTTGAAAAGGACAACAGTCCTTGTCTAAGAACCTCAAGTTTGCCTGTTTGCCCACAGCCTCTGTGCATTTAATGCTGCTCTGGCTGCTCGTGGTGGCTCTACACCCATCATGTTATCCCCTGGCCATAATGTCAACCTTAAAAGGATTTATAGCCATCATTGCATTGACAGTCCATTCAATCTCCTTACCAAGTCTCCAAACTAATGGTTCATTTTTTGCCAGAGAATGTCACAATTCCCTGACTAGTTTGGTAAACAACAGGTACACCACAACACAACTCTCGTGGCCTGTTTGCTCCTGTATTTCCTTGAGGATATGGCTTCATAGATCAATATATATAAGGACTTACAAGTGTGTTGAAACCAATTGCTTACAGAGACAGTTGTAGGATTTCCGACCTCTGATTGACCTAGGTTTGGATGGATGTCAAACCAAAATACACAAAAATTAGTCATCAAACATTTCTGCTAAATAAATTTCAACTTAATGAAGCGCTATTTTCCTTATAAAGGAATAGTTCCAATAAAATACAAGCCTGAAGGCAACATCAGAAGAAAACAAAGACAGATCCCCAAATGAGATACAGATGGACAAGTGGCGTATACAGTATGTAGTCAATTTGACTTGATGCAAAACTTGATGCAGTTGATTCAAGTGACTTGACCTGCTTGGTACGTGGATTTTTTTTTGTTGTGATCAATTTTTTATTTTATTTTTAATAACAGAAACAAGCATAAAAACAAAAAAATTAAAAAAATAAACTATTTACAACATTGCCAATGCTTGCACATTAAAATAATAATAAAATAACTAAGAAAAAGTTACTACAAAATTGTTATCTAAAAATAAAATTACATAAAAAATAGAAGCTAGTATGAAGGTAATGGAAAGGAAGCCCATATCATTTAAATATCAGCGTAGCCAAATCGGCAGCAGTAGGAGGCGTAGGGTCTATCCAAAGCCGTAGAATTGATTTCTTGGCTGCAGTTAACCTTGCCAGAAGTTTCCTGCTCTGGTGTAGAGAAAGGCCCAGGGAGGAGTCATCATTCAATAGAAATACAACCTGATTTTTTATGATATGAACCTCCGTCAGCTCAGTAATAGTTTGAGCTACACTGTCCCAGAACGCAGCCACAATCAGACATTCCCAAAACATGTGTAGGTATGTGCCTACTGCACCAGCCTGACAAACTGCACAGAGCGGACTAGGGGACCTTTTCATTTGAAAAAGTATGTATGGAGTAGCATATGCTTTATGGATAAGTTTAAAGTGTATTATTTGGTGAGCTGGGTTCTTGGAAGCTAAAAACGTATTGTTCCATACATTGTCCCTATCAGGAGAAAAGCCCAGCTTTTCCATTTCAAGCTCCCAAATTTTTGTAACTGGCAGAGTATCACATGGTTGTTTTAGCAAGTGACCATAGATAGTTGAGACTGTCCCTCGTGAACAGCTGTCTGTCACCAGCCAGTCTATCAAAGGATGACAACATACATCTGAGTCCCAAGGAACCCCATAGGCATGTAAAGCAGACCTTAATCTTAAATATAGAGATAAATCTTCCTTGAGTTCCTGGAACGTTCGAAGGCCTTTACTGTTAAAAATATCTTTAAAACTATGCACACTGCTATTTGACCAGACAGGGTATAGACAAGGCTTACCTCCTGTCAGTAAATGATTATTATTCCAAATAGGAGAAGAATGAGAAAACTTAAATGGACCGCCCATAAATTTTTCCACATTGTACCAAGTTTTTAATGAATTAGCAACAATAGGGCCAAATTTGAAATTTAATTTTTTCTTGGGGATGCCAGTAAATAATAAGTCCTGTAGTCTATGTGGGTGAACTATAACTGCTTCCAAATTGCGCCAGGAGACCTTTGAGCCTAAGTTGGTCCAAGTTTTCAAGGCTATAACTTGAAAAGCTCAATAAGAACATAAGAACATAAGAAAGTTTACAAACGAGAGGAGGCCATTCGGCCCATCTTGCTCGTTTGGTTGTTAGTAGCTTATTGATCCCAGAATCTCATCAAGCAGCTTCTTGAAGTATCCCAGGTTTTTAGCTTCAACAACATTACTAGGGAATTGGTTCCAGACTCCCACAATTCTCAGTCTAAAAAAGTGCCTTCTATTTTCTGTTCTACATGCCCCTTTATCTAATCTCCATTTATGACCCCTGGTCCTTGTTTCTTTTTTCAGGTCGAAAAAGTCCCATGCGTCGACATTGTGAATATCTTTTAGAATTTGATTATGCTTGATCAGATCGTCCCGTAGTCTTCTTTGTTCAAGACTTAATAGATTCAATTCTTTTAGCCTGTCTGCATATGGCATGCCTTTTAAACCCAGAATAATTCTGGTTGCTCTTCTTTGCACTCTTTCTAGAGCAGCAATATCCTTTTTGTAGCGAAGTGACCAGAATTGAACACAATATTCTAGGTCTTAGGTCTTACTAATTAATTAATTAATGCATTGTAATGTTTTAACATTACTGCCCTTGATTTAAATTCAACACTTTTTACTATATATCCATGCTAGTTTCTGGTGTAACTACATAAGCTGTTTGAAGTAATGAATTTTGTGTAAACTGGACCAGCTCTAGACCTGCAGGACAGTATAAATTGACAAACAATGTCTTAGAACGGTAGCCGTTCTAGCGCCAGCCAGTCTAAGGGCCACACGTCCAAGGGCAGTGTGAGCTGTGGCAGTCAGAGCGAGGACCTTTTCCAAATCTCTCCCAGTGGCTACTAGAAGCCTCATTCCCACCCTGACACCTAACGTCTGGATCCCCTGGACAAAGCGTACTCACTCTTTCTCCTCTGCTAGAATGAACACTGGTAAGTATCGGAATTCCTCTCTCTCATCTGCACTTCTACTGACAACATCCTACTTCTAGGAGTCTTTCCCCCTAAGTGACTGACTTCAACATGCTCCTGGACTGCCTTGGGCTCTCTCAATTTATCAACGTCCCCACTCAAACCCAAGGACACATCCTGGATCTGCTCATCACCAGGGGTTTTGACCTCTCCAATCTCTACGTCTCAGCTATCTCTCTCTGACCATTTCTTAATCACTGCTAATATTAATCTTCCTGCTCCTTCCTCCACTACTGATACTGTTATTTCCTTCCATCCCAAGAATGTGCTGAATGCTCTGAAACTCGGAATGTGTCTCTTCATCCCCTCTAACTGGTACTCTCCTGTCTTTGGTTGACGATGTGGTGACCCTCTACAACGCCACCCTTTCTCAGATCATTGACACCATTGCCCCACTTACAACCGTAGCGGTCAAGAAAGATCACAACTGCCCATGGTACACCCTCAAACTTCGATTGCTTAAGTCTGCCTGCCACAAGCTTGAGCGCAAGTGGAGGTTGTCTCAGCTAACGGTTCACAGAGAGATCTGGTCCGACCACCTCAGTGGCTACAGTGTGCACTCGCTGCTGCCAGGGTGAAGTACTTCTCTAAAATCATAACTATGGCACATGGTAAACCCAATGTTCTCTTTAAAACCACTGACCAAATCCTACATTCAGCCACAGATAGATCCATCTCCTGTTCATCCTCCTCTCTTACCTGTCATGATTTCTCCTCTTTCAGAAAGAAAATTAACATCTATTCTATGGTCTCCTGCCAGAAATCCAGTTTACTACTTAACTACCTTAACTCGCCCCTGGTTGCTCCTCCTGCTCTCTCCTCTCTCAATTATTGTTGTCTCCGGCCTACTGTTGAAATCAACTACTGCCAAGTGCCCCTTGGACCCCTGGCTGACTAATCTTGTCTGTCTCTCTGCTTCTGATCTTGCTCCTTCCATTATGCACACTTTCAACCTGTCCCTGCATTCATGCTCGGTTCCTGCTGTCCTCAAGTTTGCTCGAGTTAAGCCGGCATTCAAAAAACCCTCTCTCAACCCTGCTGTTTTATCTCCATCCCATCTCCAATCTCCCTTTCTCTCCAAAACTCTTGAAAGGGCTGCATCTAGTCAGCTGATGAAACATCTCATGGATAAAAATCTGCTTGAATCTCTACAGTCTGGCTTCAGGCCGCATCACAGTACTGAAACCGCTCTGCTCCGGATTGTAAATGATCTCATGCATAATGCTGATGTTGCTGCTCCCTCTGTGCTTGTCCTCCTTAACCTAACAGCTGCTTTTGACACCATAGATCAGCATTCTTCTTGACTGCCTTCAGAAGTATGTAGGGATCTCTGGAACCTGTCTCTCCTGGATATCCTCTTACCTATCTGGACGCAAGCAGTCTGTTTTCTATACTGGATGCAGTGGTGTGGCAAACCCAGTCACTTGTGGTGTCCCTCAAGGGTGTGTTCTTGGGCCTCTTCTCTTCAACATGTACATGCTTCCTTTGGGTCACCTCATCCACCAACACAGCCTCTAGTTTCCTCCTATGCGGATGACATCCAGTTCTACTTAAAACTCGACCCTAGATGTCCCTCTGCCATGGTCCGGCTCTCGGCTTGCATCAAGACATCAATGCCTGCATGTATGCCAATTTTCTTCACCTCAACACTAGCAAATCAGAACTCCTAGTAGGATCTAAAACTTAACTTAAGAATCTCAATATAACTGCCCTGAACCTCAGAAACTGTCTGCTGCTGCCTTCCCCCACTGTACAAAGCCTTGGTGTACTTCCAGACAGCAACCTCTCCTTTGATGCCCACATCTCCTCTGTGGTCAAATATTCCTTCTACCACCTTCAAAACATCTCCAAAGTCCGTCCCTACCTTTCCCTCCCAGATGTGGAGATACTCTGTCATGCATTTGTCTCCTCTCGACTACTGCAACACTCTCTATGGTGGCCTTCCGGCACATGCCATAAATCGACTGCAGCTAGTTCAGAATGCCGATGCCAGGATCCTTACTAGATGTTATGACAAAGACGGCTGTAGCGGGGACGTCAGACCAGAAGAAACATACAGTACTGCGAGATGAAATCATAAATGGATGTGCTGCTGTGCGGTTTATTATTATAAAATAAAACAGTACAAAAAACACGGCACGGTACTGGCAGCCAAAACAAAGAGACAAACAAAAACAAACTACACAGACAAACACGGTGAGCTGAATTTATGATTTACTTTACGTTATTATTTTCTCCTCTCCACACCCGTTCTCCTATGCAGCTGTGCCTAGATTCGATTGCTAATCAATCATTCAATTGGAGTCACGGTACAACTGCAGGTGAATTAATAAAGTGCAATTCCCCGTGCTCACATATTATTACATTTTACTTGCACGTGAAGTGCTGTGCAATCCTCGTGCCAAATACAAATATACATTTTAAACACTTGTGTTACACAGACCCGCTTATATCCCTTGTACCAATGACTATACACCAACATTAACACACAACATACAACACAAAATACACACAGGGGCAGGGCACTTTGCCACAATGTAAAAAATGTGAACACATCACCCCCCATCTTGCCCAGCTGCACTGACTACCTGTAAAGTTCAGGTTTACTTTCAAAATTCTCCTGCTCACTTACAATGCCTTCATCACATAGGTCCTGAGTACCTCTTCAACCTGCTGACCTGCTATGTCTTCCGACTCTGGCCTGCTTGCTATCCTCAAGCAAAAGTGCACCACACTTGGAGAACGCTTGTTTAGCTTCATGGCTCCGACTCTTTGGAACTCTCTCCCAGCTTTGGTGCGTGATGCTCCAACCATCGCTTGCTATAAATCAACACAAGACTCAATTGTTCTCTCTTGCTTTCCATGCTCTCTAAGCCTGATATCTGTTATTAGCTGTTGTGTCTTTGCTACTTCAAACTTTTGTTTGTATATTATACTCATGAATCTATATGACATATGCATCCACAATGTTCTAGAATTCACATCCTAGCCTTGTATTTAATGTATTTAATTTATTATGCATTGTTTTTTTACTTTGTCTTGTAAAGCTCTTTGTGACGGTGGTCCACTGTAAAAGGAGCTATATAAAATAAAGATTGATTGCAAACACATGTATCTTTAGGAAGTGTAGCAAGAGCTCTTTAATTTTCTTATTAAAGATTGTATTTATTACCACTCAGGAAACATCAATACCTCCAATTGTATGTTCCACAAGTTAAGAGCCAGGTAATGTCTGTTTATTCAAAAGTATTTTTACTTTATCACCACCCTGTGAGTATACTCTGGTTCAAGTGTATCGGCGTCTTAATAAACTGTTGCCAAACTGTCCGAAATACGCAAGAGCCACCGCACATGTGTCTTGTTTATTGTGCTGGATTGCTCCAGAGGTTTGTTACTCTGAAACAGCTGTCCTCGTTGGCAAAGTGTATTACTCAAGTTTATCTTACAAAGATTTGGGTCTGGGATGTCATGCCATTTGTTTATATATCACAAATATGTACTTGGGCTCTTTGTGTTTATCCTTAAGGGGATCTAGTTTAACTGATAACTAAAAGACTTAAAAATGTTTACATTAGCCACATAAATGTACATTTAATACTTACACACCTAGGGAAGTCAGAGTGACATTGTAGATGGCTTTTGAAGTATTTAACTTAAAAGTGCCTGTAAAGTTAGCCAGGGCAGAGGTAGATGATGGGGAAACTCAGGCAAAAATAAATCCCCAGTCTACATTGTTTTCTTGACACTCCCAAAATGCAAAAGGTAACTATTAACTTTTGAATACATCCAAACCAGAGAACAGCTAGACTATACTAGAAATACCGAAACAAAACTATTAGTCTAACTATTATCAGTTAGGCTCTGTATTATGGTTTAATTTTGAAGTATACAATAGCTAGTACTCGAAACATTGGTCAGCTGACTATCAATTGGTACACAAAAGTAAGTACAGTGGTTTCTCTTTGTTGTTATTACAGAAAACAATTTTAAATATGTGTTTGAGTCCCGCTTACAGTTTGTGTTTTTTAAAACCAAAACAGTCTTTGTGAACTGTACTTATACATGATTAGTTCTTCATAACAGCCCCCAATTTTAAGGTAACATCCAGTTAGCAACTGTATGCAGGAAATGTTCTTTAGGTATTAGCTCTGAACTGTAACTCCCCAATAAACGGGTTGTTGGCAATATAGCCATCTACAACGGTGACTGGGGTGTGTGTGTAATATACAATTCACGTTTCATTAGATTTCATTATTATTTTTTCTTTATACAACTGGCTCCTGACAATACAACTAAATTATGCTCAGTAACAAAACTAAGGCAGACCATTAAAACTACAGTATCACTGCAACTACCTAAATAAGCAGGCTTGGTAGACTTGATCAATAACCAATTACAGCACTGCTGCAGAATGTCTAATTTATTTATATTTATGGGAAAACTCTGAAAATTTAAAACATTCTGGCCATGCTTAACAAACTGGGTTACACTATTTCTTGTTATACCTGTTACTATGGATTGGGGCTAAGTTTAGGGTAATAAAACACAATATTAGAAAAAAGTTATCTTTTTGGACAAGCAGAATTACTGGTGAATAGTGTCTTGGATATCAAAAAAAAATTACCACCAATAGAAGCAACAGTCCTCTTAACTAATAACAAGCCCCACTACATAAAAGCCAAATATATGACTGTCTATCAGTACTAAAAAGTATTTGCATGTTGAATTATAGGCTGTCAGAAATGTAATTGCTTGTTGATCAAATGTCAAAATGTGAGAGTGAGGTATAAGAGATCAATAAGCAGACTATTGAGTGTATTTATAGCTTTCTATAGCATTATACACTGTACACTTCCATCTATCAGACTGCGGCTGAGACTTATGGAAGCAATTTTGAAAGACTGGTCTGAATCCCATATGTTTGGAACTGTCACATTTATACAGCAAATTATGCCAATCCTCTTCTTACAAAAAATGCCTACGATGAGCTATACAGAAAAGTGAGCTTGGTTCTTTTTATTCACAGCCTGAAAAAGTAATTAGTATTTTTTTATATTTATTGTTATTTTATTGGGCAAAATACCTGATGTGCAACACCCCATTTACAAAGAAGGAGGCAGACAGTTTTATACAACAATTGCATTAGTTCCATTACTTAGCTGGGCACAAGGTGGTTTCAATGAATACTTATTGAAATATAGGCATGTGTGATAACTTGGATTATTCAGTCTATTTAAAACTATTTATGTCTTTATTTTTTTTAATTATTTTTATATATAATTAGTTGAATAAACCATTACCGAATAAGACCATTTTGTACCTACTTTCTAGGCAGTTAGCAAATCCTCACTGCTGCCTTAATAAGTTACCTTCTAGCCCTGCTCTATATATTATATGTATTTTGTTGCCACTTTCTTTTACGTGGAATGTAATTATTTTACGTGGAATGTGGAAAGGTTTTTTTTTCCCCTTCACTTTACAATACCATAAAAAGGAACAATTAAACCTCATGTTATTACTTTATGAAAATGTATTGAAAGGGAAAAGAAAGAAAAATAATTAATAAAATGCAGTGTCAACTTTATGTATTATTTATTTTGGGAATAAACAAAACAACACTTAATTTGACTGCTATTTGGCATCCTTTGTTTTGTACTTAATCCACTGGGGTAAAGTAAGTTATTATTCTTCTTTACGCCTAGGATATTTTTCTATTTTAACGTGTTACATATTGTAAAGTCTTGCTGTAAAATAAAGGCACACACACAAAGGGCCACGTCCCCTGCCCCTGCTGCTATGCCTACGTTCAGAGCAATGTAATGGCTTTTGTCATTTTTTGAAAAACTAAAGAATATTTCAATTCTGAGCGAATATCTGAACATGAAAATCCTGTGTCCGTCCCAGCACTAGTGGATTTAATTATATAATGTCAATCCAAGTTATTTCTCTAAACTCACCGCAAAGTACAGGGTAAGGCTTCGATTGAAAAACAAAATTAAGACTAGAAGTTAGTGAGTTCTTTTTTTTAGTCATTAGACAAAAACAAAGGGATTGCATTAAAGGCAGTCAGACAGTACTTCGGGAAAGCAGCATTCACAGTATCCAGATGTCTAGGGTCAATAAGCCTTGGTCATGGTGGTACCCATGACAATTGCTTTAGTTTGGTTAGGAGAGTTATTACCCTGTTTCCAAATACTTTGAGAGGAATATAAAATTTATTTGATTTTTTTTACTTACAAACAATAAAAAAAACAAAACACAGACTTCATTTTAAGAAGTCCATTGAGTGGTAACACAAGTTAAATATTGAACATTTACCTATTCTATGAAAATAATTTTGTATTGATTGCGAAACATTTAAGTGTTTGTACCTAACAAAACAGTTTCATAAAACCTGCCAGTCGTGTGCTTCCATTCACTTTATAGGTCTGAAACGTACAGTTTCAAAAGTGAATCTGATATCCCAAACATGTATTTTTATTTTTAAACATATTTTTGATCGTTGTCAAGGAAATCTGTTGCACTTGCACTTTTGGGGCATTTCATCTCAGCAATGTCTTTGGGGTCAGAGCATCTTACTGGCTGCAAAGCATGTCAGTCATTAGGGGAGGCAGTTAGTTGGTTACCGACAGGATAGAAGGCCCTGAAGTGGTAGGGACAATGTCACTCTCCAGGTGAAATGGCCATGAAAGTGTAAGCTAAAAGCAAGGCCTGCAAACAGTTATTTATTTAGCCTAGTGTTAACCCAGTTATCATATTTTCAAAACAATAAACAAAACAGCATTTTCCAAACACAAATTTGAGAACTAATTAACGAAGGAATGTGCATGGTGTCAAAAATGTCTGAGATTATTTTGTTAACTGCAATCACACTGACATAGAAATATAGAGAGAGTGTTTTGATTGTTCAACCAATAAGCTGATGTACTGAAATAGCCTGGGAAGCACTATAACCAATGAATTCGGGGCAGGACATGTTCATTTTAAACAAAAATCGACTTGTTTTACTATCTTACCTTGGTCTCCCTTCTCTCCTCTGTCACCCTTTTCTCCCTTTTCACCTCTTTCACCTTAGAAAGAAATACAATATTTAAAAATGAAAAACACTACACAGGTTGAAGAATTGGTTTTAGTTTGTGTTGTGTGAATACAATAATTCAGCAAGCAGCTGCTAGGGCTGTTACATAGTTTACCTACAGTAACTCATAGCATAACTCCAGTGTGAGCTCAGTCCAACCATTACACCTATTAAATACATTCTGCAGGTGTCAGCCAGAACTTCTTTGTGCATTCACACCATGTGGAATAACAGCTTGCAGAAAATGCCCATGTAAAGTTCAGTTCAGGTAGCAATTAACCCTTAAGATCTGAGGCTGGCACTTTAATAGGTCTCGATGATTCAACTCTCAAGACTTTGTGCTACTGCTGAGATATATAGAACTAAGTACAGAACAGAGTGGATAGGATAAACCAATAAAATTGTTGCTCAGAGATATTTTAAAATGTCAGACTCTCAGAACACAGTACATATGTACTGGTGTCTCCACTATACAGTATATCTGTTCCAGAGAAATATATCCCAAAGTTCACTTTTAAAATACAGCTTATGCATTTAGGAACTCCCCCAATATGGGTTAAGACACAACAAATTAAACTAAACTAAATCCAGTTACAAATTCAATCAAAAAGTATTTTTCACAAAAAAATATTTTCTAACCAGCCTGTTTTTTTCTGCCATTTATTTTCTGTCCCAAGTCTGTTGCAATGAGAGTTTTCTTTACTGGGAATATGGAGTCACTTCCAACATTAATGACTTTGATGAAAGTTATTAGGATATGACACAGTACAATTAAACTGGTGCGTTCAAAATCAATTTGTTTTACCTACGTTTTTAATGCAGTTTGGTGGTGTGGAAAGGCCATTCTCTTTAATCAGTAATATGAATTTACTCTAAATTTGAAACACTTCTTATCCCTAATTCCAGCAAAGTACACATTGCCATGACTATGGATTCCATGTTACATACTGCCAAACAGGACTGATTTTTCATTACCAGAGTATGTTTACCTGTGCAATGCTGTACACTGCTCTGCCATTAAGGATTCTGGTGAGATTAGGCTGAAGGCTCTATAATCATGAAAGCAGACAGTCTTTGATATTTTGCAGGGTGGTTAAGATGCTCACTGGTTCACACTCACCCTCAACCCTGCAATCTCTATTGCAAGAGTGATGAGATTTCATTGAATAAGAAGCTAGGCCAGTAGTTCTGCCAGACTCACACACCACTAGAACAAGTGACGTTTTCACTGGCACTTCAGGTTGTCTGGATTCAAGAGAGTTTGGCTACATTGAACAGTACCACAACACCAATAACTGGAAGGGGTCTAATAAAGATCCTGTTCTTCATTTAACAGCTTTCAACAATGTCCCTTACCCTGGATCCCAGCGTGAGGAGGTGCTTCATCCTCTTTGGGGACAGGTGGGGGTCCCAGGTTTAAATAAACAAGTTCAAACTGATTTTTTAAACAAAAATCTTCCACTCATTTCCTAACCTCTAGTGCATATTTTGGAAATGCTTTGAAAGAGACCCGGGCACAGAGCACATACACAGCAGGCCACTACAGAAGGATGTGAGTTAGGTGGATATCTCAGCGGTTGAAAGGCAATGGTATGTCTGGCTGTGTGTTCAGTGAATACCAATACATGAGGCAGTGATGGCAGAGACAGACACACCTTTTGATCCCTTAGTTCCAATGAGACCAGGCAGGCCATCTTGCCCTGGGTCTCCCTTCAGGCCTTGCCCACCTGGTAATCCATTTTCGCCAGGCATTCCTGATCATAACAAATGCAGAAAATGTTATTCTTTAGACCTTTTTCGCAGTGAAGTTATTATTTTCAACAAAAGGTATTTTCAGCAATTCATAAATTGACATGACATTCTTTTGTACCGTTGGCAGAGTAGGTGTAAATTAGATGCTGCATTTTGGCAGATCTAGATTATATTACTTGTCTACTGCTAGCAACTAGTTCTTAACCATAAAATACATTTTAAAAAATATTTGCTATAAAAATTCAGAATAATTGCAAACATCACCAAAAAAGGTGACGGATATTAAAAAAAAAACACAAAAAAACCCCACATGTGAATTTGAAGGTACTTTAATACAGAAAATGTACCTCTCAATCCAGGTAAACCTGGCAGACCAGCACTTCCTGGGGGTCCGCCATTCCCTCTGTCCCCTTTTGGCCCTGGGGGCCCTGGAAGAGAAAATACAAACATTTTTGCTCCCACAGAAAGTGACATTGTGTGCAGGCCTCAGGTGTGCAGTCTGTTGGAGTAAGCTTTACAGCAAAGCAAAACAAACAAAGAGCTCTGGTTGTGATCCACAGACTAACAGCCTCATTGGTAATTAACCAGAATTACCATGTGGCAGGGGGAAGCCACACCAGGGCAGAAAATTAAGCAGCGGTTGCTCTATTTACTAAGCTAATTATATGCACAAATAAATTATTCATTTGCAAGTTGTCACATCGCACAAAATTATGCACAAGGTTTACACACACTTTATTACAGTATATAAGGACACGCGAAAAAAGGTAAGTACAGTTCTGAATTTCACAATGAGGGCAGTAGGAGGAGAAGGAGGAGGGTCTTGCTTGACAGTCAAAGCGGAGTAAGTAATTGTTAATGAAACATTTACGTTTAACTCTGCAAATCAACACTGCATGCCACATCCCTTTCAAGGACAGCGGTGGCATGAGGAGCGCCCAAGCACCACACACAGAGGGTATGTTTATCCTCCTGTGCGGTGACAGCGTATAGAGATGGGACCCCGACATGGGCCTGACTTTGTGCATAGCACCAACGCAAGGCCGAAGCCGCGGTGGGCAAGTTTAAGCAGACAGCAAAACATGGAAAGATAGCACAGGGAGGGAGAGTTCACCTTTCATACAAGGCCCAAACCACCGTAGCGGCGGGTCTGGGTCAGCAGAACTACTCGACAGAGGGGATGCGGCAAGACCTAGCCCCGTGGAGGAGAATGTGGCTGCGAAGGTCACTCGACAGCACGGATACGGCAAAGCCTAGCCCCGAGGAGGACACGTGTACACACAGAAATAGACAATCATTCGCAGATGACTGCACAGACAGTCACTCACAAACGACAGACAGATAAACAGGAGCAGCCTACCACGCAAGCGGGGAGGCCGCTGAGACAGAAAGGCAATAAAGGACTCTGTCTTTTTGAAGTCGTTGATTCCAGGAAAACGGCAAGCCAGCTTTCAGCACAAATGCAGGGGAAATACAACTGACTCGAGAAGCTCTTTTCTATCAATACGCTCAGCTCAGAGATCTTGCTGTACTGTCTTGAAAGGGAAAAAGAGGAGGATTTTCCTGTGAGTGATGGTTTTATTCCCTCAGTAGGCGGGACTGAGTGTGTCATCACGGGAAGGAGCCTATTGGCAGCTCTGGTATAGAGAGCTCTGTGAATTAGTGGTATAATGCATAATGAGTTGCTGGTCCTTTGAAATTCATATTAATGAGCATTGACTGTCCTCCTGTAAGTATCATAACTTTTCAATGTGACACCATGATCTATTTTGTGTCAATTTTCTAGGTTAATGGTGCATTAATAATAATAATAATAATAATAATAATAATAATAATAATAATAATAATAATAATAATGTAGTTTAAATTACAATGCAGCAGCATGATTTATTTTATATTACCAGTAGCGTACAGAATATGATTAAGCTGCCATTCAATATTTATTTGAAAAAATGTCACACAACTCTTGCAATGCTAGTGCTCTCGCTAAGATGATGCAACACATATTTAAATTGGTATAGTGTGGCTCTCTTTATTAACCTATTTTCTCTTACAAAATGCATACTTTCGGAATTGTCGCAACGATAATGCAAATTGCAGTATGTTTGCGCTGTGACTGGCCCATCTTAGTAGATCTAACCCATAGTGTTTACAAGTAGTAATGCAACCTTTTAAGACCCTGTACTGACCAAGAGCCTAGGGTAATACAAACAAGTGCTTGCATGGATTTTGAAGCTGATGAAAAAAAAAGAGGTTCATTCTAGTGACCAACAAAGCAAATCAGTACTGGTAGTTCATCAGTCCCTTTCTGATTAACAGTAATTACAACCAGGTATTTTTTTCCCCCAAACTATATCTACTAAAATAATAACCATATGTTTTTAAATAAGTAACAGCCAGTTTCCATATAAAATATTGTATTTTATTATTGTTATTGTTATTGTGTGTTTCCAACTTCTATGGGGGCCATGGGGAAAGAAAAATGTGCTCTTGCTTGTGTTTATGTCACTTTTAACCACAGTTTAGGATTTGAAAGCACTTGTGCATTTGTTATTGCTCTGTTAAAGCACAATCTGTATTTGTTCAAAATCCAAAGGATACACATTGCAACTGCACACAATTTTGTTGAGCAATATTTTGAAAAGTTCAAAGCATGTGATGTGACCGATTCAAACACTGTCATACATCAAGTATCTATAGAGTACAATATAATACAAAAAAAACACCCTTCACGCTTTGGCATCCCAAAGCGCATATGTACAATACATTCCAGCTATAACCAATTATATAAAAGCACATAAAAAGTATGTTTTCAATACTCCAATGTTTCAACCTGCCTAATGTCAACCGGAATAGAGTTCCACAAACAAGGAGCATAACAGTAAAAAGTTCTGGTTCTAGTTGATTTAAGACGATTTTTTGGAACTAAAAGTTCTGCATTTTCTGATCTCAAGGAACGATGTGAAAGGAGTGAAAGGAGTCACTCTTGTAATTTGCCCCCCTGACTGCTGGCAGCGCTGTGCAGGAAGGACCGAGACGCAGGAGAATGGCTGAGTCATGGTTGGGGCAGAAGCCACAGTGGTGGCGGCCATCTTAACTTGGAGCAGAACCTCATGGTTGAGCCCCATTATTGCAAACAGCTTTGCTGCACTCGACGATTGGCTGAGGTGGGGCAGTGCACCGATTGTAGGGGTATGGCTCGGCACTATTTAGGCTGTGAGGTTCTGGACTGAGACAGTTGTGCTGTGTGAGCTCTGTGAGTTTTGTGTAGACTAGTGCCGTGCTGATCACAGGAGTTTAGCAGTACAAAGTGGACACAGCTACGTTGCACACAGTGCCCCTTGCACTGAAACATTTTTGTTTGTTTGAATTGCAGTGGAGGACTAGGAGAGTGGAGCTGCCTCCAGTGAGTCAGCACAAACCTCACTGCACAGCACAATCACGCACCACCAACTCCCAGTCTGTAGAGACTGAAACTTGCCGTGTGCCCCCTGATACCATAGTTGGTAGAGGGTATTGTTTTGTTTAAATAAACAGACATTTTTGAGAAGTACTGTCTGGACATTGGATTGCTTTCAGTCACATCTTCTCAAGGGTCAAAGCATGTTATTGGCTGCAGATCATCTCAGTGAATAGAGGGAAGCAGTTGGTTGATTAATGACATGACAGGAGGCATTGAGTGATGGGAAAATGTAAATCTCCAAGGAAATTGAAGTCTGCTACCATGTTTTATAATGCTAGTACATGCATGCTACAACATTTCTTTAAAAACTGCAAATTGGAGAACTATATGAAAGTACGTCACAAAAATGATTTTGTTGCCACGTTAAAGCCTCAAGCACTGGTTATCACTTACCCTCCATTAACGTCAGATTCTTCAGTGCCACAGACTGCTCCCAATCCTTAAGCCTCAGGTCTTCCATGACGGAATTCAGGATGGTTACCTCGTTTCTCAGCTGCTCCTCCATGCTAATCTGTGTCACCCTTATAGTTTTGGCATCCTCTGTGATATTGGTGATCTGTATCTGAAGGTCCTGGATTTTCAAGTGATGGGCACCAACGTCCTGAGTTAACGTAGTATTCACAGCATTCATGGTTCCGCACACCTCGTCCAACTTATCCTTCAGTCCACCCACCAGACCAGCAGTCTCCTTCAGCAATGTGTCTTGCTTATGCAAAGATATCTTGGTTCTGCCCAACTCAGCACTGAGCTGGCTGGTGTCTCTGTTGCTGCTGTCAGTCAGCCCCTTAAAGACGTCTCCCAACTCTGTCACGGATGTAGTTATCTCGTCAGACTGCGTCTGCAGGCTCTGAACGCTGTTCTCCAGCCTTTGGATAGCCAGTCTTAGCAGCAGCAATGTGTCTGAATGGTTCTGGTAGAGATTTTCCAGCTTCCAAATGTTCTCCATAACGTCCCTCTTGAAAGAGAGCTGAGACAAGGAGAGTTGTAAGTCTCTGAAGCCGCCGTTTAACTGTGTCACATTTTCTGCCAATGTTTCCAAGCCCTCTGTTGACATCTGTGATCTTGACACTATAAGAAAAAGAGGATATTTGATTCCATTATTATTATTATTATTATTATTTATTATTATTATTATTATTATTATTATTATTGACTTAAGTTCATAAAATCAATTATTACTTGCAGGGGGTCACTCAGAGTGGCTAAGGATTGGGTGGGCTTGGAGATATATTGGATGTTTGCTTCTCTATAGATACATGACTTTAGTCCCAGTGGCACCAATCCAGCACCTTCCACAAGCACTAAAAAAGCAGAGCATCATCTACTTTACTAGGTCTATAATAAATGCTTTTACCAACTTGCATGTGTGTGCAATATACTGAGTGATTTGACACACTTGGTTTTCGTAGATTAGAAACAGAAGTGAACCCAATATGGAATCTTGGAAAATCCAAAGCATGAATTGTAAGTTTGCACTTAACTTTGTTTATTTTGTGTGTATGATTAGTATTTTTTTAAAACCAGTGTATTGTAATCATGGAAAGTGGGTCATTTCCTAAAATTTGTCCATAAGGATTTGGAGGTTGACCATGGCTTGTTTAATGAAAAGCATGGCGCCCCACCACATTCCTGTAATCTTCTGCTTTTCTAACATGAACAGCTTGCTCTGTTCAGTGGAATTCTCTGAAGCCAACATTATTCCTGTGTAGGGTCCCGCAATCTCCATGTTGTCAAGGATCAGAACCAAGACTTTTCACAAATTGCTTTACATCTGAGAATCTGTAAAAGTCTATACAAATTATTATAACAGTAATTCATCAGGTATTCGCCCGTTTATCCACCATGATCAAGCTCTTCAGCAACGTCTCACATGTGTTTTTTTTTTTGTGTTTTTTTTTTTGTTTGTTTTTTTAAATTTATTTATTTTTTGTAAACCTATGCATTTTGCTACTGTGTAAATTACCTGACACTAATGTAAGTGTATACAGCCCTGTGGCAGGGCAGGAGCCCTGTGCATGAAGAGGGCTTTTTGTGTACATTTATATTTTAAATAGTGTGCATTTATTGTAATTAAGGAAATACCTGATGCTCCAGGGAGATCCTGCCTGCTGTGTGCGAGTACGATGTGTGGAATCTAATCAACAGACAGGGGTGTTCCAGCGGGGCGTCAGGTATAAAAATGTTCTATTTATTCCTCAGGGCTGATACAAAACCAAAGCCTAACTGGGCTAAAGAAGCTGAAATTCGCCGAAGTGTGTGTATGTGTGTGTGCAAGTGTGTGTGTGTGTGTGTGTGTGTGTGTGTGTGGGCAGGAATTACTATTAATGTGGAGACAAAATTTGAGAAAAAGTCCGCACAAAGATAGTAACTCCTGAAAAAACAACGTTGTGGGGATGTCCTCACTTTGTAAAACACCTTTTTGGAAGAACTAAATATGCCTTTAAAAATAAACTAAAAGTGCCAAAATATTTAGTTTGTTGTTGGCTTTCACCCTTGTGGAGTTTTGTCTGATTGGAGTTAGAAATAGTAAATAAAATAGTGAGAGTCAATGAGAAGTCCCCACAAGTATAAGAATACAAACATGTGTGTGTGTGTGTGAGAGAGAGAGAACCAGAACCAGGGTTGGATACCAAAGAGTGAGTAAGCAAATTGAAACTGCTGACAGCTGGGCGAGTAGCTGGAGTTCATTTATTATTGAACAGAGAAGATTAGCTCAGAGATTGTAGTTCCCACCAAAGTTTTCATACACTGCATTGTAAATACTATGTGTTATACCATTGGTAGTTGTGCCACATAAGCCGTTCAATGTGTTGATATGTAAACCACTGTCTTGATCTCCTGCCTGTCACTCGGCAGCGAACGCATGCACCGACACGGCAGACAGCTACCCTGTCACAATAATAATAATTAATACCCTGTATCTTTCTAAACAAGGGATTTAGGTGATCACCCTAATAAAAACTGAAACGCAAAACAATATTTGTGTGAATATAGTAATTGTTACAGCTGTGTATTTGACATGCAGCCCAACTACATAGAAATGCTTGTGGAAACACACTTTTAGTGCATTGAGGTTTTACTAGTCTAGTTATGATGGAGCTGTACGGGAACAGTGAAAAAAAAAAAAAAAACTATAGTCTTCTGTCAATCAATCAAGTCGGTCTCCATGTTTGCTCAGTTAGCTGTTATGGCTGGCTGAAACGTCCCAAAGGTGATGTCTAGCTCCGTCGCTGTAATGTCACAACTGTAGTGACTGACAGTTGAGGCGTGCCATTACGTCAATATGAGGGCACTACCAGACATCGCGACAACTAACCTGTACACACAGACGCAGTATCAGACAATACCGACTTGGTTATGGGCAGTCGCTGTAATGTCCGTCAGGGTGATGTCGTAGCGCTGTTATGGGCAGTCGCTGTAATGTCTGTCTCTGTGATGTCGTAGCGCTGTTATGGGCAGTCGCTGTAATGTCCGTCATGGTGATGTCGTAGCGCTGTTATGGGCAGTCGCTGTAATGTCTGTCTCTAATGTCCGTGATGTCGTAGTGCTGTTATGGGCAGTCGCTGTAATGTCCGTCATGGTGATGTCGTAGTGCTGTTATGGGCAGTCGCTGTAATGTCCGTCGCGGTGATGTCGTAGCGCTGTTATGGGCAGTCGCTGTAATGTCCGTCATGGTGATGTCGTAGTGCTGTTATGGGCAGTCGCTGTAATGTCCGTCACGGTGATGTCGTAGCGCTGTTATGGGCAGTCGCTGTAATGTCCGTCACGGTGATGTCGTAGAGCTGTTATGGGCAGTCGCTGTAATGTCCGTCACGGTGATGGTGATGTCGTGGCAGCTGTTATGGTGATGTCGCTGTTATGGGCAGTCGCTGTAATGTCCGTCACGGTGATGTCGTAGCGCTGTTATGGGCAGTCGCTGTAATGTCCGTCACGGTGATGTCGTAGCGCTGTTATGGGCAGTCGCTGTAATGTCCGTCATGGTGATGTCGTAGAGCTGTTATGGGCAGTCGCTGTAATGTCCGTCACGGTGATGTCATAGCGCTGTTATGGGCAGTCGCTGTAATGTCCATCGCGGTGATGTCGTAGTGCTGTTATGGGCAGTCGCTGTAATGTCCGTCACGGTGATGTCATAGCGCTGTTATGGGCAGTCGCTGTAATGTCCGTCGTGGTGATGTCGTAGTGCTGTTATGGGCAGTCGCTGTAATGTCCGTCGTGGTGATGTCGTAGAGCTGTTATGGGCAGTCGCTGTAATGTCCGTCATGGTGATGTCGTAGAGCTGTTATGGGCAGTCGCTGTAATGTCCGTCATGGTGATGTCGTAGAGCTGTTATGGGCAGTCGCTGTAATGTCCGTCATGGTGATGTCGTAGAGCTGTTATGGGCAGTCGCTGTAATGTCCGTCAGGTGATGTCGTGAGCTGTTATGGGCAGTCGCTGTAATGTCCGTCATGGTGATGTCGTAGATGTTATGGGCAGTCGCTGTAATGTCCGTCACGGTGATGTCGTAGAGCTGTTATGGGCAGTCGCTGTAATGTCCGTCATGGTGATGTCGTAGAGCTGTTATGGGCAGTCGCTGTAATGTCCGTCATGGTGATGTCGTAGAGCTGTTATGGGCAGTCGCTGTAATGTCCGTCACGGTGATGTCGTAGTGCTGTTATGGGCAGTCGCTGTAATGTCCGTCACGGTGATGTCGTAGAGCTGTTATGGGCAGTCGCTGTAATGTCCGTCACGGTGATGTCGTAGTGCTGTTATGGGCAGTCGCTGTAATGTCCGTCACGGTGATGTCGTAGAGCTGTTATGGGCAGTCGCTGTAATGTCCGTCACGGTGATGTCGTAGAGCTGTTATGGGCAGTCGCTGTAATGTCCGTCACGGTGATGTCGTAGAGCTGTTATGGGCAGTCGCTGTAATGTCCGTCACGGTGATGTCGTAGCGCTGTTATGGGCAGTCGCTGTAATGGCCGTCACGGTGATGTCGTAGAGCTGTTATGGGCAGTCGCTGTAATGTCCGTCACGGTGATGTCGTAGCGCTGTTATGGGCAGTCGCTGTAATGGCTGGCATGTTAATGGCCCCTACGGTGATGTCGGCGCGGTCATGGACTCGCTGTTATGTCACGGTAAGAGTGCGCTCTGTCAGTTTACAAATGCACCTTTGTGTCAAGGCTGTGATCAGTGAAAAAAAAGTTTATATACCCTAATGGAATTTATAATTTCTACACATTTCTCAAAAACAAAGAATTTTAGGAAAGACTTTTGACTACAACTATATATGCAGGGTCGAAATAAAAATTTTAATAACTTATTTCAGGCTTTGCCTGGACAAACCACGGTCTGCCCACTGCGTCTCAGTCAGAATAACTTCCTCTGTTCTTTTCATTCCAAGCAGACCTTCAGAACAGGGAACATTAGTACAAAAATTAACATGAGAAACCCCATTGACACTTGCATATAAAAAGATCAGTATTATTAATAATGCAATAACAACAAATAATAATGAGTTGTATTGAACTGTCCAATCAGAGAGGTGGATGCAGTTACTGCGTAGAACATGAATGATTAGTTGATTCACTTCTGACAGTGTTTATGACAAGTGATCTCAAAGTTGGAGAGCGTATTCAGCAGTGACTGAGTGTATGTACGTATCTAGATTTTAACAATTTGTTTAAAATAAAATCTTTTCATTAAATATTTTATATAGTCATGTCATCAATAAAAATACATTTGTACATACACTTTTAAACATATGCCTATTTTCTGAAACTGGACTTTCTGTATACTTTTTATGAATGAGATGAGTGAATTACGCTACCCAGGTAAGCTGGCCAAACAAGCTCTTAAATCATAGCTGTCTCTGACTACTAAACATAAAATCTGCAAATTTCAGGGTTTGCCCATAACATACTGTGTGTGTGTATGTGGCAAAGTGGTTTGTAGTGCTCCGGTGTACAGGTGATTCGAGGTGCTCCAACAAACACAAAGTTCACCGGTCAGGTTTCTTTTAATTCCCTTAACCGGGTTTCAAATAATAAAGCTGGCTCTACCCAGCAATGGGTATCACCAGCTACAAAACAAAGGGGTTGCAGTCCCGAAATAATAAACACAAAACCCGTCTCCAGACGGGGTGCTCTGGTGCAGGTGCGGTGCTCTGAGTGCTGGTGCTCGTGCGCGTTCAGGTCCGGGCTTCTCGCGGCAGCTCCGGCTTCGTATCAGCCGTCTGGCAAAACAAACACAACACTTTTTCCAATGAACCCACACTTGATTCAAGGTTCCGTCCTTGTCTCCTCCCATTAACCACAACAAAGGAGCTGATTACGGCGTCATGTCCCCCTAAAGTACCCTAAGCCCCGCCCCCTTCGATAGCTAGTTCAATCACGTCTCCTCCAATTCATGACTGAAACTTCGCTCACCGTACTAGGGCGATGACTCCAGGTACTGTAACGCCGCCCTCTTCCTGAATGGTCGGCTCCCGACTGTCCCCGGAATGAACTGCCCAACCATTCAGTAGGAAGCCTGCAGCTCCTGTTGTACAGTGCCCTCACCAGTCGAGAGGGAGATTGTTGATTCGGATTCATTCGCTCTCTGTCACATATCCCACTGCTCAGAGTGGAGCCGAAGGAACGCTCGGCTGAATCTACCTTAACCATTACACCCCCCACCCGGGAAAAGTAATCCGCATTTTGATGATCTTTCCCTGCACGGTGTGTCATGAAATACATGAAGGGTTGCAGCGCCAAATACCACCGAGTTATCCGAGCGTTGCTATCCTTCATCGTGCTTAACCATCTGAGAGCCCCAGCGCCTTCAACATCCTTACCTTCAATAGACCGGACCTGTTCCCAAGCGTGCACCAGTGTGGGGTCGTTTTTCTGGTCCCACACTAGGTCCACGCTCGAGCCCCACATGTCCGGTACATTGAGAGGGGCTGGAGTAGCATCTGCCCTGGATGGCCCAGTAACCTCGCCCTCTCGGTCACACTGTGTACCGACTCCCTTTGAGTAGCGTTTGATACCATCCGCGCTCTCTCCCACCAGTCCCCAGCCTCGTTTCAGAGATGCACCTTCCCATTTTTCGATCCATCTCTCTTTCTTTGTTTTCCTAGGACGAAAAAGAGAATTAAACAGGTCGGCTTGCAGGGGAAAAATATCACCAATCGTTTCCCTTGCTCTGTCTGCCACGTTTACGTGTGTGGTCGTGACTGTCTTTTGGAGCAATTGCCGATACTGGCCACAGGATTACGGGGTGCGGGAGCCTTTCCACCACCCCCACTATGAGGTGGTTTTGTGTCGGACCTATCATAAGAACATAAGAACATAAGAAAGTTTACAAATGAGAGGAGGCCATTCGGCCCATCTTGCTCGTTTGGTTGTTAGTAGCTTATTGATCCCAGAATCTCATCAAGCAGCTTCTTGAAGGATCCCAGGGTGTCAGCTTCAACAACATTACTGGGGAGTTGATTCCAGACCCTCACAATTCTCTGTGTAAAAGAGTGCCTCCTATTTTCTGTTCTGAATGCCCCTTTGTCTAATCTCCATTTGTGACCCCTGATCCTTGTTTCTTTTTTCAGGCTGAAAAAGTCCCTTGGGTCGACACTGTCAATACCTTTTAGAATTTTGAATGCTTGAATTAGGTCGCCACGTAGTCTTCTTTGTTCAAGACTGAACAGATTCAATTCTTTTAGCCTGTCTGCATATGACATGCCTTTTAAGCCCAGAATAATTCTGGTCGCTCTTCTTTGCACTCTTTCTAGAGCAGCAATATCTTTTTTATAGCGAGGTGACCAGAACTGCACACAATATTCAAGATGAGGTCTTACTAATACATTGTACAGTTTTAACATTACTTCCCTTGATTTAAATTCAACACTTTTCACAATGTATCTGAGCATCTATCGACATTAATGCTTTTAGGGTGGGGTATGTCGCCGTGTCTCCATGGATACAGGAGATCGCCACCTTGCCTTGTGGCTGCCACGACATACCGCCTAAGAGAGATGTTTGAATTAAGGTCTGTGCACACCCTGAGTCCACTAAAGCATGGGTACTCACATTACCAACCACTACATCAATAATAGAAGGCCCCTCCCGACCATTTCCCCGTACCTTACCTG
The DNA here is from genome assembly GCF_017654505.1 of Polyodon spathula. NCBI lineage: Eukaryota > Metazoa > Chordata > Actinopteri > Acipenseriformes > Polyodontidae > Polyodon > Polyodon spathula. The sequence continues at coordinate 12,275,524 of NC_054538.1, read as the reverse complement.
CTTCAGATGCCAGATAACATGTCGCCACGTTGCACTCCATTGCCGCGGGGCACAAGTGGGCGATGAGTCCAGGCTCATGGCACCTAAAACAGACAATCGGGGCAGAAGGCACTGGGGTTAGCTGTCTGTCCTGCTGCTGATACTGCAGCGGGTCGGGGGCAGTAAATCTACCCCAGCTGGGGGCCAACCGCTGTCTCCATGGTAAGGAGGTGGGCCGGCCCATTGAGGTTGGTGATCTGGGAGGTCTGGTTCCCAACTGGAGAGACGAGGGCACTGATCCGCGGGTGATTGGCACGATGAGAGGGGTCAGTAGTCCTGTCTTTACGGAGACCAGGGAGTCCTCATAATCCTCTGCAAGTCTGACAGCGGCCTCCAAGGTGGTTGGATTGTGACGCCGTATCCATCCCTGGGTCTCGGCGCCGACCATGTGGCAGAACTGCTCCAGGACGATGGCTGCTTCTCCCATTTACTGACTCGTTTTTTCTGCAGGGTTGAGCCAGTGCACCACGTGGTCACAAAGTTTTTGCGCGACCACCCTGGGGCGGGTCTCCTGTGGCCTCCGATAATCCTGGAACAGCATCCGGTGTGTCTCCCCCGTGATATTGAGGCGTTGGAGAACGGCCTGTTTGACTAGGTCATACTGGCTAGCCTCCTCGTTGGTCATAGCCTGATACGCTGCCTGGGCTTCCCCGATCAGACAGGGACCCAGCTGGCTGGCCCAGTACTCCTTCGGCCATGACGCAGTGGTGGCCAACCGCTCAAAGGCAACCAAGTACGCCTCCGGGTCATCCTCCGCAGTCATCTTTTGCGCCCGCGCTTTAAGAGGCACCATCACGGGTGGTGTTTGGGGTGCGTTTCCAAGACCAACCCTCTCGATCAGCGCCGTGTATCTCTCCTCCCTCCTGTCTGTGCTCCAGTGCCTGTAGCAGCGTGGTTAGCACAGCTATGTCCATGGCTCCCGCTTCTGACACCACTTGTGGCAAAGTGGTTTTTAGTGCTCCGGTGTACAGGTGATTCGAGGTGCTCCAACAAAGGACAAACACAAAGTTCACCTGTCAGGTTTCTTTTAATTCCCTTAACCGGGTTTCAAATAATAAAGCTGGCTCTACCCAGCAATGGGTATCACCAGCTACAAAACAAAGGGGTTGCAGTCCCGAAATAATAAACACAAAACCCGTCTCCAGACGGGGTGCTCTGGTGCAGGTGCGGTGCTCTGACTGTCCCTGGAATGAACTGCCCAACCATTCAGTAGGAAGCCCGCAGCTCCTGATGTACAGTGCCCTCACTGGTCGAGAGGGAGATTGTTGATTCGGATTCATTCGCTCTCCGTCACAGTGTATAACAGAAATTGTGTGTCTTCTTACCTTCTCATCTTCCCTATGTTAAGACTTCACATTTGTTATAGCAGTTAACCTAAAATACTGCATTTCGAAGGTCTGTACATTGTTTCAGTCTTCAAACCTGAAAATTCTGTTCCTCTAGCTGAGCACATCTAGATCTTAACTGGAATTTTGATTTCCAGTGTGCCTGATCAAATAATAACAAGTGCTTGGTCTGTTTCTCAAGTTAGCTGTGTCAGACCAAAACCACATCTGGGAGTATCCCAAACTAAACCCACAAAACATACATTATTAAATGGCGAAATAATGTACTTATGGTTGCCTCACGCCACTGCAACCAACTTCTAAGTAACTTCTAGCTGCACAGCAAGGGTGAACATCTTGAATTCTTAAAGCAAAATGCAAAACCATGTTTAATGTTTGACAGTGTACTCTATCATCCATTTAAAAAGGATACCCCTGTGGCCAAAGCTTTGCAAATCATGCCAGATTCTTTAAAACCTGATATAATATTTCCATTGCATGGCACTGTAAAGCATTGCGCCAGTTTGTTTTTCATTCCTTGTGTGCACTTTAATTTATACATGCTTACTGGGTTTCACAGAACAAAATACTGGGTTCATTTCCCAGTATTAAATTAAACACCAAACCCGTCTTCGAACGATTAATAAAACTACCCAATTTTGATTGATTATTATACTATAAAACTTCACATCTTATTTATGGTCACTCATCATAAAAGTTACAAGTATTTATACATTTAGCAATAACCTTATTAATGATGTTAATTTTGCAGAAGAAAAGCGTTGGATGTTAAATTATATAAATATAGGGTCAGTCTCTGTCGGATCAATCACCTTGAAATCGAAGGTTCATGGATTTTGATATACATATGTATTTATAAGTATGCTACCCAAAGTTATTGCATTGTTATACTGGGACTTTCACTTGTATGTATCTGTTATTGTTGACTCGGCTTCTCATTTTAGATTGGTCAGTGAGGCAGGGTAAGAAATAACTTTTTTTTTTTTTTTTTTTTAATAATAATATGTAAACAAATGTTTCAAATTGCTATTTGTTGTATTGCATTTCATTTAATGATTAGTAATTATTAATTATCATTATTTTGTATAATATTTTGTTTCCGGTTGCCATTCTTTCTTGTGTTATGCTATGTATTATTATTATTATTATTATTATTATTATTATTATTATTATTATTATTATTATTATTATTGTTGTTGACATACTATAAGTTTTGTAGGTTTGAAAGTGCTGTTGAAAAAAGTTATTGAAGTTTTATTGTAGTTTTTAATTAGAAATAATAAAAAAAAAACATTTAATAAGAACCTAGTTGTGACTTTTTTTATAAGAATGATGTTAGTAGAATAGTTGATAATCATAATTATTTTCAAATATCGAATCAATAATGGAATCAACCTGTAAAAGTGATAATCTCTCATCACTAGTAGTGATGTAGTCTTTAATGCTAAAAAAAGATTATGCATGACTGAAAAAAAGTACAATCTGCCAAAAGCGATATACTCTGATTTATAGTGCACCTATTTTACCCAAGCAACACAGAAAACAGGAAATACTACATATGCTTGTAAGAGGGTGAGGTTATATATAGTGCCTATAGAAAGTCTACACCCCTTTCAAATTTGTCACCTTTTGTTGCCTTATAGCCTGGAATTAAAATACTTTAAAATAGTTTTTTTTTCATTTATCTACACATCCTACCCCACAATTTCCAAGTCAAAAAAATATTCTAGAAATCTGTAGAAAATTAATTAAAAATAAAAACTGAAATAGCTTGGTTGGAGAAGTGTTCACCCCCCTTGTATAGCAATCCTAAATTAGCTCAGGTGTAACCAATCTCCTGCAAAATCACACACCAAGTTAAGTGGCCTCCATCTGTGTTAAATTGATTCACATGATTTCAGGATAAATTCAGCAGTTTCTGTAGGTTCCCTCTGCAGGGTAGTGCATTTCAAAGCAAAGACTCAACCATGAGCACCAAGGCGCTTTCAAAAGAACTCTGGGACAAAGTTGTTGAGGATGGGTTTAAAAAAATATCAAAAGGCCTTGAAAATCCCTTGGACATGGTCAAGACGATTATTAAGAAGTGGAAGGTGTATGGCACCACCAAGACCTTGCCTAGATCAGGCTGTCCCTCCAAACTGGTTGACGGAGCAAGAAGGAGACTGATCAGAGAGGCTACCAAGAGGCCAACGGCAACTTTGCAGGCTTTTATGGCCAAGACTGGTCAAAGTGTGTATGTGATAACAATATCCCAAGCACTCCACAAATCTGGCCTGTATGGTAGGGTGGCAAGAAGAAAGCCATTACTCAAGAAAGCCCACCTTGAATCCCGTTTGAAGTATGGACAACAACTCAGGAGAATTGAACTTTTTGGCCTAAATGCAAAGCACTGTTTGGCGCAAACACAGCTTATCACCCAAAGAACACCATCCCTACTGTAAGCATAGTGGTGGCAGCATCATGCTATGGGGATGTTTCTCATCGGCAGGGACTAGAGCATTTTCAGGATAGAAGAGAAAATGAATGGAGCAAGGTACAGAGAAGTCCTTGAGACAAACCTGCTGTTCTCTGCAAGAAAGCTGAAACTGGGATGGAAGTTCACCTTTCAGAATGACAATGACCCAAAGCACACAGCCAAAGCTACACTGGAGTGGCTAAGGAACAAAAAGGTAAATGTCCTTGAGTGGCCCAGTCAGAGCCCACATCTAAATTCAATCAAAAATTTGCTGTCCATCAACACTCCCCAAGGAAATTGACAGAGCTTGAACAGTTTTGTAAGAAGAATGGTCAAATATTGCCAACAGATTCACAGCTGTAATTGCTGCCAAAGGTGCTTCCACCAAGTATTAACTCATGGGGGTGGAGACTTATCCAATTTTTACATATTTTTTTATAAATATTTGCGGAGACTTACAACTAAAACAAAACAGTTTAAAAGGTTCCAAAGTTTGACGAATGGACAATTTAGTAAGATATAACTTCAAACAGGAATAACGACTGTAATTGTAACTTCACATGAAACTTCAAATCTATTTAAGTTGCATACTTTGACAACTTAAGATGATGACCTTGTGTGGTTTAATGAATAAAGAAAACAAAACAAAAAAAAAAAACATTTGTATTGCACACAATACTAGGGAGTAGGAGTTAGGTTAAAATGTCATTATGTTTTTATTTTATTGGGCCTTGTGAAAAGTTCCTGTAATAGCACTTGATACTGCCAGATGGTGTAGCAGGGATGCTAAGTGAGTTTTCCCACATCAGATTTCTTTAATCTCTTTGCTAAGTTTCGTTAGACCTCCAGTTTTTGTGGGTGACTAACTATTTGTAGGCTGGACATTAGCCTTCACTACCACATTGATAAACAAGACAAAAATCATAGCACAAACACTCATCCCCAAACTCTTCCTACAAACAAAGGATTTCTGGCTTCTTTTTTTATATGTGGCCCTCCCCAATTTGCATCTGTGGTTGCTGGCAGGGACAGGTTTAACCCCATCTCTCACAACCTTTCATTCACAAACACACTTTACACTTGATATCAGGATATCGTCAATAAAAAGAATGTATAGTTTTGCTTTTTTCTAAAGAAAACAGGATGTTAAATAGTAGTTTATGAAATGCATTAAAAAATGGTGTTGAAAAGCATGAATAAATGCATGTGTACAGAGGTTTAACACAATGGAAACATTAGCAATATCTAGCACATGCTTCTGTACCCTAGTTGTACTAGTAGTACTGATGTTTCACAAAATGAATATGGACTATTCTAGAGATCACACGTTAATGCAGAGTTCCACTCTCATTTCAATACTGGCAGTGATAGCGCAGACAATCTATTTTGCCCTTTTATGAATTAACTATTGTGCTATAAAAGTGAATTGTCCCAACTGCAGATTCCCAACTCAGATATGGACAGATAATTACCATAAACTGCAGTTTAACAAACTGATAGCATAAAATATTAAAATGCAAACTGCAGGACCCATAGAAACACAAAGCTGAAACCAGAACCAAACTCGTTACTGGAATTCACACAACTCTGCTGTACCGCTGAATCACTGAAGAGTTTAAAAAGAAGGAAATAATAAAAGTGGAAAGCCTTCATCACAGTGTCCAAAATGTAATTATGTTTCTATACATTCCACAAAGTTCTATTTTGGAACACTTGTAATTACCAGATTCAAAGAACAAGTTCATGATTGACCTAGATACGTCTTTCAAAAGCCCTGTACACATTCTTTCACTGGGGTTGTACCAAAATGTAATCATGTCAGCCTATGGGCTATGGAATCACACATATACAGCGTGAATAGTTTACATTGGCCTCTGAGGCAAGGAATGCTGTCAGTAATTAAAATTATTGAGAGCGAAGACTGGAATTGAAGGCTCAATTTGGCATCTGTGCAAAAAACAGTTATGCACAGTGCAAAATTAAATTAGGAAAACAAAGCATTTATTTGGTAACCCTACAACTGTGGGATTTCACTTTGAAAATTGTTATATACCCAAACAATCGTTCCAGCTATTTAGCTATTTTAAATACAGGATTCATTTTTTTTTTTTTTTTTTTTTTTTTTTTTTTAGCAAATAAGGACGATAAATAGGAGATGGTGGATTTTTTATTTCTTTTTTTTCCACTGATCGTCTCTAAGCCCCTTTCGCAATGGTGTTCCTACCAAGGTATGGATTACCCGGGTCTCAATCCTGCACAGTGTGAAACCATGTACCCGGGTCGACCCTAACTCCACAGAATGCCTGATGGAGCTTGTAATCGGAGGAAGTAACAAACAACTACGCCTGCGTGAAGGTTTCACTTCAGCAGGAACCTGAAAGCCATTTCTGTTTATTCATGGTTTGTTGATTGAGACACACCATGAGCCAGATTGCTGCAGGGATGACATGGAGTGATTGAGAAACAATTGCTCTAATCAACACTTGGGCCAAAGATTCAATCTAGCGACGCTTGGATGGATGCATCCGTAATAAGTATGTCTTCCAAACAATTTGCGAGAGGTTGTCTTAAGCTGGATTTCACAGGATGCCAGTCCAGAGCAGAGACAGATTAAAAACAGATGCAATTACTCCAATTATTCTTAAGAAAGTTTGACTTTTTATTACCTGCTTCTGTCATGGTGTTTACCAAAACATATGGGCTGCCATGGGTATATTTAAAGACTTACAACCACAAGATATTAGAACATTCGACAAAACCATGCTACTGCACACAAAAATATGACTGATGTACAGGAAATCAAAAGACATGGCTGGTCACCACGGTATACAAACACATCAGATTATAATAAAAATCTACAGAAGCCACATTGTTCCATATGTTCCACTTCACCTTCCTAGACAGCCACCAGGAGAGCTAGGCATCTGGAGCACAGTTGATTTCATGACAACTGAATTGGATCACTTTTATTATGCTTAAAGGGTACATAAGGACCTTTTTATTTTATTGTGTTAAATGTTCCCATTTGTTGCTACAACTGTTTACGTAAGGTGTGTGTATTGTTTTTCCAATATTACAACAGCAAGAGAACATTCAAAGAGAAGGTTCAATGTCTAAGAGAAACAAATGGCAAAATCATAGATGAAGAAAAAAAATAGCAAATATATTAAATGACTACTTTTCACAAGTTTTTACAAAGGAGGATATGGACAACATGCCCCACATGTCATCCAGTTCCTATCCAGCTTTAAATAACTTTAGCATAACTGAGGCAGAAGTGTTAAAGGGACTAGGAGCTCTTAAAATAAACAAATCCCCTGGGCCGGATGAGATCCTCCGTATAGTAAAAGAAATTAAAGAAGTTATTTACAAACCGCTAATCAAGATTATGCAGTCTCTTGACACAGGGGTGGAAAACCGACAGACTGGAAAATTGTAAACGTAATACCGATCCACAAAAAGTGAAACAAAACTGAACCAGGTAACTACAGACCAGTAAGCCTGACTTCTATTATATGCAAACTTATGGAAACTAGAATAAGATCCAAAATGGAAAATTACCTATATGGTAACAGGGTCCTGGGAGGCAATTAACATGGTTTTAGGAAAGGGAGATCGTGTCTAACTAGCCTGCTTGATTTTTTTGAGGATGCAACATCGATAATGGATAATTGCAAAGGATATGGCATGGCTTATTTAGATTTCCAGAAAGCTTTTGACAAAGTCCTGCATAAAAGATTAATTCTCAAACTAATTGCAGTAGGGATTCAAGGAAACACATGTACATGGATTAGGGAGTGGTTAAAATGTAGAAAACAGAAAGTACTGATTAGAGGAGAAACCTCAGAATGGAGTATGGTAACCAGTGGAGTACCACAGGGATCAGTATAAGGTCCTCTACTATTCCTAATGTACTTTAATGATTTAGATTCTGGTATAGTAAGTAAACTTGTTAAATATGCAGACGACACAAAAATAGGAGGAGTGGCAAACACTGTTGCAGCAGCAAAGGTCATTCAAAATGATCTAGACAAGATTCAGAACTGGGCAGACACATGGCAAATTACATTTAATAGAGAAAAGTGTAAGGTACTGCACGCAGGAAATAAAAATGTGCATTATAAATATCATATGGGAGATACTGAAATTGGAGAAGGAATCTATGAAAAAGACCTAGGAGTTTTTGTTGACTCAGAAATGTCTTCATCTAGACAATGTGAGGAAGCTATAAAAAAAAGGCCAACAAGATGCTCGGATACATTGTGAAAAGTGTTGAATTTAAATCAAGGGATGTAATGTTAAAACTGTACAATGCATTAGTAAGACCTCATCTTGAATATTGTGTACAGTTCTGGTCACCTTGCTATAAAAAAGATATTGCTGCTCTAGAAAGAGTGCAAAGAAGAGCGACCAGAATTATTCCGGGTTTAAAAGGCATGTCATATGCAGACAGGCTAAAAGAATTGAATCTGTTCAGTCTTGAACAAAGAAGACTATGCACTGACCTAATTCAAGCATTCAAAATTCTAAAAGGTATTGACAATGTCAATCCAAGGGACTTTTTCGACCTGGAAAAAGAAACAAGGACCAGGGGTCATAAATGGAGATTAGATAAAGGGGCATGTAGAACAGAAAATAGAAGGCACTTTTTTAGACAGAGAATTGTGGGAGTCTGGAACCAACTCCCTAGTAATTTTGTTAAAGCTAACACCCTGGGATCCTTCAAGAAGCTGCTTGATGAGATTCTGGGATCAATAAGCTACTAACAACCAAACGAGCAAGATGGGCCGAATGGCCTCCTCTCGTTTGTAAACTTTCTTATGTTCTTATGTTCTTATTGAGCTTTTCAAGTTATAGCCTTGAAAACTTGGACCAACTTAGGCTCAAAGGTCGCCTGGCGCAATTTGGAAGCAGTTATAGTTCACCCACATAGACTACAGGACTTATTATTTACTGGCATCCCCAAGAAAAAATTAAATTTCAAATTTGGCCCTATTGTTGCAAATTCATTAAAAACTTGGTACGATGTGGAAAAATTTATGGGCGGTCCATTTAAGTTTTCTCATTCTTCTCCTATTTGGAATAATAATCATTTACTGACAGGAGGTAAGCCTTGTCTATACCCTGTCTGGTCAAATAGCGGTGTGCATAGTTTTAAAGATATTTTTAACAGTAAAGGCCTTCGAACGTTCCAGGAACTCAAGGAAGACTTCTCTCTATATTTAAGATTAAGGTCTGCTTTACATGCCCATGGGGTTCCTTGGGACTCAGATGTATGTCCTCATCCTCTGATAGACTGGCTAGTGACAGAAACAAGAACCAGGGGTCACAAATGGAGATTAGACAAAGGGGCATTCAGAACAGAAAATAGGAGGCACTTTTTTATACAGAGAATCGTGAGGGTCTGGAATCAACTCCCCAGTAATGTTGTTGAAGCTGACACCCTGGAATCCTTCAAGAAGCTGCTTGATGAGGTTCTGGGATCAATAAGCTACTAACAACCAAACAAGCAAAATGGGCCGAATGGCCTCCTCTCGTTTGTAAACTTTCTTATGTTCTTATGTTCTTATGTTTAAATTTTATTTACATTGACCACTTTTTTAAACTTTTAAATTGCATTCTCTGCCTCAAGATGGCTTCACATGTACCTGCATGGACCTCTTAGAACTACATTTCCCATCATCTTCCTACTCACATAGGTAACCAAGCTGGATTTACCAGTGAGCAGGAGGATGATGGGAAATGCAATTCTGAGCGGTCCATGCAGGTACATGTGAAGCCACCTTGAGGCAGGAATGCAATTTAAAAGTTTAAAAAAAGTGGTCAAAATGTACAAAAAAAAACATTAAAACCATACACACCTTATGTAAACATCTAACACAATAAAATAAAATGGTCCTTATGTACCATTTAAGCTTTTACTAACTACAAAGTTAATTCAATCAAAAGATACAGCACTACCTCATAACCATATTATTCCCCATGTTCTATGGGTCTTTTTAGGCAAACGTCTAGACATACTGTAGGACGACACACCCAAATCACCCGAAACGCTTCTGGTAACAAGGAATTTATGCTGTTACTGTATGTATATATCTTACAGATGCGAAGGAGATAGATTTACAGGATACATGTCCAGCCATCAAGCCATCCAAAGTATTTTTTTATATAGATTACAAAAGAAAAATTAAGAAGTTTTATCCTTTCAACTCACCTCACATTGCATAAGAAGCAAAAGCAATTAGCCTCATGTCCAGGGGTCCCTCACAAGTTACCAAAAGAGGGTCTGACAGGATGGACGTGTGTGGTGATGTCAGGCCAGAATGCAGCGTGCCGTTTATTAAACAAAAATAACTAAAATATTTGAACAAACAAACACTTGCTTACAGAGCACAGAAAACAAAAGGGTAAACAAAAATAATCATGAACACTAAAAGAAAATAATAACTCCTGGTGGGCAAACTCCTGGTGGGCAAATCGCCTTCACTGTTCCCAGATTGTTTTTTTTTTTTTTTTTTTTTTACTTTCGTCATTCTTTAACTTCTTTCTCTTCTTTCTCCACTCGCTCACTCACTCACTCACTCACTCACTCACTCACTCACTCACTCACTCACTCACTCACTCCCATTCCTCCTCTCGAACACCCCGCCTCAAGCAGGGAAAACTGCAGGGTTTTTATACAGGTGACCATCTCCCAATTAGCAACAAATTAATCACTTATTAATTCCAGAGATGGCCACCTTCTACACAGGTTTTTAATATGGATGGAGCTTTCCATCCACGCTGCAAAACATACGACTGTTCGTCGTCACATGTAACAAAACAATAACAAAATACAGCCGCGCTGTCATATATACAAATAAACAATAACACGGCTATGCCATCATAAACACAATAAATAAATCATAATAAACAAATACAAAATAACACAAGGGCGGAGGGGGAAACCCCATTCTAAAAATAAATAAACAATACCTTTAAACAGCTGGGCTTTCCTACCACCCTGCTACAGGGTCATTAATTGGATATTAAAAGAGGTGAAAGATGCAATTTATTTGATTTCAACAAAATGCCCATTTATAAATGTAAAACAAGGAATATACCTTAAATGTAAACAAACAAAACCTTCTACAGATAATTACAATTTTGGGAAACATGAATCACAACCATTAAAACAAAAAAAGTTTTTTTTTTTTTTTTTTTTTTTTCTGGAATGTGTCAGTGTCGGCAGTATTTCTCTTCTGGGTCAGAAACCCATGAAACAGAACATAACATTTTACTGGTCAATATGCCAGAATTTAAACAGCACACATTAGCCAACCCTCCTGGCACACCTGCTACACAGGGTGATTGTAAATTACTATGTTCAGTACACTTTGTTACTTGGGAGTAATAAAATGGGAATTTGTTTAGGTGACCCTGAAGTTTTCAACCTGCACCCTTCTGCTCAAAGTAGAATGGCCAAAGTTTTGCATCACCTAGAATTTTAGAACTGAGACATTATTTAAAAAAAAAAAAAAAATCTATATTATAGTAAATTTACGATTCTGTCAATTTTTTGTAAAATGTGACATTGTAAAACACTAGATTAAATCTTTATTTAACATCATGTGTTCAAAGATAGTCATAATAGTACAGTAAGGGCAGATATGTAAAAAGGCAGATAAATGAATCCTGTTTTAAATACCATTATACACAGCTGTAACAATTACTATATTCGCAAAATTATTGTTTTGAGATTCAGCTTTTATTAGGGAGCTCCCCTAAATCCCTTGTTTAGAAAGAAACAGGGTATTAATGCTTGTGACAGAGTAGCCATCTGCCGTGTGAGTGACAGACAGGAGATCGAGACAGAGGTTGAAGTTGATACACCCTGCAGGTGAACAGGATTTATTTACATATCAGCACACTAAACAGCTCACGTGACACTACCAGCAATGCTTGTACACGGAGCACACACAACACAGTGTACAATAACTTTAGTAGGATCTACAATCTCTGAACTAATGTTCTCTTTTTAATACTAAACTAACATTGCTGAAGAGATTGAACGTGAAAGATTGCTGTAGTTCAGTATTTCATGTTAGATTTCGATATGTCACTTTCTTTCAAAATTGAATTGGTTTGAAGTTAGAATCATATATCTTTTACCAGACGTATTTTGTAAGTGAATCTGCAGCAGCAGTTGTGATGCATAGTTCACCCCATACTAGTCTTTGAATAAAAGGGTCTGCTAAATGACTAAATCATAATACAAAATACATAAAACACAATAATACTAACAACGATGGTTGCATTGCTGAGTGAGGTGGAGTAACTGTATAAAACACATATTAATAGTACATAGTTCAAACAATAATCTTCAGTCTAGCCAATTGGCACAACTTTAGCATAACACATTAATACATCTCTTGTGTGCTTCACGGGAATCTTAAGGAAACATTTAACAAACAATTACATTAACCAGAGATAGAAAACCTGGATAGCCAGGATTAGGTCAGTTAAATTAGAATGTTTCTGTAATAGCATTGTAAAATAAGTCAATACCCTTTTTAATGCAATGCATGTTTAATTCCATATGGTACAGACCTTAGCGCCTGCTAAATGTTTGGCTTTTTCTTATTTGTTTGTGTATAAATGTAAAGCCATATGCACATTAGTTATAGGGAGTACAAGGGTTCCCACTTCAATATCTTGATTTCTACATTGGTCATATAATACCCACATTTATGCTTAAATGGCTTTCTGGCCTGTTGTGATGAGGCTTCACCCAAATAAAAATAGTGAATTTGCATTACACACACACAAAAAAATGTAATCTGTTTATTTTCATTTCACTCCATTGGGAATGATTCTGTGCTGCTTTTCCATTGGGTAATCCTGCTGACATTAACCGTTTCCTCTGCAGAGAATGATTAAGCAGCAGACCTTACACACAGTGCAATGTGTTTGTATGCATTACTAGGTAAATACAGTTAATATTCCCCTTAATGTGTTTTCTCCTTTTATTAGATTCTAATTGCATTTAATAGTGAAAGAGGATCAATCTTTTTGGAGGGCCTAAGGGGATAGAAGAGTGTGTGAATGCCAAAGCATTACAAACACATTCAATCCATATGGGAAAGACAATACTCTCACTTCCTGCCCTCACTCTTGCAACATCTGCTTTCCGTGGGCGACCATCGGTTACACCATGGAGGAAGTAACAATAGCAATTTGAAAAGTATGATCCCCCAAACTAAGGGGGACAGTAAACTGCAAAAGGTGGACTTCACTGATTTGATTGTAAGTGTTGCTAATGGCTATATATATATATATATATATATATATATATATTATATATATATATATATATATATATCTATGAAATATACACAATGAAATATTCATTATTAAGGAATGTATCTTTTATTGGTTCATAGTACAAGTGGGAAGTGAAAGGGTACCTTTTAAAAGTTTTCTATCGTAAAATCATAGCAAGTTGTAATAAAGCAGAGAGAAAGATGCTAAAGCATAGGTAATCACTTTAAAGAATAACAAGGTATGGTACAGTTCATTAATAAACATGGCAAACCAGGGTAAACTGTGGTAAATGCATTGTATAATCATGGGAAAGTCATGGGGAAACTGCCAAATACCATGGTAAACATGAACCAATTTGCTTTATTCAAAAAAAGAACATAATACATAGTTAGTGCTGTTATCCATCACTACAATATTTTTAATTTTGTAGTCTACAGTGCATAAGACATTCATAGCAAAATAAGATGTACAGTACTGGAGGAAAGCTTGAGTTATTTTACCCTTTTTTATATAGTATAATGAAATTGAAAAATACTAAACTTAGCTGGTTTAGCTTTAATCTGAGCTCGCCCTAAATTCCTGTTTAGGTTTCTGTCCTAGCGTATCCAAGCATCACAGTAAATCACATTGTGTCATTGGTACTAACCCCACATGAGCGAGTCTCAGCAGTAAATGTCCATGTGGTGCTGGTGCCTATACTTCACCTATGGTTAGTTCTGTGTGTAACGCTCTACACTTCCAATTCAATTGCAACGAACTGCAAGCAGCGTACCAACTGGGGATGATCCCGTGGTGAGCAGGCCTACGCAGCTCCTTACTAAACTAGTACACAAGTTAAATACCGACTGCAACGAACTTGGCAGCTGAAATTAGTCCCCAGCTGCGTCATAAAAAAGGTCTCAATTGCAACAAACCCAAAAATAACTGCAGTTGCCCTAGTCTAGAGGATACTAAGTACGAGACTAAGTTAGTATAGACTATAGACTAACGATTTATAGTACCGTACTAAGTCGAACAAATGTGAAAAATCCCAAAATGGATTGATTTTTGTAACTGAACAATTCATAATCACAAATCCATGTACCTATATTTTACATATTTAATTATATGATACGTGTACTTACATAAGCTGATAATCATAAGTGAATTGCATTCAAAAATGTAATTTTTAAATGAAAATGTAAATCTTGTCACTTTCAATGAAATGGTACACAAAGCAAGGGGATTTCAGTCTGAAGCCCAAGTCAGTTAAAAGTCTGAAATGTGTATAACACGGTGTTAGAACACTGGCCTAAGTATAAAAGTGTCTTTATTAGATGTTCTCTGAGTTAACTAGCATGTTACCTAATTAACCTTTTGTCACCAATTATTGTTAACAGGTGAGGGTCCATGATTACTACAAATATAGGTAGCATAGGCACAAGTTTGTCATTCCTGATTGCAAGGGAGCAGAAAATGACAAAATACGCTCAGTTAAGCAAAGAAAAAATTAATTAATGTAATTACTTTAAGAAATGAAGGTCAATCTTTAAGACAAATCGCAAGAACTTTGCAAGTGTCTGTATCTGCTGTGGCCAAGACCATCAAACGATTTGAAGAAACTGGCACTCATGAGGATCGAACAAGGTCAGGCAGGCCAAGGGTGACCTCAGAATCAGAGAACAAGTTCATTCGAGTCACAAGTCTGCAAAACCGACGGTTAACTGCCCCTGAAATACAAGCTCAGCTAAAAGCTACTAGAAGTACAGATGTTTCAACGTCAACTGTTCAGAGGAGATTGCGTGAAGCTGGCCTGACTGGAAGAATTGCTGCAAAGAAACCATTGTTAAGAGTGAAGAATAAGAGGAAGAGACTTGCCTGGGCCAAAAAACACAGAAACTGGACGTTTGAGGAGTGGAAGTTGGTCTTATGGACCGATGAGTCAAAATTTGAAATATTTGGGTCCAACCGCCGAGTATTTGTAAGACGCACAGAGGGTGAGCACATGAGTTCTGCATGTGTGGTTCCCACTGTCAAGCATGGAGGAGGCAGTGTCATGGACTAAGGTTGCTTTGCTGGTGACAGAGTTGGTGATCTTTACCAAGTCCATGGCAAGCTCAACCAGCATGGCTATCATAGCATACTTCAATCAAATCAGGCCAATATGTGTTCCTTAGTTTTATCAGCTCCGAGGTGTCATGACCTTGGATCGATAAGACTGGGGAATCATTAATTGTGTTACAGGCTTCCCTGTGCCTGTGGCAGGGTTCCCCCAGTAATTGCTCCTTGATAATGAAGTGTGGATATACTAGCACCACAGCACCTTCAACATCCTTACCTTCAATAGACTGGACCTGTACCCAAGCATGCACCAGTGTGGAGTCGTTGTGTTGGTCCCACACTAGGTCCTCGCTTCGGTCCCATGTGTCCAGTATATTGAGAGGTGCTGGAGTAACATCTGCCCTAGATGGCCCTTTGATACCAGACAAGCTTTCTCCCACCAGACCCCAACCTTGTCTCATTAATGCACCATCCCATTTTTCACTCCGTCTCTCTTCCTTTTTCTAGGATGAAAAGGGGAAGAAAACAAGTCAGCTTGTAAGGCAAAAATCTCACCAATCGTTTCCCCTTTTCTTTTTTTTTCTGGCACGTTTACATGTACAGTCGGGACTGCCTTTTATTTATTTATTTATTATATATTTAGTTGTTATTTATTATATATTTAGTTGTCTCCAATTTT
Source organism: Polyodon spathula (assembly GCF_017654505.1). NCBI lineage: Eukaryota > Metazoa > Chordata > Actinopteri > Acipenseriformes > Polyodontidae > Polyodon > Polyodon spathula. The sequence continues at coordinate 12,259,662 of NC_054538.1, read as the reverse complement.
TTACCCCCATTTTCTCCCCAATTTAATGTGCCCAATTATTATCTGTATCCTTGGCTTACTGCTCATAACCCCCCCTCCGACTTGGGGAATGGAGGCTGGAGCGCGCGTCCCCCGAAACGTGCTCCTGCCAATCCGGCATTTTTCGCACTGCAGATCCACAGCGAGGCCACCAGACCTATAGCGCCGGAGGACAACACAGATCTGGCGGCTCCACTGCAGAACCATAGTCGCCACAGGGGTCGCTGATGCATGGTGAGCCGTGGATTCCCCTGCCGACCTAGGCCCTCCCTACCTGGGCAGTGCTTGGCCAATTGTGCGCCGCCCCCTTGGAACCCTGTTACGGTCGGCTGTGACATAGAACCTGGGACACTCGAACCTGCGATCCCCAGACTATAGGGCACATCCTGCACAAAAAGGCAAAGTCAGAGTTAATTGTTACCAGTCTGACACAAAAAACCCCACTCTGCGCAGAATAGATTTGGTCTCCTTATGTTTATTTGCAAACAAACTAGTAACCTTCTCCATGGGAAGCAATTAAAAGCCCTCAAAAGAAAGAAAGAATTGACAGAGCCTAACTTTTGTGTCTCTAAACAGCCTCAACCCAAGTGCTGCCCAACAATACTCTTTATATAATTTGCTAAAATAACACTGCAAGTATTTGGTCTTTGTTGCAGTAGGACATAAACCAAATCTTATTTATGATTTGTGAACATGCTTGTGACAAGATAGTGTCTTGGCCCAAGCAGTTATTCTAAGAAGACTCAGAGACAAGAAAGCTGCAGTTTAAGCACATTTAATAAACACAACAACAAAGAAACAGGAACAAAATAAATATGACACGGGGGCCAAAATAAAAGGTTCAAACAAAAAAGAATAAGCACTCATAGGCCGGGCATTCACCTTCACCACCAAGTTACAACAATCACACCCCAAACTTCCAAAGGGAGCGCCACATTGGCTCTGTTGCTTCTGTGGGTTGAGGAGGCAAAACCAGCAGGGACTGCTTCTCCTCCTCTCACTACAGCTAACCCTGCTGACCAGACACCCAGTGAGCTCGGAGCGGATTCCTGCAGGGCTGGCCTTTGTCCTCCAGAGGTCATTAGGTCCCTGACATCCGCTCTTGAGTTCCTGGGTGTAAAAGAGGAAGCTGGAGGATACCCACTGAACCTTCAGATCTCCTCAGCTATGTGGGGAATTGCTGCAGTGAGAAGACAAAATAATTGGGCATAACAAATTTTGGAGAAATTGGAGTAGGTAAATGAATTGGCCACAGTAAATAAAAAAAAAAAAAAAAAAAGATAATAAAAAATAAATAAAACAATGAATCAACGCTACGAAGGAGAGGAAAGACACAAGGCTTCACTACAGTACACTACATTTTTCCAGTATATTAATGTAGATGTTAATTACTTTGACAATCTGGAATCACCAGCAATGAAAAATGGGACCTGCATTCCTTTAGGATAACTTCATGTATCAATGCAAAGTTTCAGATTCGGGTGAGTGAGTGGTTATAAATATGTAGCCTTTACTAACCAAACCAATCAACGCTCACAAAAAAGGATGTCATTTGGTTTCAGATTATAGTAGTTTGAATGTACATACTGAACAAAAAGCTTAACATGAGTTGGTACACGAGTGCTCACGAGCCCTCCATTACCATATACTCCTGTTCACAGGGAGCAGCTTACCTTACTATAAAGGATATTTTTTCTCTACAATTTGAAAAATTCCATTCTGCCAAACCTAAGCTCATTTTACAGAGAGAATGCATCCCTAAGAGAAGGAAGGAAAATCAAACTTTCTTTTGGGAATCTATCCAGTGCACCAGAGGGGGATCAGCTTACATAATTGTAAAGGGTTTGTTATGTCCACAAAGCAGACATGACCTTGGGTTTTACATTTATTCTGAAGCACAGTGTTCCCAACAGCAGTATTAGGCACACCTGCACACTTAAACATGTGTGCTTAAAGAAGTTGTGGCAACTTTATTAGGAATGGAGAGTACCTTAGATGTTACCATGCCCTTAGCACTTCATGAAAATGTAGCCTGGTTGATGCAGCACACTCACTATCAGCATTCAGGAGTAATGTGCATTTGAACTGACACCTTTTATACTGTAGGTATGCTACAATCCACTCATCATCCTTTCCTATTTGTCATTTACATATGTAGCGCCCCTCTCCACCTTGCACAGCACAGAATATGATACTGTTGAACAACGGTTTACTTTCCATACCACAGGAGGAGGGTCCTGAGTTCTTGATCCGAAGGTATGCCAGAGTACCAGGGACTAAATAACTATTTATAGTGTGTGATGCCTCCACCTAGCTGGCGTGTGGTAACTCAATACTGACTCACAACAGCTAGGAAAAGGTCAAGATGTACCAATATATCCTGTCTTCAGCAACCAAATGAAATACTTAAGCATGGTACTAAATCAAATACATATTCTGAGCTTTAATGAGTATTTCAAAATGAATAAGTAAATAAGGCAATAAAAGGAAACTATAAATAAAACAAAGTGCTATTGACTAAGCAAGATGCTACAGCTAAGCAAAAACTGCTGGTAAATACTCTGCTGGCCAGTAGGACTAATATACATAAAGGAATAATAAAAAATAAAAAAAACGCTGGGGCTCTGTCACATGGAAGGCTTGGTGGTGATGTCGAACCAGGAAACAGACTCAGTACTACCGGTATGACGCGGTGGTGCGTGTATTTATTAAATACCAATAAAAGCAAAGCAAACAAAACACTAAATGCAAACAAAACAGCCTGATGTCCAGAACAAAACAGAACAAAACACACAGCAATTGTTTTTAGTTGTATAACTCTACTGTCTCTCCATCTCATTTCTCCAGACTCTCATCAATCCAACAGAAGCGGCTGTTTATAAGCAGCTAATTGGTAATTACTTGATTAATTGGGAGATGGCCACATTACGCACAAGTTTTAGCTGGATGGGGGATTTTAACCAATAATACCAATGAAACAACATTTAAACACAAAACCATCCATTTAAAAAATAACAGTACAACACAGAGGTCCAAATATCTCAGTCCAGGTCCTGGCACCTGAACGGAGCTACTAATGGACCTACAGATGGCCATTTGTGAGGCCCTGCTCCAGTGACAACGCTGGCAGCGGTGTGAGGTCCTCCTTTATAGGCACTGCTGGCAGCGGTGCAGCGCACTCCGGCAGAGGAAATGCTGCCTCCTCTGGACATGTAGCCAGCAGGGGCAATGCTGGCAGCAGCAGTGCTGACACTGAGCAGGCCGGCTCCTCCAGCAAAGGCACTCCTGGCAGCAGAAACGCTGTCAGTAGCAACGCTAGCAGCGGAAATGCTGCCAGTGGCAATTCTGGTAGCGGTAATGCTGACATCAGCAAGGCTGGCTCCTCCAGCACTGAAAGACCCTATGGCATTGTGGGATGGGCATCCCTGTGGGGTTTTAAACAGGCATCCCTGTGCTGTGCATGACAGGCAACCCTGGGCATTGCAGGCTTGGCAGCACCAGGCAGTGTAGGCTTGGCATCTCCAGGGGTTGCAGGCTTGGTATCCCTAGGTATTGCAGGCTTGCCAACCCTGGGTGTTGCAGGTTTGCTGGCCCTAATCTGTGCAGGCATGACAGCCCCAGGCGGTGCAGGCTTGGCAGGCCTAGCCATTGCAGGATGGAGCAAGAGCAGTGCCTCGGGAGGCGAGTGCAGCAGGTCATCTTCCTCCAACACTGGGGACTGGTGCAGCTCTCCCTCTGATGCTGGGGACTGGTGCAGCTCTCCCTCTGACGCTGGGGACTGGTGCAGCTCTCCCTCTGACACTGATGACTGGTGCAGCTCTCCCTCTGACGCTGGGGACTGGTGCAGCTCTCCCTCTGACACTGAGGACTGGTGCGGCTCTCCCTCTGACGCTGAGGACTGGTGCGGCTCTCCCTCTGACGCTGGGGACTGGTGCGGCTCTCCCTCTGACACTGAGGACTGGTGCAGCTCTCCCTCTGACGCTGAGGACTGGTGCGGCTCTCCCTCTGACGCTGGGGACTGGTGCGGCTCTCCCTCTGACGCTGGGGACTGGTGCGGCTCTCCCTCTGACGCTGGGGACTGGTGAGGCTCTCCCTCTGACGCTGGGGACTGGTGTGGCTCTCCCTCTGACACTGAGGACTGGTGCGGCTCTCCCTCTGACACTGGGGACTGGTGCTGCTCTCCCTCTGACGCTGGGGACTGGTGCAGCTCTCCCTCTGACGCTGGGGACTGGTGCAGCTCTCCCTCTGACGCTGGGGACTGGTGCAGCTCTCCCTCTGACGCTGAGGACGGGTGCAGCTCTCCCTCTGACACTGGGGACTGGTGCAGCTCTCCCTCTGACGCTGGGGACTGGTGCAGCTCTCCCTCTGACGCTGGGGACTGGTGCAGCTCTCCCTCTGACACTGAGGACTGGTGCAGCTCTCCCTCTGACACTGGGGACTGGTGCAGCTCTCCCTCTGACGCTGAGGACTGGTGCAGCTCTCCCTCTGACGCTGGGGACTGGTGCAGCTCTCCCTCTGACACGGGACTGGTGCAGCTCTCCCTCTGACGCTGGGGACTGGTGCAGCTCTCCTTTGGGCCCTCACGTGGACATGCATATTGCCTGTGGAGCTGGAGTAGGCATGGCTCCTCTCGATGGGACTGGAGACTGTGGGGCCCCCGGCCTATATCACTCTCCTGATTCACTGGCAAACTAAACTTTTGACCTCTGAACCTCTCTCCTAATAGGCTCTCTAAAGTGACAATTTAACTTTACTGTAAATAGTGTATAGAAGGAGTACACATTTTTTTTTCTTAAAAGGTGCCATGTATTTAACAAAAATTTAAATAGCCCATAACATTAAACAAACAAAAAAAAAAACATGCTTGAATCTTGTTGGGATGCGTACATATGGCATGTGTCCAGCTTTTGCACTTAAGATAACCTGCACGTTGGACTCTCTTGCCCAGGGTTGAGTGTTCCACTTGCTAAGGTACTAGAAAATGACGATTGACAACAGCTGGATCTGTTCAGACAGAAAATTCAGCTTAGAACTGGAAACCCGGCAAAGTACTAGAAAGCTGTTCTTTAACTAGTTAATCAATTACTTAAATTAACTCTTGGATGATGTCACTGCTCAAATAAGGATAAGTGAGACTGTCTGGAGTCAACTCTGTTTTGCTTAATTTGAGTAGAAACAGCTGGCTGAACAAAGACTGCGATAAAACCAAATACATGCTGGAAAGACGGTGCAGTGGTTTTCAAAGTAAACCCTCACTATTATTATTATTATTATTATTATTATTATTATTATTATTATTATTAATAATAATAATAATAATAATAATAATAATAATAATAATAATAATAATAATAATAATAATAATAATAATAATAATAATAATAATAATAATAATAATAATAATAATAATAATTATTTAAACTATTTAAAACATTTGTTCAGGAGAATTCTGTCAAAATCTAACATTCACAAGGACACCCCTGTGTGTAGCAGCAGGTAATATTACAATAATAATGGAACACAAATTAATCATGAAACAGAATCCCACTTAGTCACAACCCCCCCCCCCCCACACACACACTTTTTAAAAAAAAATAGAACACAGGAAACTTTTGCAACTTTCACAACTGCTCCTTTCTTTTCTTTGGATATTTTTCTGGATATTAATTTTCTACAACAAAAAGACAACAACAATGCATTTAACCATTATGCTTCCCTGTGTCAGTAGAGGTTGTCTATAAATTAAAGGGATCGTAGAAAGTCTCAGTTTCCCCCAAAGTACTCATCAAAGGAGTAACAGCTGGAGGGCAACCAGTAAACTGCCAAGGTAGAGAGCGGTTTGAAGTTTCACACGTTTCAAAGTAATGTTAAGCTAATTATGCCCGTTTCATATTTAAAGGACAAAGAGAAAGGTAAAAATTTGCTATTTGCCTCTCTTCTGAACTCTTCAGGAACTAACTAAATGAATTATGAATTTTTGTAGTACTTTAGTTTGTTTCAACATTAGAATGCCAGGCCCTGGAAATGTGTACAAAGTCCTGCAATATAAGTAGCCATGGTAATATATGAGTTACACTTAAGTGCACCCTCTGGGAGTTGATCGAAATTGTTTTTTTAAAAAAGCATTCAGAAAACAAAGACAATGAGCCTGGAAACAGTGTATGAAGTTTCATTTTACTTTTAGAGAGGTTAAGTAAAGAACCATAGGTACTTGCTGAAACCACACGGTGTGTGCACCAGAGGTCTCCAGGGTAACAGGAATTCCAGGTTTAATGCACAGTAGTGATTGAGTTGAATAACTGAAATATTATACTCTGTTCTGCACAAAGGACAAGGGCTTTCTGGCCCGAGAAGACCGTGAACCTGTCACTTGGACCCTGGTTTGTTAGTCAGTACCTGCACGTGTGCCTTTCCAGCAGTTCGTTTTATTTCAAAAATTCTGGAATAAGACAGTAAATCAGAGCTATATAGTCTCGATTTTTCAAAAAGAAAAGGAATCTTCATGCACTTCATGAAACGTATTGCGTGAAGTGCTTTGGTAACGGCGGTACGAAACCGGCCTATTTAAGGCTGTGCTCTCTGACACCAGAGATTTGGTAGTTACTTTTAAAGAAATTTGCGTCAGGACGCAGTCCATCTAGGGTCAATGAGAGTTATCCGATAAATTCCAAACAGCCATCTGTAGACATTACTCTCAAATGTAGTGTAATGCACATTTAAGTACGATCTTAATACTCAGTAGTCCTAGTTATGAGTCATCAGTTAAAAAGAAAAAATAAATTTTTCATTTTGGTAACAACAGTGTAGCTTGCAAGAAACTGTACCACAACCTTTTTGAATGGTGTCAGTTATACTTATTTTTTAGATAGATAGGACATTATCAAAAATCTATCTCATCCTGTAAACACACAGTTGAAATTGGTCAACTAATTTCTTTTAGCGTATCCACTGAAGTCAGCTTTTTGACTTCAAGATGTAAAAACTTCTTCTAACCTTCTCCAAAGCTTAATCAAATTTGAAAAGGTTTCGAAGGTTGAAACCACATTTTTAGCTTTGTGACAATCAAATGACCTGTTAGTTTACTGGAGACAAAGGATGTTTCTAACAACAATGTAGTTTAGACAGAAACTCAAAAAAAATGAGTGTGGAAATATCCCAATTGAACGAATACCAATTATAGGGTAGTCAGGTTTATATATATATATGGTGACACAAAAGGCCCGCCCGCCCCCTGTGTGTATTTTGTGTTATGTGTTGTGTGTTTAATGTTGGTGTATAGTCATTGGTACACAGGATATAAACGGGTCTGTGTAACTCGAGTGTTTAAAATGTATATTTGTATTTAGGCACAAGGATTGCACAGCACTTCACGTGCAAGTAAAAAGTAATAATATGTGAGCACGGGGAATTGCACTTTATTAATTCACGTGCAGTTGTACCGCGACTCCAATTGAATGATTGATTAACAATCGAGTCTCGGTACAGCTGCATAAAAGCAGCATGTTTTCACTCACTCGGGGTTGTGTGTTCGGTGAGTGGAGAACGGGATTGGAGACGGAGGTAATAATAAGAAGAGTAATAATAATAGTAGTTAAAAATATCTGCTCACTGTGTTTGTTTAGTGTTAGTCCGTTTTGTTTCATCTCTTTGTTTTGGCGAAAGTGCCGTGTCCTGTGTTTTTGTTTGTCTTTGCAACCTTTTATTTTCTGTCTGTCTGTTCATTATTAAATGCTGAGCGAGACCATTCGCTCAGCTCCACCAAACTCCACCTCTCTGTCGTTTATTTCCTGGTTCCTGTTTCTGGTCTGACGTCACCCACTCCAGCCGTCTTTGTGACACCGGCGTGTCTTTGTGACAGCCACAATTTTTAATATAAACACTACCAGAACAAAATTGGCTCAGTGATGTCCACCAGCTTATAGTAAGTGTGAATAAGATAACACCATATGTATTACTTTATAAAAGCAATGGGCATTTTGAGAAAGAGTCTCTTTTGCAAATTAGCCAAAACGGAACTTGAAAACATCACCTAATTACCACAGTGCCTCCAAAGTAACTTACCCTGGTGATTACAAAAAACAGGCAATAGCCATAACCCCTTTAAACAAACAAACAAACATAACAAAGTCACATTAACATCCAATAAAGACTGATCTTAAAATCTTCACGAGTCAGGGTTAAGAGAGAAACTGTAAACCACATGCAGATGAAAGGAAATAATAATAATTTTGCGGCAGCTGTCATGCTTTAAAATGCCTAGCTCGCATTAGCCAACTATAACGTTATTCAGTCAGACTGGCACCAGTTACCACATGGCGGGACTCTAACTTTATTATTTAATTACACAGTCAAATAAAAACAAAACATTAACAATTCTAATTCCATAACATGCCTGCAGTATAATCCTGCATGAAAAAGTCCTGGTGCATAGAAGACACACTAAATCTCATCTACCAATTAAACATTAACATCCATGCACTTCAATTTGATGTATATTTGTTAATAACCATTAAATTAAACTATTTGTTGCTAAGCTTTAAAATGTGAGCGAATGGCTGATTTATAAGTTCTAAGATTTACAAGATCACCATAATCCTACAGTATGTAAGAGAAAATCACATTTTTGAAAGTCAGACATAACAATAAAAGTAAAAACAAATTAGATTTTAAAATTACATTTTTATCTTAGGTTATTTGATAAAAGAGCAATGCCATATTTAAAAGAAATGCATTTGGATTGAAAGCTAGTCTAAATATTTACATGGTCATACAATAGATGTTTAATTTTCAATAGATTCTAATTTTGTTGTATAAGTACACACACTGCATATAACAGAACTGCCAACAGTAGTGTATTAAACAAGCATGTATTAAACCGGTTTTAGTTTAAAAAAAAAGGGGTATTATAAATACTCTATCCTGATTGGTTAAAACAGGTCACATGAGGGTGTTGATATTACAGCAGTTCTTTTCAAAAAGGGGCGAATCAAAAAAAAAAAAGGCAAACATATTGCAATTTATCGCAAATAACATGACTGATGAAATGCATGAAGTGTTGACCTTTTGTGAAACTGAAGTGTACATGAGAAATTAAATGAGTCTGAATCGGACACCAATGATTAATTCAAGTAGTGAAAAAAAGCAAAAGTATTAAAATTAATTTAAAACTTGCCATTCTGATCGCTCTGCTGCTTCTCCCTGAACTACAGCATTTCCCTATCCCATTCTGAAAATAAATAGTTTTAAAAAAAATCTTAAACTTTCAGCGTTTTTGAAAAGATTTGGATCACTCTTACAAAGATTTTGGTGGTTAATTGGATGTTTTGTTGTTGCTGGCCCTTGTTTATATCCGTACTCCTATTTTGGTTTGTAGCTCCAATTCTCTCACATCCTGTTACAACTGGTTACATCTCCTGCTCCACCTGCTGCCGCCAGTCCACCTGCACAGCTGTGTGATTTATGAAAGCATCTTGACAATTCCTGCCGTACCTTTCTCTCCACATAAATTCGTACAGGTACGATGGTATCTTCTTATCTGCTGTGCCCTGCATTGTTTCAAATTGTTTCTTAACACAGACCCAGTAGTGCTCAACGTTGTCCAGCCATAAACCACAAGTCAGTTTGTTAAGTGACTGGCTATTCCATAATGCAAACATCTGTGAAGCGGTAGTGCTAATCTGGTATGGATACCCCCTGCCACTTCCCCGGATAAAAAAGAACGATTACATTTTCTTTTTTTTTAAATATACAAACAGCACTGTCACCTGATACTGTTGCAGGTCTTGTGAGGAAGGGTCTGTGTGATTTAAAAGCAGAATCTTTTAGGGTATGTGTGATTTAAAAGCAGAATTTTTTGTGCTGTGTCATGATGAAAATGGCCAATAATATTTTATTTTAAAATTTAATGAACAAGCCAAGAATTACAAGAAGTATAACAAATCAAATAAAGAACAATGGCACTATCAATGGAAATGTTTAATTTAACTTTTTTTTTTTTTAATTAATGCATTCAAAAAAGTTGGATGAAATTATTTTTTTCTTAGCAGGAGGATATTTAATAAAAATGACTTTTTTATTTGTTTGTTTTTTCAATTATTACGCAATATTACACCTTATTGCTTACATATCATACTGTACATTGGAGTGAAGAGAGGGGCAAACTATGAAAGGATGCAACATAGACAGCAAAAATTACATGTTCAGGTTTGAATAATGGGGAGACAAACATAATGTAATCTTTATTTTAGAAGAAGCCCACTGACACCTTTTAGCCAGTAAATAATTGCAATTTTGTAAGGTTTTGATAACGTTATCGGAGCCCTGAATCCACCCCCCACCCCAAATTAAACATTACATATTCCAAACACACAAGGTGTGCAGATGTCCCAGCAAATATGGTACACATTTACACAACACGTTGAAGAGATAATTTATTTTTTAATGAGAGCTGAATATACTGGGAAACCGTCTCAAACCCTTGTAGTGACTCGCAAGCAATATATATATTTGCAACAAAGCCCTTTCTTCGTTGAATAATAATTATAATAATAATGTAAGGAATTTTTTTCTTTAAACTCACTGAACCACTAGACGTGAAACACTAAATATTATTATACATATTATTTAGTGTTTAGTGTTCATCGTTCAGTAGTAGAGTTAAAAGAAAGATAACTTGAATGAAGCAGACTAATTGTTTTCTTTTGAAGACAGCAGAAGTGAAGATATGATGGAGAGCACATTTCATGTGTGCAGAAAGAAGTGATGTAATAGCTTTCAGAAAAGTCTAACAGCAGAGACATGGTGGAAGACAAATCAGGAAAAACTCCCTTATCTGTCAAAATTGGCAAGAGCTTATCTTGCAATACCAGCAACATCAACTCCCTGAGCATTTGTTTTCAGTATCAGGCGCTATAGCCTCAAGGAAGAGGGCAAGCCTAACCCCAGAACATGTTGATATGCTGGTGTTCTTGCATGCAAATACTGTGAACTGGCAAAAATGAAACTTTGTATTGCCAGATGACGGACTTGAACAGACAACAAATAATTCATGTCTTTAGTTTCCTCAACAAATAATTATTAATAATTAATTATTCCCGAATGGCGCATCCAGTAAAAGCGCTCGCGTAGAGTGCAAGATGCGCCCTATTATTTGGACTTCGCTGGTTCAAGTCCAGGCTATTCCCTTGCCAACTGAGGACAGGAGCTCCCAGGGGGCGGCGTACAATTGGCCGAGCACCGCCCGGGGGAAGTGAGGGTTAGGACGACCAGGGTGTCCTCGGCTCATCGTGCACCAGCGACCCCTGTTGTCTGACAGGCTTGCCTGTAAGCTGCCCAGGGCTGCGTTGTCCTCTGACACTGTAGCTATGGGTAGCTGCATGGTGAGTCTGCAGTGTATAAAAAAGTGGGCGGCTGACGGCATACGCTTTGGAGGATAGGGTGTGTACATCTTCACCCATCCCGAGTCAGCGCAGGGGTGGTAGCAGTGAGCTGATCGAAACAAAATAATTGGACACTACTAAATTAGGGAGAAAATAAAATAACAAAAAAAACAAAAACTAATTGGTGACTACAAAATTTAAATAAATAAATAAATAAATTCTGCCTATAAAATTATAAAGTTAATTTGTGGTTTGTTTAATGGTTTCAATGCGTTATTTAGCTGCCATCATTTGACCTTGGCGGGTTTTTTTTTTCTCAGAAGGACGATGAGTATTCTTTATTTAATACGTTCTTTTAGATACTGGATCTTTAATGGAACATAATACTATTTATATGCATAGTTTGAAAGTAAAACCAACATAAACATTTTTATAAAACTGTATATTGTTGTTTGTGACCCTATTACTGTAGAATGACTCATTTACAAGCCATGGCGAGGCTGGTTGAGTTGATTAACTTTCAGCTAGTACTCCTTACGTTTGGACCATAATGACATTTTCCGCTATCGATTATCACCTGTAAATGATCAGGATAACCAAGATTTATCGGCCGAATAAATAAAACATAAAAAATGATTGTCATTTATCAAATTTATACATGAGCAGCATAACAACCGGCATCTAAGTCACTGAGTTTAGAAGAAAAAAAATAGACGGTATATGCGCCAACTTTCTAATGTTCCGGTGGGTGCTCAGAACAAACATGAGTATAAAAGTACACCTATTGTAATTTGTACATGAATAAATTATGTAGTCTTTATATATATATATATATATATATATATATATATATATATATATATATATATATATATATATATATATATACATATACACATGTGTAGAACTTATTATGAAACCCTTAAGTTAAAAGCCTCAGCACATTGTTTAAAATCAATACTTAACTTCCCAATGTAAGCAGTGCTCACACAGATCATGTTTACGCCTCACGCAGACAGTTCAGTGCTGCTTACTGCTCAATGCAGAGCCACTTCCTGTTTCATTGGATCACAGACGCTAATTTGATTATCAATCATAATTTGTAAATGCGATAAATGTATCACTGCAATCGATTATTGTTCCAACCCTAGTACGCCTAAATAATAAAAAGATCTGAACAAAACATGTCCAGGCCACATTGTGGAGATCCTCAGATAACATTACAAAACAAGAAGTTCTGACAGTTAGTCAGCTGGCATCACGTTTCAAGGCATCTAAAGCATGATTCGCACGGGACTAAAAACCTGGTGTCCTTAGGGTTGGTCAAAAGCATAGGACACCTTGTAACCTCCCAGATGTGGATTCGTTTTTATCAAGGAAAGTCGCTAAATTCTAAATGAAATGCTGTGGACAGAGAAGTTGCTTTTGTGCATGATTTGTAAACAATGAGCCGGGTGTAAATAAGTAATTCCGCTGTATTTTCTTTTCCAAAGGCTAGACTAACCTTTGAGTGATATGTATCTTCAAATGCAGTGTTAAAAGCAGGCATTTTTTGTGAGCTGACAATTAAGTTTTGTATTTTCGCCTGTCTTCAATTTGGTTATGCTCAGTAATAGCGATTTACTGAACTGTAGACTCTCATGACAGGTTGTACCGATGTTAATATTATATTATGGTTTATTGCGAAGGTTGGTATTGCTTTGAGGTGAACACCGCAGAAATGCTGTATCAATTCTAACATAACTCTGACATGGTCGATTCGCACGGGAGTTAAAAGACACAGGACGCTTGAGTTTGTAATTTTATAGACGGTCCCGATGTCCTGTAAAATAATCAGAGACCTCTGAGAAAATGATCTGGCACAGAAAGAAATGGGCGGTTCGCACAGGACTACATTGAACTGTTTATGTGGTAATTTTTACTCCCGTGGGAATCAGGCTTAAGTTTATGAGATTTATGTTAAGTCTTATGCAACAACTTCCATAGAAATCCTCTGCAATTTATTAGAAAGACCACAGGACATTTAGCTGGGAATTAAGGCTGACATAGTTAACCAAAAATGTTTCAACATTGTACACATCTTTAAAAGTACAAAAAACGAAAACTTCCCCAATTAAACTAATAAATCGAGCCACCATATCAATTAACAGGTGATTTTATTTTTTTTTAAAGGAACCCGGAACTCGACCATCTAAACTTCCCCTCTAAATGCGTGGCTAACACTAGCATAAACCACAATAGAAGATCTGAAAACAACTGCAAACCTAGTGAACTGATGTTTGGACTGCAAGGTGGATGTGGTTCGAATCAAGCTCACACCACTATGCAGATCTTAACTGGGAACATAAAAGAATTGCTGCTGGCCTTTGGACTCCCGCAGGGTTAGGGATGAAAATCAACCCTCCACTGGTCAGCATCCCTTTGAGACAGACTTCCCTGGCAAGTTCCAGTATTTTGCTAATATCCATTGCTTTTGTTTGGTGGATGCAAAAAGGCGACATGATTTGACCTACTGACTTTTTCCTCCGAATTTACCGACAAGCCAGCTGCCTTATTACACACAGGTCCTTGACAGTGGATGTCAGAGGATGTCAGCATGCTACCAGTGAAGCCTGCTATAGGCTTCTGCCCATTTTCCTTGTCCAACCCACTGAAATGCTTGGGAAAATCAAATGCTCCCTGTGGGATCCTCAGCCAAGTTAACCAACATCTCAAAGCATCAGGTCTTTATCAGCCGTAAAAACAAAAAGTCACATGACCCTAATGTCACACTTACTTTTGAATGTGGGGGCTCCTCTTTTTTCTGTCTACTTCACCAGTCCTTTTAATTTCAAATATGTGTTCAACTGCCTCAGTGACTGTGTGAGTAAAAAAATGCATGCACAGCACCAAAAAAATCGTGGGCTTACCTGTTACGAAGACACCAATGATACTGAGGAACACAAGAACATACAGAAGCACTATGGCGTACTTGATTGATGACAATGAATTGAGATGAGCACAGCAGTTATCAGCCTTTCTCCTCCTGTTGGCATGACCTGCAGATGATTAAAAAAAATAGATATTTCAGCTGTGACATATTTAGCAGTATTGTGCATAGGCTACACAGTACTATATGATTCATAACTTGTAATCACTCAATCGATCAAATGTATTGAACATTGTGCTTAATGTTCAGTACCAATCAGTATGTTTATGCTTTTCCTTGTATTCTAAAGCCACATCTGCACCATGAAACCAGTCTGTAAACCTCAATATCATTTTGTTCCCAGTATCAAACTAGGGCTGCTGCTGGTTCCATCCGCAGTCTTTAATGGCAAAGGTTAATGGCACAGCTGTAGTTGGGGCCCGTCTCACGGCTGAAAGTAATAATAGTGGGTGGTTCTCTTGCTCTCTTATTATCTCCTCACTCCTATCAGTTTGGCTGTTGTCTCTCTACCCCCCTCTGTCATTCTTGCAGCTCTTATATGCTGGCCCACCCTCTCTCGCTTCTCACATCCGGTTGGAGGATACCTCTTGGCAGCCTTTGCCCTCAACCGAGTCAGTGTCCTCTCCACCTGTCCATCATGGAGATCCTCCAAGATTTCCGCCACCTCTCAAGGTCGTTACAATATACCATGCCTATGGAAAGTCTACACCCCTTTTCAAAATTTTCACCTTTTCTTGCTTTATAGCCTGGAATTAAAATGCATTAAAATAGTTTTTTTTCCCCATTTATCTACACATCCTACCCCACAATTTCCAAGTGAAAAGAATATTCTAGATATTTGTAGAAAATTAATTAAAAATAAAAACCGAAATAGCTTGGTTGGATAAGTTTCCACCCCTCTTGTAATAGCAATCCTTAGCTCAGGTGTAACCAATTACCTTCAAAATCACACACCAAGTTAAGTGGATAAATTCAGAAGTTCCTGTAGGTTCCCTCTGCTGGGTAGTGCATTTCAAAGCAAAGACTCAACCATGAGCACCAAGGCACTTTCAAAAGAACTCTGGGACAAAGTTGTTGAAAGGCACAGATCAGGGGATGGGTATAAAAAAATATCAGAGGCCTTGACTATCCCTTGGAGCATGGGCAAGATGATTATTAAGAAGTGGAAGGTGTATGGTACCACCAAGACCCAGCCTAGATCAGACCATCCCTCTAAACTGGATGACCAAGCAAGAAGGAGACTGATCAGAGAGGCTACCAAGAGGACAATGTCAAATTTGCAAGAACTACAGGCTTTTATGGCCAAGACTGGTTAAAGTGTGCATGTGACAACAATATCCCAAGCACTCTACATACCTGTATGGTATAGTGGCAAAAAGGAAGCCATTACTCAAGAAAGTCCACCTTGAATCCCATTTGAGGTAAGCAAAAAAACACTTAGGAGATTCTGTAGCCATGTGGCAAAACGTTTTGTGGGCTGACGAAACTAAAATGGAACTTTTTGGCCTAAATGGAAAGCATTATATTTGTCACAAACCTAACACAGCACATCACCCAAAGAACACCATCCCTACTGTGAAGAATGGTGGTGGCAGCATCATGTTATGGGGATGTTTCTCATCGGCAGGGACTGGGACACTTGTCAGGATAGAAGGGAAAATGCATGGAGCAAAGTACAGAGAAGTCCTTGAGGAAAACCTGCTGCTGTCAGCAAGAAAGCTGAAACTGGGACGAAAGTTCACCTTTCAGCATGACAACGACCCAAAGCACACAGCCAAAGCTACACTGGAGTGGCTAGGGAACAAAAGGGTAAATGTCCTTGAGTGGCCCAGTCACAGCCCCGACCTAAATCCAATCGAACATTTGTGGTATGACTTGAAGATTGCTGTCCATCAACGCTCCCCAAGGAACTTGACAGAGCTTGAATGGTTTTGTAAAAAATGGTCAAATATTTCCAAATCTAGGTCTGCAAAGTTGGTAGAGACCTATCCCAACAACTCACAACTGTAACTGCTGCCAAAGGTGCTTCCACCAAGTATTAACTCTGGGAGTGGAGACTTATCCAATTATGATTTTTCAGTTTTGTATTTCTAATATATAACTTTTTTCCCCTTAACAGTGTGGAGTATGGTGTGTAGATATGTGATAAAAAATCCTCATTTAAATGCATGAAACTCTGAGGCACTGACACAACAAAATGTGTGTAAACTTTCTATACGCACTATATATATATATATATATATATATATATATATATATATATATATATATATATATATATATAAATTCTAATATATTGGAAAATTTGCAGATACATAATTTACCAAACCCTGCAATACAGCAGTACATTTTAAACCATCATTAATCATTATACATAATTATACACTGGTAGTGTGAGTGAGCATAATGCTACAATACATTGGAACAGTACAGCACTTCATTTATTGTTGTACTTCCCTTTTAGTCAAAGTCTATACTAACCTGTACTTGTAATATATATTCTTCTATTATGAAAAAACTCTCTTGGAATAGACATATGTGGTAACATATTGAGTGGATACATGTGAGTGCAGTGCAGAGTAGATTAATCACACAGACAACTGCTTTCAGGTACAAGGGTGTTTTATTAATGAATGACAATGTCCAGCGCCCGAAGGCAAACACCTATAAATGATACAGCAGCGTGTATCACTCGTATTTGTAATCCCCGGATTTGACCCACATAACCAGAAGTCCAGGTTTTCCACACATTAACACGAAACGCAAAACACAAACACAAGCCAGTGAGTGAAATTAAGTGCTAGCGGTGATTACAGTACTCCATGAAATGCTGGGGTGAAAAGTGATGTCCGGGTTAATGCTGGCTTATACTCCAGCTCTGGATAGTGTTACTGGTAGTCTACAAAGACAAACAACAGCTACAGCTGACACTTTACAAACACAAAACAAATGCTCACTGCTTCTAGTACAGTACAGTATTCCTTCAAGGTCAAATCCAACCATTTACCAAGGAACAGATTACTACTTTGCTATGCCCCTATTTATACCCTCACTCATGAACTCTTCATTAAGGAGCGCATCCACTCCTCCAATCCGCAGATGCCATGCTGTTTCCCGTTTGGGTCACTGAGTTCAGGTACCATAGCTCAGTCCCTTTTCTAGCCGGCCAACTTCCACCTACCCACGGGAATAACGTGTCATGCCTTTTAGTCCAGGGTATTCTGATCCCTTTATCTAGCACCCTCTCAGATCGAGAGGGAGATCTAACACCAAGTGTCATTTGATCTCTGTCACACATATTTAAAAAAAGATGTTATCCCATCCTGCAACAGACCTTTAACATAATCTTGTTTTAAATTCAGGATAAAGTAATACACAAAACTTAAGAAAGCTGTATCAATTTCAGGAGAAGCAGACTAGACAGTTTAAAACATTAGATAAACCCATTTCAGAAAGCCTTACCAGGCCCCTTACTTACAAAAGGATACAGTCAGTCACACATCTAAAAGCACTATACATCATTATACTAACAACAATTACACGGCAGTAAAAATAATCAGACCGCATAGGTCATAATTGGATAACATGGCCACACACTAAGTTGTTTTAGGGTCTGTACATTCCATTGGTGTACACAGCCACAAAGAAGTGAAGAACCAAAATATTTTCAGCACTTAGCCTAAAAGTCGTACCTTTGGATGCAATTTTTTGTTGAGAAAACAGTTTTGTTTTGGAAAAGATTTACTACTTTAAATGCAGTCTTCTAATCTCTGCCTTCTTGTCTGCAGGAATCAAAATCAGGACAGAACTGCAAAAATATGACTTTCCTTTTTTTTAACTGCAGTTCCAAGAGCTCTTGTCTCTGTAAAAGTTATAAACATTTCCCTTCAAAAGAAACAGATTTGTGTCTTAACTTTATTTAGTTGAATTTAGAGCTCTGGTCTGGTCCATCCAAACCCTCTGGAACAAAGCACAAGTACAAGTCAAACAGCACCAGTAACTCCATAGCAGTCCACTAGGCTCTGTTTGATTTGCTTTTAACTATTCGGGTGCATGGTTTTCATTTTCTCTTGAAGGATGATGTAGTCAGTCGTAACACATATACTGTAGCTAGAAGAAAGCACCAACATTACCAGTTACAAAGTCCATAAACAGACAGGGCTCAGAAATAAGCCCCCACTAAAAAAAAAAAAAAAAAAAAACAAAAAAAAAAAAAAAAAAAAAAAAAAAAAAAACACAGCTGTTTTGTGCCAAGAAAAAAAAAGGCAATATTTCACTGCCGGCTAAGGTAGTGTAGGTTAATGAAACTGAAGTTGTTGTAAAAGCTTGTCATTTTGTGAAAATTATAAAAAAAATATTGTTAGTAATCATGTATCTTTAGTTCTTTTTATACTACTTTTCAGAGTGGCCATCATTTTTGGACAATTTATCTTTTAGCAGTAGCTTGCCTGGTGCAAACATGATGAGTTAAAATCAGCAGAGCATACCGTCTGAAACCAAAAGTGTCCCTGCTTTGTAAAACTCACTGAAAAACATTTATATGAAGCATAAAGATGTTCCTTTACCAGTTTTATGCAACACTCAACTTTTCAGACATTTAAACAATTAAACTAAGGGAAAAACGTACTCTCCCTAATTACTTCATTTGAAATGCCTAACCAGACTTTCTCATTGCCGAAAGAAGGAACCTTTACAGTTAGTCCTAATGCACGTTATTATGGCCTGATGAGGAGATTGATTGTTTGTTTTAAATTAAAATGACAGACTGGCCCCACTTTCCTGCTCGTTGAGGTCATGTGAAAGTAAATGCCCATCTAATTTATTTTTCCAATTTCACCTTATTATCAGATATTTGGCTTTCAAAGCCAATGAAAGTAATTACAATGAATGTACAGGACTGTAAGCCAAATATCATTGTCAATTCAAATCCCTACCAAGTGCCATACCACCCTGGAAGCTTGCTAGAGCTGGCAAGTACTTGGATGGGAGACCTGCATGGTAACTAGGGATGTTGGTGGCTGAGCAGGGGGCACTGGTCCTCCCTCTAAGCCTAAGCTCTAGAATGTTGTTAGGGGAGCACTGTGATGCA